>NC_066582.1:22892127-23224627 GCF_024323335.1 Lathyrus oleraceus
AGAAATGAGTTGAGTAGAAGCAAATGCTTGGAGTCTAGTGTAGTCTCCCTAGTGGGTCATGCTCTGATAGATGTAACATCGGGCGGGAAAAACTTTGACTATTATTGTTGTTGTTGTCGAACTAAATTACATGTGATGTTACATGTTTTGCATGATTGAGTTGATCTCTATCCGCTGCGTAATTGTGCAAATACTTTATATTTAAATTAAATAAAAGAGCATGATGGTTATATTGTTTAAATGGTGTGGAATGTAGGTGTGACACCCTTGGTGCACTATTACTCTGATTATATGTTTATTATTTTAATTAATATTTTGGGGTATTTTAGAAGGGTGTTACACTACCACTACCTTAGCATCGTTCGTGGGCAATGCCACTGCTTCAACCCATTTGGACACGTAGTCCACAACCACCAGGATGTAATTCTTCCCGAATGATGGTGGGAAAGGACCCATAAAGTCTATCCCCCACACATCAAATAGTTCAACTTCCAGCATTCCCTTTTGAGACATTTGATTCCTCCTAGAGATGTTTCCTGTTCTCTAACACCTATCACACTCTTTCACTACTCTCTGCGCATCCTTGAATAAAGTTGGCCAATACAATCCAGACTGAAGGACTTTTGCTGCAGTCCTATCTCCACTGAAATGTCCACCATACTCCGAACTGTGGCAAGCTTTTAGGATATCACTTTGTTCTTCTTCCGGGACACACCTCCGAACTAATCCGTCTACACCTCTCTTGTATAGGAATGGTTCGTCCCATAGGTAAAACCTGCAGTCATGCAAAAACTTTTTCTTTTTGTTATAATCAAAATCATCAGGAATAACATTACCTACCAAATAGTTTGCATAATCGGCAAACCACGGAATTCTCATCACAGCGAGGATTCGTTCATCCACAAACTCATCCTTGATGGGGTGTGTTTCCTCTGTTTCTGTTATCGGTGACATTCGGGATAGATGATCAGCTACGGTGTTTTCACATCCCTTTTTATCCCGAATTTCAAGATCAAATTCTTGTAACAGCAATATCCATCGCAACAACCTTGGCTTTGACTCCTGTTTAGAGAAAAGATATTTCAAAGCAGCATGGTCAGTATAAACAATTACCTTCGTCCCTAATAAATATGACCTGAACTTGTCGAAGGCATATACAACTGCCAAGAGTTCTTTCTCTGTAGTTGCATAGTTCATCTGAGCGGGGTTCAGGACATGGCTTGCATAGTAAATTACATGCAGGAGTTTTTCTCTTCTCTGTCCCAGCACCGCTCCAACAGCTATATCACTTGCATCACACATGATCTCAAATGGTAGAGACCAATCAGGAGAAATAACAACAGGGGCCGTCACCAACTTGTTTTTCAGGGTTGTGAAGGCTTCCCCACACTTTTCATCAAAGATAAAAGGAGTGTCCTTCACCAACAAACTAGCTAACGGCTTCGCAATCTTGGAGAAATCTCTTATGAACCTGCGGTAAAATCCAGCATGTCCTAAGAAACTCCTTATTCCATTCTCATTCACTGGTGGAGGTAAATTGGCAATAACCTCCACTTTGGCTTTATCCACTTCTATTCCTCGGTGTGAAATTTTGTGACCTAACATTATCCCTTCTCTAACCATGAAGTGACACTTCTCCCAATTTAAGATTAAATTGGTTTGTTGACATCTTTCTAGGACCAAAGACAGATTTATCAGACACTCCTCAAATGACGGCCCGAACACAGAGAAATCATCCATAAACACTTCCATGTTCTTCTCAAGCATGTCAGCAAAAATAGATGTCATACACCGTTGAAAGGTAGCTGGTGCATTACACAATCCAAAGGGCATTCTCCTATAAGCAAAAATACCATAAGGGCATGTGAATGCAGTCTTCTCTTGATCTTCAGGTGCTACAGCAATTTGGTTGTATCCAGAGTATCCATCTAAGAAGCAATAATAATCATGTCCGACCAACCTTTCCAACATCTGATCAATGAAAGGTAAAGGAAAGTGATCCTTTCTAGTAGTTGTGTTCAATCTTCTGTAATCTATGCACACTCTCCACCCAGTAACTGTTCTTGTTGGGATTAACTCATCCTTCTCATTTTTTATCACAGTAGTTCCACCTTTCTTTGGTACCACATGAACGGGACTCACCTAAGCGCTATCAGAAATTGGGTAGATCAATCCTGCATCTAGGAGTTTGACAACTTCTTCACGAACAACTTCCTTCATGGCTGGGTTAAGTCTCCGCTGAGGTTGTACAACCGGTTTCTGATCATCCTCCATTAAGATTTTGTGCATGCAAATAGTAGGACTAATACCCTTCAAGTCCTCAATCGACCATCCAATTGCACCCTTGTACCTTTTTAGAACCTGTATCAATTTTTCTTCTTGGACTTCTTTTAGAGATGAGTTGATAATAGTTGGACACTTCTCCTCTGAATCAAGATAAATGTATTTCAAATTGTCAGGTAGCTGCTTTAACTCTTTCTTTTTCTTCACTTCTTTACTCTTTTCTGATGCTGGTGATTCTCTCAAGTCTTCCCACCGGTGTGGTTTAGATCTTGGCCATTGAGGTTGCACTTCCATCATATCCAACACTTCCAACTCTTTTTCATCCATCCCTTCTTCTTTTTCACAAATGGACAAACTCAACACTCTCTCAAGAGGTAATTCTGGCACATTACAACTCACTGCTTTGATGAACACTGTATCTAACACCTCAACATTCTTACTTGTACCTACGTCTTCTTTGAATTTCATAGATTCTCTAACATTGATTTTCAGCACTTCATCATAAACTTTGAGTGTCATAGTACCTTCTTCCATATCTATCATCACCCATCCTGTTTCTAGGAAAGGTCTTCCCAGAATTATAGGAATCTCTTCATCTTCAGGCATGTCTAGTACAACAAAATCCACAGGAAAAACAAACTTATCAATTCTAACCAGAACGTCAGTTGCAATCCCATGCGGTTTTTCATGGAATTATCCGCGAACTGCAATGTCATTCTCGTATCTTTGACTGAATTGATACCCAACTTCTTGTAGATTGAGAGAGGCATGAGACTCACTCCTGCACCAAGGTCGATGAGTGCCGTATTAAATGTTCTATCCCCTATTGCACAAGGAATAGTCACTGCACCTTTGTCTTTCTTTTTCAATGGAATTTTTAGACCTTGTAAAATAGCACTACACCTCTCGGTCAGGATAACTGGTTCAGTTTCAATGGACCGCTTCTTTGAGATAATGTCTTTCATGAACTTAGCATAGATCGGCATTTGTTCTAAAGCTTCAGAAAATGGGATGTTGATTTCTAACTTTCTGAACAATTCTAAAAAAATTTCAAAGTTCTTCTCATTAGCATCTTTCTTCTTTGCTCTAGCAGGATAGGGGAGAATAACCTTGGGTATTGGATCCTTCGATTTTTCTTTCTCCACCACCGGTGTTGTTACCTCTTCATTCTTTTTCTTATTTTCACAAATCTCCAACTCCACTTCTAATAATTCTTCCTCAACTACCTCTTTCTCAGCTTCTTCAATAGCTTTTCCTCTCCTTGCTACAACGGCCTTAACACCTTGATTGTCTCTGGGGTTGATTACAGTAGAACTGGGTAGACCACCCGGTGCTTGCGCATTTGCCAATTGTTGTGCAATTTGACCCATTTGGACTTCTAGATTTTTGATAGAAGCTGTCGTATTCTTATGATTATTCCTTGTCTCGTCTTGAAACTGAATGTTGTGAGCTGCCATCTTCTCAATGGCTATTTCCCAATTTGCTTTCTTTGGAACATGTTGCTGTTGTTGCTGATATTGATTAGGATACTGGCTCTGGCCTTGCTGCTGCACGTTCCCTTTCTGATCTCTCCATGCAAAGTTTGGATGGTTCTTCCACCCCGGATTATAAGTGTTGGAGTAGGGATTGTTTTGCTTCAAAAATTTGATCTCTTCTATCTGTTGAGGTGTTGCAAAACAATGAACCGTGTTATGGGGTCCATTACATATTTCACAAGCATCATTTGGTGTTTGTTGCACCTGAGCCACCTTCTGAGCATTTATATTCAATGCTTTTAGCCTTTTTTCCACTTCTGCAGCTACAGCGTCTTCAATTTTTACCTGCTTATTTGTCTCAAGCTTCAAATCAATCAGTGCAGTTTTTCTCGAGACCCTATCATACAAATCCAGATACTCATTTGACGCAATAGCCTCAATTATCTTCTTCATGCCAGTGGCTGTTGAAAAGTTGGCTGAGCCACCAGCTGCTGAGTCGAGAATTTGTCTTGTCTGAATTCGCAAACCATTAACAAACATTTGCATTTGTTCTGTTTCGTCCATGTTATGAGTAGGACAAGCCACTAAGATCCGTTTGAATCTTTTGTAAGCATCTCCTAGTGACTCACCCTCCTTTTGCTTAAAATTCAGGATCTCGTATCTCTTCCTCAATGCGACAGATGCGGGAAAGTATTCTTGCAAGAACGCTCTCTCCATCTCTTCCCATGTGGTGATGCTACGAGCTGGTAGAGAGTAAAACCACTCTTCTGCTTCATCAGCAAGAGTAAAAGGAAACATGCGAAGTCTTATTGCTTCTTCGCTATGTCCAGGCATCTTGAGAGTAGTGCACATGGTGAGGAATCGTTGGAGATGCTTATTTGCATCTTCATTCACTCTTCCAGCAAAGGACTTCCTTTCTAGTTGATTAATCGTGCTGGGATGTAGCTGAAACTGCTCAACATTCACCGGTTGGTTCACAATTGTCATACGCCCACCCGGATTGTTATTACCCCATAATCACCAAGAAGTCTTTCAGGTCGTGGTGGATCGTCAGCCATGACTTCCTGAATTGATTCTGTTTCTGAATCCGAATTTGACTTTTCTGTGTGCACGGAAACAGTTTCCTCTTCCTCTTGATCTGGTCTCTCCAGTTTTTCTCGCTTAGCTTTTCTCAATCGAGCACGGAGAGTTCTTTCTGGTTCTGCGTCAAAAGAAAAATTCGCTGAGGCCTTACCTCGCATAAACAAGTTAGACAAAATTAGTAATGATAAAATCTAATAAATAATACAATTTTAATTGCTTGGCAATAAAATTTCAATTGATAATTGATCAATTTCGTATTTTTGGCAATCCCCGGCAACGGCGCCAAAAACTTGATCAGGAAAATAGCAAGTGTACTATGTTACCGATGTAGTTTTAATGGAATTTATCCCACAAGTATTGAATCACAAGGATTGCGTTAGAAATACGAAATAGTGACGATTATCAGTTGAACAAAAGTATTTAGTTGAATTTGTTTAGAATAACTTGTGCACAAGAACGAATTTAGAATTTAAAATTGACTTTCTATGAATTAAACAAATGTTAGGGATTGGTGTATAATGTGTAGGGTAAGTGATTTCTTTAGATAAATTCAACAGGTTCATATGCATCCATCACTGATTCTCAAGTTTACTTTTCCCTAATTCCTTAGTGAAAAAGACTTTAATCTCTACCCTAATCTTTACTTCCGTTCAAATTAGTGTGAAGATTAAGCAATTAGTTATCAAGAACTATTCTAGTTATTATGAAGAAACCTTATACCTAAGTGAGATCTTCACAATATTATCATTCACCAAACCTTTAACGTTACTTTCCAGCTTTTTACGTTAAATAAACTCATCCCTATGTTCCCAATGGCATAAGCAAACAAATGATTAAATGATAAAATTGATGCAAAAATATTCAAACGTAGAATTCAAAACAAAGAGATCAATATTCTTAAACCCTAACACATCATTGACACCTCCCTAACATTGGAGGATTTAGCCTCTCATATTGTAGAAAATAGACATGTTCAAGAAATTAGACATTACAATGAGTTTTCAAACGATGATCTTCAATGGTTGGTCACCTTGAATCTCCCCGTCGTGAATTCTCTTGTTTCTTCAATCTTCTTCAGTGTAATCTTCTTTCCCAATTTTGCAAAAAGTCCTTTTTTCCTTCTCTTTCCTCAGTTTAAATAGTCTAGGTAAAATCCCCAAACCAAAATACCAACAATGCCCCTCCGGATCCAAAAAGCATAAGAAAACACAAAATATGGAATTCTGTTCGCGCACTCTGCACGGGCCGTGCCAATCCTGCACAGGCCGTGCAGCTCCCAGATTTTCTTCAAAAATAATTCTGCTTCAGACCTTCTTGCACGGGCCGTGCCAACCTGCACGACCGGCCGTGCAAACTCCCTGTTTTTTGTATGGGAGGGGAGCATCCATCCTGCACGGGCCGTGTGCTGCTGCACAGGCCGTGCGGGTCTTCATGCTTTTGTATTTTCGAGTCCTTTTTTATGTCTTCTCTCCTTTGGCACGTTCGTTGCCTCTTTGCTCAAGCTGCACATACACAAGACTACCGAAAACAAGCATCACGCATAGAGAACTCAAATTAAAAAGATAATAACACCAGAACAACTCACTTTACTACCTAACATTGCAACTAACATACTAATCAACGAAAAACAAAACAATGCGAAAAAAAACATAAACATACCATAACATTGTTACCGAATTGATCGACTTATCAACAAAAACAAGACTAAAATCTAATAGAAATGGTGACCGATCATATATATATATATATATATATATATATATATATATATATATATATATATATATATATATATATATATATATATATATATATATATCCCGCTCGATTGAGTACCTCACCTTGGGGCAATCTAGGCAAAAATTAGGGATTTGGGCAAGTAACTGCATCCTGGCAAGACTTTATTTTTCAAGCTGTCTTCTGTCAGAGAATTTCGCTCAGTCATCGTCAACTGAAGCTTCAAATACATTAGATTCAGAGTTGGTGGAGAAATGGTCATTATGTTCAATGTAGCCCTTTTCCAATATATATCACCAATTTCAAATTTGTAAAGATCCATGGAGTCTTGCCATTTGCAGACTACCATTCCATCAAATAAATTTGAGCCTTTATCCAATTCTTTGCACTCTTATTTGTTTCTGTTTAACAAATATTTGCCTGTTTTAATTGATAAATATCATTGTTATAAATAAAATTTTCATAAATTATTTTAAACAAAGTGAATATTCACAATGACAAAAAGGGATAATCGGGATATCTTCAGTGCTCTCCCAAGGATAGTATGATCTCCAAAAGGGTAAGACATTTGTTCATTATTCCTAGCATACTTGTATCCTCTTCATTATCTTTCAGGTTATCTCCTTCGTGAGCGCAGAAGAGGGTTTAGCATCACCAAATTCGCCAGAGAGTCTGGAGCTTTGGTCTTATGTTGTTTAGAGGAGTATATCTCTAACATCCCACCATATTCGCAGAGTTTGGAGTTTGGTCATAATCTTCTAACCCCCCCCCCCCCCCCCCCCCCCCCATTGAGGCTGGATCTAGCATTTGTGTTATCAATTATATGGTTGTCATCCCTTTTGTGGATTGACCTAAAATACCTTATAGATTTATAAAATTGATATGCTTCGTGGAAGTTGGTCTTCCCTCGTTCAGATTGGAATTCTCCCACAGAGTGAGCAGGAAATCCCCAGCATGAGTGGATTTCTCAACAAGTTGGTTTATAGCTTTTCCCCTGTGGACTCGCCTACATTGATCTCCAGCAGGTTTGGCTTTTGTTCATCCTCAGCAGGGTTGACCCCATTTAACTCCTCAGTACGGTCGCCAGCAGTTTACCTCCAGCAGATTGCCTACAGGTTGTTTCTGGTTCGGTCATCAGCAGTGTTTCCTCAGTGAAGTTGTCTGATCAGAGCCTTTTTGTTGATTCCTCCTTTCTTGGATGATGTTCCTCCTGAGCAGAGCGGGTGATGAAAATGTTTATTTTTTATCTCCAGCGGAGTGATGTATCTCTTCTCCTCGGTAGAGTTGATTTCTCCAGCAGTGCGAGGAAATATGTTGGTTTTGGAACTTTTGATTTGGAGGTTATTCCCCACAGAGTTTCATCTCTCTCCCCGATAATTTCCCTAGTAGAATTGCTTCTACGACGAATCTTATCCGTATTTAGCTCCCCAGCCAAGACTTTGCCTGATTGAAGTTTGGCGTTGGAACTTCTGAGGAAGATGTGTTGATTTCTTCCCCAGCGGAGTGACTAGTTCTCCTTCTCCGCAGCAGAGACGTTTCCTTCCATAGTTAGAAGTGAATATTGTTGTAGGTGCTTCTGTTTGGTGGTTGTTCCCCACAGAATTCTACATCACTTCCTGATAAGATCCTCAGTAGTTGCTTCTCTGATTGATCTTATCCTGGTTTCTGTGTACTATTGGAAGATCCCCAACTTTGGTGATTGTGATCCCTTGCTTATTCCCAACAGTAGTCTCTGATTCCCAGTGATCCTGTTTATTCCCATGGCAATAGTCTTTGTTCCCGACAGTGACTATGTTTGATCCTCAGCATTGGCCTTGTTCCCCTATAGAGATCAGCATTTCCTGGTATTGGTTGCCCCCATCAGATTGGGAGTTTCCCTAGTGGGTCTGGCTTTCTCTTTTGAGATGTAGTACCGGATGTGTGTCCATTGATTCTTGGACCTGGTTGTGTTAGATATGTCTGCTCGTCAGCATCAATCATACATAAACCACGCATATACATGCATAATTTTGACATTCAGATATTCATGTTGCATTCTTTGCCATATATCTTTGTTTGTTGTCTCCTGCTATTTGGTGATATCTGTTTCCCCAAAGAGATGTTTGTGTCTGATCTCTCCATATAGAGTCAGCCCCATAGGCAGAAAGTGTCTACCCTTTCTTCCATATTCCCCACTGAGTTATGTCCTCGTGGATGATGATTATTTCTGTTTCCTCCCAAAATATGTATTGGGATGAAATTACTCCCCCGAGTTGTATCCTCATTGGGTTGAGTCTTGTTTCATTGTGTCTCTCTTGTTCATTCCTAGATTGACTCCTCTTGTTTTTTTCCCTGCACTTCCTCGTAGATTAGATGAATGATTGCTCAGTAACCAGTAATTGTCCATCTTTTCCCCGGCGGAGTCTGTGGCCTTCTACCCAGTAACCGGTAGTTGTAAGTCCTATTGTTGTGGCCTTCTACCCAGTAACTGGTAGTTATAAGTCCAATCTTTGTGGTTTTTCTACCCTCATACAGGTAGTTTTAAACCCTATTTTTATCCCCTTGCAGAGTTAACCCTTGATTTTGTTCATCCTAACCGGTGACGGTTACTCTCTTCCATGGTTTTCTACCCAGTAACCGGTAGATGTAATCCCCTCCTTGTTGGTTATCTTTATCCAATGTTCGGTATTGCTATTCCTTCATCTTTTGAGTATATCTCCCAGTAACCGGTGATATATCTCTTGGATAATTGCTCTGGTAACACAATTTATCCCCAACGAGTCATCTTTCATCCACCCTTTGGTTTGGTAACGATCGTTTCTCCCCCTTCTGACTGGTCATCATTTTATACCCAGTAGTCGTTATCCCGATGTCCTTTCTTTTTGGTCGATTTATCCTTTATTAACCCAGTAGCCGGTTGTGGATAATCTTCCCTGCGAGTATGTTATTTACGTTCTGACGGTAATAGATAATATATCTCATGCGCTCTTCATTCGAAGTCTTTTTCTTCCCTAGTCGAGTAAGATTCGTATTTCCTTATGGAATCGAATGCCCATCCTGTAATCAAGTTTGCTTTTTCAGCCCTCCTTTTGGATGATGAGTATTTTGGAAACATTCCCCAATTCACGCTTTGGTTGGTCACCTATTATATGCCCAGTAACCGGTATCCCTGGTGTTCCTTCCTTTCTGCTCCCTATTATGACTTTTATCCCCTGTGGAGTCAGATTTTTCTGAGTTGAAATATACCTTGTTAGGTCTTCCTCAGATGATTTTTGGATGATTGATATCTCTCACCCTTATACCGATCTTAGATATTCATTCTCCCTGAGCGGGTTGTTCTCTCACCCTTATACCGGTGTTTTGATCACATGTCTCCTTGAGCTTATTACCCAGTAACCAGTAATACCTCATTTTGTTGTTCCCTTAGCTGAGTCCTCTTTGGACATTCCCCACCGGAGTCCCTAGTGGATTTTCCTCACCTGAGTCCGGATCTTTATCCGAAGTATCCTTTGCGGATAGTTTTATTGTATTGGCATATTCCCCAATACATGCATCTTTGCGTCAGCTCGAGTCTTTCCATTGATTTATTTTCATGGACTCTATTCGTGTCTCCTAGCAAATTTTAAGTCGTGACCTGCTCACGCATTTTTTTCCCTTTACTCCCCAGAGTCTCTGTCCCATTTATGAGTGTACTACTCATATGGATTTTCAGTTTCTCCGGATTTCTTTTTCCTTTGTGGACACTTATCCCCACAGAGTATTAACTTTTGCATACATACATCTGCATCATGACGTCTCTTAGGGACCAAAATTTGTCTCTTTGTTATTATTTAAGCCCATTCTACCTCGTCGAGACGAAGATTTTAACCTTCATATCTTCGGCTAGAATGACCTTAAATAGGGGCATCTGTAAGACCCTAATTTTGACCCTAAGATCCCTCATGTCATCATATCATTGCATTTGCATTTTCCTCAAGGATCATAGCATCTTGGCTCCTTAACCCTAGGGTGGGAACTTGTGTGAGTTGGTTTGAGACCGCCAAGCATGCTTGAATTGTATATTATTGCTTTTCTTACTTTGTTTACTAACCAAAAGCACAAAAATATGTCACTAACTTGTTTCGTTTTGTAGCTTGAGCAATCACAAGATCTAAGGCTCCTAGAAGATCCTATGCTCAATGATACGACCAGATGGAAGTGGAAGCAAGCATGAAAATGGTTCATAAAGCTATCAATCATCATATATGCCTCCCAAGTATCTCAATTTGTCAATTTGATCAAAGCAAACCAAAGGGCTTGAGGCTTGTTTCCCAAGGAAACCCTAATTCATCTGTGCATCAACTGTGCCTTGCTCATGAAGCAACCTCAACCCATGATCAAATACAATCAAGGGAATTTCTTTTGTTCATCATTTCATGCATATTTGAACTTATTTGAGTGTCCTCAATCATCAATTTATTAAGGTTTGAAGTTTGGACTTAAGAAGTTGATCAGTCAATTCATCTGACTATTTTGAAATCCACTGAGACCTAACTTCTAATGTGTTTGTCAAATGGAGATGACCCCAATAGAAAAATTGTTCTTAAGAACCAGATTAACAACTTTAATGTTCATCAAAAATTTATTTGAAGCTTGGAAGGTCATCATCCATTTCAATACATTATAGGTCATTTTCACTGAAACCCTAAATTTGGGTCAACTTCCCAAGGACATAACTCACTCATTTTTCATGATTTTGAGGTGGGATCAAATGAATTGTAAATTTTAAGATGTCTACTTCATTTGTTATGTTGAACAAATTTTCATAATCCAAAAATAAATACATGTGATAATGCAAAACATTATAGGTCACTTTGGACCAAAGGCATTGAAATGTGAAAAAGTCCAACTTCAAGTGCCCATAACTTTCTCATAAAAAATACAAATGATGCAAAATTTGACTCCAAATTGATTGTATTGAAAATATATACAACTTATATATTGAAGGTTATGGCATTTGGAGCTTGCATAAGTGAAACAGAAGGGCTTGAAGTTGGTCCATTTTGGAAAATTTCACATGCACATGTTTTGCACCTTGAACTTTATGACCAATTTTCATCAATTTCCCAATTCCAGATGGAGTTTTGTTCAACATAACAATTGATCCTCATGTCAATACCTTTCCAACCATTACCCACAAGGCCATGTTTCATTTTGGTAAGGGCTAGTTTCGAAGAGGAGAAGATTTTGGTACAATTATGGAAACCATTTGAAAACTTCATGCACACTCCAAATCAATTGCATGTACACGTCCAATTCACTTTGTTTACACCTGAATACTCATTTGGCATTGGATTTGGGCCCTCCATGTGCCTGTACAGGCTCGTGCATGGAGGCCCTCCTCACTCATGCACATGATTTTCCCATGCTTCCACCTTGCCTTGCTATAAATACATGAGCTCAGCTTCACTATTTTCCAACCTGAAGGCGCCTTAGATGCTGCAGAATTGAATCCAAAACCTCACCTAAAGGAATTTCTCTCTTTCATTTCAAAATTTCAGATCCAATTTTCAACTTCATTGGTTGATTATTGGACTTAAAATTCCTTGGCCTTGCTTCATCTTTACCTCAAGAACACACTGCAATCAAGAGTTGAAAGGAATCGTGCTTCACAGATCTACATTTCCAAGGTTGATGCTCAAACTTTTTTTTATCGAAACTCATTGATTATTGCTTATTTCTTGTGTTTTTTGGCTTGGCTGAAGTCCTCTCATAAGAGGCATTGGAATTGTGTCTTTAACTTTGCAAATCCATTGAGTTCAGGTTGAACACCATTATTTTCCACCTCTAATTTCTCTTTCTATGAGGATCTAGAGTGAAAACCAATGGTACATGGGTGATGTACATCGCCCCAGCTTTCCAATGATATGAGGATCGCCTATTTTTATTGAGATTTCCATGTCTGCAACTTCCATCGGAATCTGCAACCTCGCCGGAGAAGACGGTGGTGTACACCACCGTCTCTTTGCCAGATTGAATGTGGACCCTTGGATCTGATCTCTAGTTTATATCATAGCCATCAGATCTTATGACTTTGTTTAATGCTTGATGTTTCTCATTGACTTGGACTCATGGTAAGCGCGCGCATGTGGACCATTAGATGTGTCAGGCCAATTAATGAGATTCAATCCAACGCGTATGGTTTTTTCTATTTTCTGATTTAATCCATTTTATTTCTTTTATTTCATTTTATTTCAAAAAATCATAACTCTTTCATTTTAATTCCAAAAAATATGGGACCAATTACATTATTTCCCTTTTTAATTATAGTTTCTAAAAATGATTTTTAATATTTTTTATATTGTCATTCGCTATTTTTTGTGAATTTTCTCTTTTCTTGTTATTTTTAATTCATTTTAAATAGTTTCCAATATTCAAAAAATGCAAAAATATTTTCTTAACCTCTTTGAATGATGATGGATCTATGAAAAATATTCTCATCAATTTATTAATTGATTTGAGATTTATTTGAGATTTTAATTCAATTAGGTTATTTTTTATTCATTTTTAATTATTTAAAAATAGTTTTTGGTTTCTAAAAATGCTGAAATTTTTTGTCAAACTTTGTTTGACCTTATTGAAATTAGGATGATCCATTTGGACTTTTCAAAGTTGATTTGAAATGGATTTGAAGTTTAACCTTTAATTGTCTATTTTAATTCAAGTATTATTTTAATTTTGAAAAATACCAAAAATATTTTATTTGTTTCTTGACCTTTAAGTTTCATTTTGCTTTTGTTTACTTGTGTTTGACCTTGATTCCATCTATCTTTGGTCAATATGCTTTGCTTACTTCATTAGAATTTCAATTCATGTACATTCTTATCCATCTTCTTCTTCATCTTTTTTCTTTTTGATCAATGAGTTAAAGATTGGTGGTTAGCCTTGATATATGGGAGGTTTAACCTTCCTTGATTCAAATCTAATTCATCTTGATCAAAGATCAAGTGAATGGCTTTGCATTAAAGATAGGTTGCTTCTTGATCAAGCAAAAAACCTAAATCAATACAAGATCATTCTTCTTTTTTCTTTTGGCATGGCAAGTTGTAGGAGCTTGGCTTACTAGTCAAGGTCTCTAACTTGTGTTTGTTGCCTATATTTCTATTGACCGGCCTCAGATAGGTGTGACTACTACATTAGTCCACTTACGATTGCTTGACATAGCGCTAAATTGCCTTATGGCACACTAACACTAACAGTTGACCATTAACTTTCAATTCAAGTCATTTAATTCTTGCAATTTACTTTTATGCAATTTAATATTCTTGTACGTATTATTCATTTGCTTTTGCCCTTTGCTCACTTGAGCTCATGTTTATGTTAATGCAATTTGCCTTTTGCTCACTTGAGCACATAATTGTGTATGTACTATTGTGCTTGTGTTTTGTGTTGATTGTTGTGAACCAAATTCAAATGGACAAAAGGACTTAGACTTTAGGACATTCCCTATGCAAAATGGAGTCAAAGAGAAACTAGGCCTCATGCCTTTAGAATGCTATAAAAGAATAAATAATGTCAAAGAGCAACTAGGCCTCATGCCTGTAGGAGCAGGTGTCCTTTTATGACTTGCATTCTCCATGCCAACCTTCTTAACATTGTTCTTGGCATATCTACTTTGAGATAGAAAAATAGAATCTTCTATCTGCTTGACTTATAGCCCAAGTCCAACAAGGCTCATCTCAAATTCAGACTGCATTTGTCTAACAACATGTTCTACCATCTGATTTGACATCCCACCAAGTACAATATCATCTACATCTATTTGAGCCACCATGAGCTTTCCTCCTTCATTCTTGTCAATACCTCCCCTCTTGTAGCCATTGTTAGTGAGGAACACTATGAGTCTCTCATACCAAGCCCTGGGAGCTTGCTTCAAACCATATAGGGCTTTCTTCAATTTGTACACATGCTTTGGAAGGTTTGAATCTGTGAATCCTTTAGGCTGTTCAACATATACTTCCTCTTTCAAGTAGACGTTCAAGAAGGCATTCATTTGGAACAGTTTGAAATTAAGAATACATGTCACTCCATGCAATAATCTAATGGACTCAAGGCGAGCTATGTCATTTATTCTTTCAGGTCTAAGAACCAGTTCCCATACTTCATTCCTCTTGAATTGACCTAACTCCTCTTGTATGGCATTGATCCATAACTCATCAGTCAAGGCTTCCTTGACATTCTTAGGCTCAATCTTGGACACAAAGCAGCCATCTGAGATCACTTCCCTTGTATGACCCCTTTATTTGGATCTCCTCTAATGAGATCTTTGGGATGATCATTCAGATATGTCTCAACATCGTCTGTGACATCAGTCTGTTGGTCAGCAATCACAACATTAATAGATTCCATCATTAATTTAGTTCTGGAATTAAAGACTCTATATGCTCTGCTGTAGCCCAGAAATAATCCTTCATTACTTTTGGGATCCATCTTCCTTCTTTGTTCACTTCTAATTTTTATAACTTGACTTTCCTTTTCTCCTTGAAGTTTTAGACAAAGCTCTTTGAAGACTTTAAACACATCAGATTTGTTTCTTATAAAATTGATCCCGGTGTATCTGGAGAAGTCATCCACCACTACATATGCATACTTCTTCCCACCAAGGCTTTCCACCTGCATGGGTCCCATCAAATCCATATGTAGGAGTTCCAAAACCTTGGAAATGATGTCATGTCTGAGTTTCTGGTGTGACATCCTTGTCTGACATTCCCCACAGAATTTTCTTTCATCAACCTTCAAGTTGGGAATTCCTTTAATAGCTTCAACATATATAATCCTCTTCATACCTTTCAGATGCAGATGGCTCAATTTTTGATGCCATGTCTTCACTTTCTTTTCTTTGACTAAGTTACACATTGAAGAATAACCAATTTCTTGAGCACTCCACATGTAACAGTTGTCTTTAGACCTGACTCCTTTCATGATCACTTCACTTTCTTTGTTAGTAATCAGACATTCAGTTTTAGTGAAATTAACATTTAGACCTTGGTCACACAGTTGACTAATGCTTATTAAATTTGCAGTCAATCCCTTAACAAGTAGAACATTGTCAAGGTCAAGAACTCCAGGGCAGTCAAGCTTACCAATCCCCTTGATTTCACCCTTTGCTCCATCACCAAAGGTTACATAGCTCGTGGCATGAGGATGAAGGCCAATTAGCAGGTTTTTGTTTCCAGTCATGTCTCTGGAGCACCCACTGTCAAAATACCAATCTTCTTTGGCTGAAACTCTGAGGGAAGTGTGAGCTATTAGACTTGTAACATTAGTCTTAGGAACCCATTGCTTTTTGTTGACAGGCCTGTGATGTTTGGGTCTAGGTTGATGGTGAGTCTGATGTTGAACAGGACTAGGATAACCATACAGCTTATAGCAGAAGGGCTTTATGTGGCCAAATTTTCCACAGTAATGACATCTTCATCTTTGGTGTTTTCCTTTCTGTTGTCTTCCCTTACAATGTTGTGACATATGATGTGACATCTCAGGTTTTCTTTTAATATGGCTGCATTTAGGTTTGGATTTAGGTTTGCCACCAGTGTAACTGCACTTAGGCTTAGATTCATTGAACCCAATGCCAGATTTGTCTCCTGTTATTTGTCCAGTCTGGAGAATCTTGTCTAAGGAGTCAGATCCATTGTTTAACATTCTTACATACTTGGTCATCTCTTCTAGTTTAGAATTCAAGAAAACAGCTTCAGTCTTTAACTTGGAGATGGTTTCCACATGTTCTGCCTTCTCATTCTCCAGTTGTGCTATAACTTTCTTCTGGCTATCAACTTGTTGACTCTCATCTAGTTTGGCATTCAGTAACACAGCTTCAGTTTTTAATTTAGACATGGTTTCCAAGTGTTCTACCTTCTCATTCTCTAGTTGAGTTATCACCTTCTTCTGGTTTTCAACCTGTTTACACACTTCTGCACTTCTGTGACACAACTTTCTGTAGGTAGTGGCCAACTCTTCAAAGGTTACTTCATCATCACTTGAGCCTTCATCAGAACCCCATCTTCCAGTCAAGGCAGTCACCAAATTTGCAGACTCTTTTGTTTCACTTTCATCAGACTAAGTGGCAGCAATACTCCTCTTCTGTTTCTTGAGGTAGGTTCCACATTCAGTTCTAATGTGTCCATACCCATCACATTCATGGCACTGAACTCCTTTTCCTTCTTTGGGCTTTTCATCTGACCTTGTTCTTCTTCCATCATTGTTGGATTTACTGATGTCAGATGAGATGTTCTTGACATTTGCCTTGGATCTTACATCCATCTTTTTCAGAAGTCTGTTGAACTGTCTTCCCAGCATTGCTACATCATTTGCCAGGTCTTCATCAGTATCCTGACCACTTTCCTCCTCTTCCTCCTCAGTGTTTGACATGAAGGCTATGCTTTTGGCTTTCTTTTCAGATCCATCACACATTCCCATCTCAAATGTTTGGAGGGAACCAATTAGCTCATCAACTCTCATATTGGAGATGTCTTGAGACTCTTCTATGGCTGTCACCTTCATTGCAAATCTCTTAGGGAGTGAGCTGAGTATTTTCCTTACTAATTTTTCATCTGACATCTTCTCTCCTAGGGCTCCTGAGCCATTAGCAATTTCAAGGATACTCATATGAAATTCATGAATATTTTCATCTTCCTTCATCCTTAAATTTTCAAACTTGGTGGTGAGCAGCTGCAGTCTAGACATCTTCACTCTAAAGGTGCCTTCATGAGTGGTTTTGAGAATGTCCCAAGCATCTTTAGCCACCTCACAGTTGTTTATCAATATGAAGATATTCTTGTCTACTCCATTGAATATAGCATTCAATGCTTTATAATTTCCAAGGGCTAGATCCTCCTCCTCCTTGGTCCATTGTTCTTCTGGCTTTTTATCAGTTGTAGCTTCTCCTTCCTTAGCAACTACTGGATGTTCCCAGCCTGTTAACACAACCTTCCAAGCCTTATTATCCAGAGATTTTAGGAAAGCTGCCATTCGAGGTTTCCAGTAGTCATAGTTGGATCCATCCAAAATAGGTGGCATGTGATTAGATCCTACATCTCTCTCCATAGTACCAGCAAGTATCGTCCCTAGATCTCACCCAGAACCAGAGCAGGATGCCTGCTCTGATACCAATTGAAATTCTGGTATCAGATATGAGATATCGAAGGTAATGTCACGACACTAATATCTGAATAATACAAACAGGATAAAGATAAAGAACAGTAATGCAAGAGACACAAGCAATTGTTAACCCAGTTCGGTGCAACTCACCTACGTCTGGGGGCTACGAAGCCAGAAAGGAAATCCAATAAATAGAATCAGTTCAAAGACTCTCAGTAAACTACACAAGTTACAGTCTTTTTCACCTAATCTCTACCCGTATGACTTCTACCTAAGAACTCTTAGATATGAGATCCCACTCACTCCCCCTCAATCACACCAGTGATATTAAACAAGAATTACTTATGAAAAGAAGACTCTCTTCAAAGACACACACTTGATCTTACTTAGCAGCTTCAATCAAGTAGACACACACTCATGCTTAAAAGCTTTGAGTGACAAATTACAACTCAAAAATCAGACCAATTCGATCATCTATGGATGAATTGAATGGCTTACAAGTTACACGACCAAACAAGACTTAAACCCTTATTCTCTCTCAATATTTCATTTTGTATTTCTTGTGTATCAAATCAGGTTTTCCATGTCCTTTTTATAGAAGCCTTCAGCTGGGCTTGGACATCATAAAACCCTAAAACTATTTTCCATTCAAATCTTCTTATGACAGTTGGTTAGATCTCTTTGGAAAATAAGTTAAATCACGTTGTAATCATTGATTGATAGTGTTTGCAATTAACTCATCAATCAAACAAAGATTTCCATTAAAAGCACAATCACATAACACATAACATTCAAACTGAATGTTCTGTGTACAGATGTCATGACATCGGGTCTGACATCCTGGAACAATCCTGCATAATTCCATTTTAAATATCCAGCAGGTACATTATATCAGATGTCATGACATCGGGTATGACATCCTGAAACAATCCTGCATAATTATATTTTAAACCTCCAGCAGGTTCAAGATATCTTATGTTAAGACATCACATGTAACATCTTATGAACACTCTTTGTTTTACCAAAATTGTTGCCAACACTTAGAACCAAAAGAATGTCTTCGGTGCTCTCCCAAGGATAGTATGATCTCCAAAAGGGTAAGACATTTGTTCATATTCCTAGCATATTTATATCCTCTTCATCATCTTTCAGGTTGTCCCCTCAACGAGCACAGAGAAAGGTGATATATCATCAAGTCCCCAGGGAATCTAGAGTTTTGGCCTTGATATTTTGGGAGATGTGTATACCTCCATTCTCAGATACCCAGAGAGTCTGAATCTAGCATCTGTGTTTTATCAATTATATGGTTGTCATCCCTTGTGTGGACTGACCTAAAATCCCATATAGATTGATAAAAATTGTTATGTTATCTATTTTCGAGGAAGTTGGTCTTTCTCTCAGCATAATTAGAAATCTCCCGCAGAGTGAGCAGGAATTCCCAGCATGAGTAGAAATTCCCAGCAAGTTTGCTTTCTACTCATCCTCAGTTGGGTTGCTCACATTAGACTTCCCCCAACTGGTCGCTCGCAGATCATCTCCAGTATGATCACCTTCAGTCTTCCCCAATGGAGTCGCCGGATAAGAGCCTGATATTTGTTTTTCCCTCTTTATTGGATAATTTCCTCCTGGCAGAGCTGGTGTTGAAGATGTTTGTTTCCTTCCCCAGCGGAGCAGTGGTTCTCTCTCCTCCTAACAGAGATTGTTTCTCCAGCAGATATGAGGAAATTTGTTGATTATTGGAACTTCTATTTGGTGGTTATTCCCCATAGAGTTTCATATCATCCCTTGATAAGTTCCCCAGTAGAGTTTCTTCTACGATGGGTCTTATCCGTGTTGAGCTCCCCGGTAGAGTTCCCTCTACATCGGATCTTTTGTCTGTTCAGCTGCGAATCCCTGACAGTGACTCTATAGCTTCCCCGGTGGAGTAATTTGCTTCTTTTTCTCCGCAACAGAGATGTTCCTTCAGTGGTTAGAAGTGAATGCTTGATTAATGTGCTTTTGTTTGGTAGTTGTTCCCCACAGAATTTCATATTATTGCCTGATAAGATCCCCTGTAGAGTTTCTTCTTTGACTGATCTTATCTATATCTCCGCATGTTCCCAAGTACTGTTGGAAGATCCCTAACATTTGGTAGCTGTGACCTTTGCTTATCCCCAACATCGGTCTCTAATCCTCAGCAGTGGTCTTTGTCCTCGGCAGCGACTCTGTTTAGTCCCCATATGTGATTGGTGTTTCCTGGTATTTGTTGCTCCCCACCAGATTGGATTTTCTCTTGTTGGCCTGGCCTTCTCTTTTGAGATGTTATACCGGATGTCTGTCCATTGATTCTTGGACCTGTTTGTGTTAGATATGTCTGTTTGTCAGCATTAATCATACATAACCTACGCATATACATGCATAATCATAACATTCAGATATTCATGTTGCACCCTTTGCCATATATCTTTGCTTATTATCTCCTGCTATTGGTGAAATGTTCTTCCCCAAGCAGATGTTTGTGTCTGATCTCTCCATATAGAGTCATCCCTATAAGAAGAAAGTGTTTATCTTTCCTTCATTATTCCCCACTGAGTTATGTCCTCGTGGATGGTTATTGTTTCAGTTTCCTCCTTAAATTATATATAGGGATGGAATTACTCCCCTGAGTTATATCCTCATTGGGTTGAGTCTTGTTTTATTGTGTCTCTCTAGTTTGTTCCTGGATTGACTCCTCTCTTGTTATTTCCCTGCAGTTTCCTTGTGGTTTAGGTGATCAATTGCTCAGTAAACAGTAATTGTTCATTCTCTCCCTAGCGGATGTTGGGGCCTTCTACCCAGTAACCGGTAGATGTAATCCCCTCTTTGTTGGTTATCTTTATCCAATATTCGGGATTGATATTCCTTCATTTTTTGAGTATACCACCCAGTAATCGGTGATATATCTCTCGGATCATTGCTTTTGTCGATGTATCCCCCGCGAGTCATCTTTCATTTACCCTTTGTTTGGTAATGATCGTTTCTCCTTTGGATTGGTCATCATTTTATACCCAGTAGCTGGTATCCCGATGTCCTTTCTTTTTGGTCGATTTATCATTTATTGACCCAGTAACCGGTTGTGGATAATCTTCCATGCAAGTGTATTATCTACGTTCTGACGGTAATAGATAATATATCTCATGCGCTCTACAGTCGAAGCCTTTTCTTCCCCAATTGAGTAAGATTCGTATTTCCTTATGGAATCGAATGTCCATCCAGTAATCGAGTTTGCTTTTTCAGCCCTTCTTTCGGATGATGAGTGTCTTGGAAATATTCCCCAATTCACGCTTGGTTGGTCACCTATTATATGCCCAGTAACCGGTATCCCTGGTGTTCCTTCCTTCTGGTCCTTATTATGACTTTTTGTCCCCTGTAGAGTCAGATCTTTCCTGAGTTGAAATATACCTTTTAGATCTTCCTCAGATGTTTTGGATGATTGATATCTCTCACCCTTATACCGGTATTAGATATTCTTTCCCCTTGAGCGTGTTGTTCTCTCACCCAGTAATCGGTGTTTTGATCACATGTCTCTTTTCGAGTTTGCTACCCGGTAGCCGGTAATACCTCATTTGTTGTTTCCTCAGCTGAGTCCCTTGTGGACATCCCCGTCTGAGTCCGGATTTTTATTCGAAGTATCCTTTGTGGATAGTTTAGCTGTATTGGCATATTCCCCAGTACATGCATCTTTGCGTCAGCTCGGGTCTTTCCATCGATTTATTTTTATGGAATCCCTTCGTGTCTCCCAGCATGTTTCAAGTCATGGCCTGCTCGCGCATTTTTACCCTTTATTTCTCCCTAGAGTCTTTGTCTCCCTAGTGAGTGTATTACTCCTTTGGATTTTCAGTTTCTCCTAATTTCTTTTTCTTTGTGGACATATATCCCCAAAGACTATTAACTTTTGCATGCATACATTTGCATCATGAGGTCTCTTAGGGACCAAAATTCGTCTCTTTGTTATTATTTAAGCCCATTTTACCTCGTAGAGACGAAGATTTTAACCTTCATATCTCTGGCTAGAATGACCTTAAATAGGGGCATCTGTAAGACCCTAATTTTGACCCTAAGATCCCTCATGGCATCATATCATTGCTCATTGCATTTGCCTCAAGGATCATAGCATCTTGGTTCCTTTACCCTTGGATTGGGACTTGTGTGAGTTGGTTTGAGACCACCAAGCATGCTTGAATTGTATATTATTTCTTTTCTTATTTTGTTTACTAACCAAAAGCACAAAAATATGTCACTAACCTCTTTTGTTTTGAAGCTTAAGCAGTCATGTGATCCAAGGCTCCTAGGAGGCTCCTATGCCCATTGAAGTGGCCAGATGAAGATGAAAGCAAGCATGACAATGGTTCCCAAAGCTCTCAATAATCATATATGCCTCCCAATTATCTCAATTTGTCAATTTGATCAAGATAAACCAAAGGGCTTGAGGATTGTTTCCCAAGGAAACCCTAATTCAACTGTGCATTGATTGTGCCTTGCTCATGAAGCAACCTCAACCTATGATCAAATTCAATCAAGGGGAGTTCTTTAATTCATCATTTTATTCATATATGAGCCTATGTGAGTATCCTCAATCATTCATTCATCAAGATTTGAAGTTTGGACTTGAGAAGTTGACCAGTCAAATCATCTGACTATATTGAAATCCACTGAGACCTAACTTTTGATGTGTTTTTAAAATGAAGATGACCCCAAGATAAAACATGTTTTTAAGAACCATATGAACAAATTTCATGTTCATAAAAAAATCCATTTTATACTTGGAAGGTCATCATTCATTTCAAAACATTATAGGTCATTTTGACTGAAACCCTAATTTTGGGTCAACTTCCCAAGGACCTAACTCCTTCATATTTTATTATTTTGAGGTGAGACCAATTGCATTGGAAAGTTTAATATGTCTATTTCAAATGTTATTTTGTACAAAATTTCATAATCATAAAATAAACACATGTGGTAATACAAAACATTATAGGTCACTTTGGACCAAAGCCATTGAATCTTGAAAAATACCAACTTCATGTGCCCATAACTCTCTCATCAAAAATCGAAATGACGCAAAATTTAAGTCCAAATTGATCATCTTGAAAATATATACTACTTTAATGTTTAAGGTTTTTGCATTTGAGGCTTTCATCATTGAAACATAAGGGCTTGAAGTTGGTCATTTTTGGCAAATTTTTCAAATACATGTTTTATACCTTGAACTTCATGGACAGTTTTCATAATTTTCCAAACTCCAAATGGATTTTTATCCAACATAGCTTTTGTTCTTTATGTCAAGACATTTCCAACCATAACCCACATGCCTATGTTTGGAATTTCTGTGTATGACTTTCGAAGAGGAGAACATTTGTGACCATTTATGGAATCCAAGTGAAACCTTCATGCACAAGCCAATGCCATTCAATTTGCACGTCTAAACTTGCTTCAAATCAATTCAGCTTGCATTTCCAATTGGTTTTGGGTCTCACATGCGCCTGTACAGGCCCATGCATGGAGGACCCAATGATCATGCACACGAGTTCCATTCACTCTCCTTGCAGTTTCAGCTATAAATAGATGCATTGCTTCATTCAATTCTCAACCTAAAGGCGCCTAAAACTCTGCTGGAATTGACTCCTATCCTCATACTAAAGGAATTTTTCATTTTCATTTCACTTTTCAAGTTTGATTTTCAACAACATCAGTTGATCTTCAACACTAATTCCTAAGCCTTTCACTCATACCATACCTCAAGATCAAGCTGCAATCAAGAATTGGAGTGGATCGTGCTCATCAAAGTTGCACTTCAAAGGTTTACATCTCAACTGTTTTGCTTCGAATCTCATCATATATAGTGCTTTGCTTGAGTTTGTATGGTTTTCTGAAGTCCTCATGTGAGAGGCAAGCCAGTGGTGGCTTTAATTTCATGAATTGGTGAACTGCAGATTGAACACCTGGATTTTCCATCTCAGATTTCTTCTTCCATAGAGATCTTGAGTGTAATCCAAGGTTACAGGGGTGATGCACATCACCCCAGCTTTAATTTGGTATAAGGCACGTTTGTTTTGGTTGAGGTTGCAAAACCTGCAACTGGTGGCCGGATTTAGTTAACTCACCGGAGAAGACGGTGGTTTCCATCACTGTCCCCACGTGGTTGAACCTAGACCCTTGGATGAGGCTCCCACGATCTAATCCTGGTCATGCTTTTGTTTGACTTCTTTTAATTCATGATACTACGCGTTTGACTAATGTACATGGTGAGCGTGCGTATCTGAGCCACATGATGGTCCACGTCAATTAATGAGGTTGGATCATGCGCTCCAGATTTTTTCTCTTTTTATAATTTCTATTTTATTTTCTTTAAATCCATTTATTTTCAAAAATTCATAACTCTTTTATTTGGAATCACACAAATATGAGACCAATTGCAAAAAAATTCTTTTTAAATCTAGTTTCATAATCTGAATTTTAATTATTTTTGTGATTCCATTTAATATTTTTTGTGAATTATTTTGTTTTTAATTGTTTTTAATTCATTTAAAATACTTTTAGATATTCAAAAATTCCAAAAATATTTTCTTAACACATTTGGATCATGGTAAGTCTATGAAAATATTCTCATCAATTTCTTAATTGATTTGAGATTTATTTGAGATTTTAATTCATTTATGTTATATTTTAATGCTTTTAATTGATTTTAAAATAGTTTCTGTTTTCAAAAAATGTTGAGAAAATTTGTCAAACCTAGTTTGACCATGTTAGACTTATGATGATCCAATTGGACTTATCCAAGTTGATTTGAATTGGATTTGAAGTTTGACCTCACTTTGTTCATTTTATTTTATGTATTATTTTAATTCCAAAAAATACCAAAAATATGTTTGACCTTTCTTGACTTCTAATCTTCATTTCACTTCTGTTTACCATTGATTGATGTTGATTCCATTCACATTTGATCATTGTGTTTTGGTTATGTCATTTGAATTTTCATTTTGTACATTCCATTTTCATCTCTCATCTTCTTCTTTTTCTTTTGACCAATGAGTTAATGATTTGTGGTTAGCCTTGACATATGAGGGGCTTAACCTTCTTTGATCGAAATCAAATTCAAATTGATCAAAGATCAAGTGAATTGCTTTGTGTCCAGGTTAAGTTGCTTCTTGGTCAAGCAAATAACATAAAATCCATACAAGGTCATTCTTCTTTTCTTTTGGCATGGCAAGTTGTAGGAGCTTGGCTTACTAGTCATGATCTCTAACTTGTGTTTATTTTCCTATAGTTTTATTGACCGACCTCAGATAGGTGTGGCTACTACATTAGTCCACTTACAATTGCTTAACATAGCGCTAAATTGCCTTATGGCACACTAACACTAACTACTAATTACTAACTTTTAATTCAAGCATTTAATTCTTGCAATTTACTTTAATGCAATTTAATTTCATGCTCATTTATTCATATTGTCTTTTCCTTTTGCTCATTTGAGCTCATATTTATGTTTATGACATTTGCCTTTTGCTCACTTGAGCACATTATTATGTAAATATATTATTGCCTAGTGTTTGTTTTGTTTTTGTTTGTGTGAACCCAATGCAAAAAGGAGAAAGGACTTAGAATTAGGACCTTACCTATGCTTAATGGAGTTCAAGAGCAACTAGGCCTCATGCCTTTAGAATGCTAAACTTGTTGAAGAGAAACTAGGTCTCATGCCTTTAGAATGCTAAATATTGAAGTTGACTTGAAAGGACCCCTAATCTAAACTCTCTCTTTGTCCATTCCTCTTATTGCATTGTGAACTTTTTGATTGTTTATTCTTGTGTGATAGGGATTCCAAATTTGAGATAGTTAGAAGGACCATTGTCATGAACATCCAAGTTAAGAGAAAGACACGCCAAATGGATATCCTAGGAGCTTGATTGAATATTTGCTTTATTGTTTGAGTTAATTGCTTGTTGCTTGCTAAGTCCAAAGGAAAGGAGCATCTTGGATCATCTTTATGATCTCAAGAAAGGAACTCCAAGGGTTTTATTCTCTTCTCTCATCTTTGCATGCTTAGGACTAGCCCTTCTCTTTTTCTCTCCACTCTAACCCAAGCCAAACTCATTTTTGTGCAAACATTGACATTGTTTTCAAAACTAGAAACCTAGGCCATATGCCTTTGATTTTTTTTTAAACTCTTTTCATTAATACTTATTTTGAATTGAATCTTAAGTCAACTTTGACTTCATTTTGTGAATACTTCTAATTTGTAAATACAACTCACTTCAAGTGATTTTTTGTGGTTCCAATGACCACCTTTGTTAAAACCTTTTCATAAACATTAGCCATAGGTTTGAGTTATCATAGTGGTTGATGTAAACCTCACCTTATCCTTAGTGATTGGACTATAAGTCTTCCATACTTATTATAAGTTGGATCCCTCACTAGTATGTTGAAGCTCTCCTCACATGGTGGATTGTTGGTTTAGGTTGAGTTTTCTCCCTTTGATGACAAAAGACCTTAAGGCTTTTGACAAATCAATTCACCAACTTATTTTTGAGATTTTTACCCCGAACTACGAGGTTTTGATCCTACCTTTGTGATGGTACGTAGGCAATGGGTTTATCCATTCAAACAACAAAATTATAAATAATTTGTATATTCTTTTCCCATCTCCCCAATCATGTTTGCACAAATATTTTCACAAATACCAACCTACCATACAACATTTGAAAAAAGGGCTCCCTTAGAGTACTAAGGATGTTTTGGGTGCTTAAAACCTTCCCATTGCATAACCAACCCCCTTACCCAGATCTCTGACATTTTTATTAGTTTTTGATTTGATAAAACTTCTCGGTTTTTGTTCGCTTTCTAACCTTTCCTTTGGATAAATAGAAGTGCGGTGGCGAATCGAATTGTATGATTTACTTTTGATTTGGTCAATAAATCTAAAGGTAACGAATACCCCGCTACAGGATCGTTATGATCCTTAAATCCTACAGCGTAAACCATATTTCGAGACTTTCCTTACAATCCCTACTCATAACTACTACAAAAGGAGCAAAAAGAAAAATCCATACCTTAGAGGGTTGAAAATGAGGAACCAAAAGCTTGTAGGGAAGTTGGGAAGATTGTGGAAGAACTTGCAGAAGTCGTAAGAACAAAAGAGAGTATGAAAATAAAAGGAGAAACTTTTATAAGGGAATTGAAGCCACAAAAGTACGAGAGAAACCTTTTAGGCTCCCGAAGAATTTTGAAAAACTCAACACGCTTCTAGCACGTAGCACTGAGGTTTTGTGTCTCAAAAAATAAATCATTATTGCTCACATTAAATACAAGCAAACATGTCCATTTGAGTTATTGATATGTGAAATTCCTAACTGACATCATGGCTAATCAAGAGACATATGGAAAGGGGTGGTGACTCACCCCAACTAAGGGGTTCACCCCATTTAAGAAGTTTGTCATCAGTTAAGTTACTCACCCCCATTAAGAAGGTCGTCTTCAATTGAGGGACTCCCCCTAATGATGATGGACTTGCATCCCATTAAGAAGACTGCCTTCAGTTGAGGGACTCGCCTCTCATAAAGAAGATTGTCTTCAACCAAAGGACTCACCCTAAGTCATGGGGCAAATCTGAAAGAAACCTTAAAACACTTCTTACTTTACAAGCCCTTGTTCTTAAGGGGGTGTGTAGTGTTATATTTCTTTAGAGTCTCAAATAAGGGCGACACCAGGGTCCTCGCCTAGTAAGGCATCGTTCGGGCGCTACCTTTACAGAGCATGAGGGGATCGCCTTTAAGGCATACAACGTGTATGATACATTTTTCTATCCACTAGACATATAAGTTGAGTCATACAACACCTTCTTTGAAAATAGATAGTCAACAGTCTCCCTCAGTCATGGAGGAACAATTACCACTTCTTAATGTTTCATAAACCTTAGGCTCGATAGTCTCTATAAATATATGTACCTTTAAAGATGTGAGACAAATCATAACTTAAACAACATAGCATATAATACATAGAATTTCACCCCATATGAGATAACATCTCTTATCACCGTAAGCACCTTAAACATCACCAAACGGAGTCTGTCACCGTCGCAAGCAAATCATAACCACCCTCATATATATATATATATATATATATTAAAGAAAATGAACCCAAAAATCAATATTCCTTCGTAGCCACGGATCAAAACATCACATTAACTAATTTACTCCCATTCAAAAGCACTTATCTATAATTCAAAATACTACTCAAAGAGTAATTAGGATTGTAATCAAGATTACCTACAAGAAATCAATAACGGAAAAATACAATTTTTTACAAAAATAACCCACGTTTTCAAGGAAATTCTCAAAATACCCCTGGTTTAAAAAAAATCCCAAACTACCCCACTTTTAGGAGGAGTCGCCAATTGAATTGGAGACTCCTCTTAAAAATTGAATGGAGGCGCCAATTGGATTGGCTAGGGCAGGTGCCCTAACCAATTGGATTAGCGCCCCTGTGTAGGACTTAAGAGAAGGCGCCAATTCAATTGGAGCCTCAATGTAAAATGCTATTTTTGTGTTATAAATAGATGCGTTATGTGAGTAATTGTTCCATATCTCAAATAATCATTTGGCAATCATGTTTGGTGTTCGTCGCCGATATGGAAAGGTGATTTATGCGAGAGACAAACCTCAAATGTTGATGCTGTTCTGGAACATCACTATGTTCGATCAACTGAAGAGGGAGCTGGTTCGTTGGTTAGATGGGAAAATACCATAAGGGGAAAAAATTAGAATTATTGAGAGACTTGACAGTATCTTTGGTTGGGTGCGAATGAAGATTGATAAGGATACTAGGGAAATGATGTTCGGTCGAGACGACATCAATTTGATTGTTGTAATCAGTTAGAAATATTTCTGTTTTTAGATAGCTTATTTTGTACTGATGTTTATTGTGAACCTCGTTGTAATAAAAACTTAATGATATATAATGATTGAAGGTTACAGAAATACAATGTTACAAAAAGCTTAAGACCTAGATGATGCTCCTCGATTGGGACAGTTGTTCTTGTTATGTCCTGGTTGACGACAGATACTACATAATCTTATCATTTTATCCGTGGAATCCATCTCTATTCTGATATGTGTGCTGTTTGGCCTTCCTTTTTTCTTTCTACGCATCTCGTCATTGTGCCAAACAATATCACCTTCATATGGAGGTCAGTAATCCTCCATTGGTAGTACCGAGAAGCTTTGATTATATACATTCATGACGGTGTCGGCCTTGTACACATCAGATAATGGCTGTAAGCATCTTGACGAGTATAAGCGCATGCTGCAATGACATGGCAGCAAGGTATGCGGAAGGCCTGGAATTTTCCACAATCGCACCAACTTCTGTTTAGTCTAACAACTTAGGCTAAATTTGGTCTCCCCTCGTTGTGGTCCATTGTTTCCTGGACGCTGAAATTTTGCCTATGATGGTTAAAGACTGTTACAGCGTGTGTGCTAGCTTTGATGCTCTCGTCTTTCATGACCTTCATGCAACACTCACTGAATACTTGCCCGAACATTAACACCGCACTCCATCTTTCACCTCTGGTTGCAAACGTAGAAGCCAACCTATAATAGATCGATCTTACCAAGACGGTTATCGGCAGATTTCGAATTCCTTTGAATACCCCATTCATGCATTCCACAAGGTTTGTTGTCATGTGGCCCCATCGACAACCTCTGTCAAATTCCCTTGTCCACTGCTCTACTGGTATGTTATTTAGCCATCTCCCTGCGTCTTCATTAGACAGTCTAATTTCATCACGATAATATTGAAATGACGGATGAGTTAGAGCATACCCAGCATTCACCACCTTCTTGCGAAGATTCTTATCTTTTATAGCACGCATGAAGTTTTGTGCAATGTGTCTGATGCAGTAGACATGGGTAGAAGGAGGTTCATGCCATTCGTTGTCATGGTTATTGTAGGCACTCTCAATGGCAGCATTTCTATCAGAAATCAAATAGAGATTGGCTTGTGGAGCCACATGCGTTCTGAGATGTCGAAGAAAGAAACCCCATCTACCAGCTGTTTCACCTTCAACAAGAGCAAAGGCAATGGGAAAGACATTGTTGTTGTCGTCTTGTGCAACCGCCATGAGTAAAGTACCCTTGTATTTGCCGTATAACCAAGTGCCATCAATTTGAATAATAGGTTTGCAAAATGCGAAACCTTTGATGCACGGGTCAAATGCCCAAAAGAGACGATGAAAGATTATATTACCTGTAGCACAGGTTCCTTCTAGCATCATCGCTGGCAATGTCTCCATAATTGCCACAGTTCCTGGGACATATGTTTTTAGTGCCCATAAAAACCGTGGCAATTCCATTTATGAATCCTCCCAGTTGCCGAAAACTTGTTCAACAGCCTTTGTCCTCGCAATCCAGGCTTTCTTGTAAGATGGAGTATAATTATATGTTGTTCTGATATGGGATATAATTATACTCACCTTCACTGATGGGTCTTTATTAACCAGCGGCAGAATGTCTTGACATATCAACGCTGCGCTTAGTTTACGGTGATCTTGTTCAACGTTAGTTGCAATGCAACTGTGAGGTGGGTCTATTGAAGCGATCTCCCAAGATTCATTTTTCTTCTTGTAAGACACAACCAAACGAAACTTACAAAGCATGTTACGACATTCGATAACATACCTTCTAGAATCAGTGTGTTTCACTGTAAAATCAGCAGAGTTGTTCATGTGGAATTTTTGATAGCCATAACACATTCTTCTTTGGTACGAAACATGTCTCCCACCTTTAATTCGCCTTCTGATCTCGGATACGGATTATAGAAAACACTGTTGGATGTTTCATCGTCGTGCATATCCATATTTGTCATGTGTTGAGGCGGGTTGTAAACATGACTAGGAGGTATTGGTGGTGGTTGATCATCATCTTCATCGTCGTTGTTCAGCATGTGATCAACCTGTATCTCGGTCTCCTCTTCTTCTTCATCAACGACGTCCACTTCTGCTTCTACTTCTGGCCATTCATCAAATTCATCTGACCATTGTGGATCAAATTCACCAGATTCATCCTGACTGGTTAGTTGAGACTGTTGAGATGGTATACATGGTTGAAGAGTAATGTACAACTCAATACAGTTGCAGCCTGAATGTTCATGACTAACAAACATGCATTCAACATCTTCATCGTCTCGTACCTTAAGGGGGAAATATTGCATTGACTATTCTAAAAAAATATTAGATTTTGATATGTGATCTTTGACACAATACCCGATCCTATACAGGATTGTATTCTTTTTTTCAAATGCAAGAAGGTTGCATTTCTCTTGATCGTGAGTCTAATGGTATCGGTGTTTCGAAAACAAAAACCATATAGCTCAGACTCATATGTTTTACCGTTGCAGTGAACGTTGACACTGTATAATGATGAAGATGACATTGTGCAGATGAAAACTATTTTCTTACTGCAGATGAATGTGAGTGAAGTGTCTTGGATGTTGATAGTAAGACACTTAAATAGAGGAGTGAAGTGTCTCACATGTTAGCTAGTTCGAAGTGACGTGTCGCACATGCAAGTTACTCCGAAGTGACGTGTCGCACACGCAAGAGATCAAGGTATACTAATTTCACGCCTTAAGTCGTACAATAATAGTTTATACTTAGATGAGCATTCTACCTAAGATGCTCGAATAATAAAAACTAGGTGTTACATTATGTTGTTAATTGGCTCGTTTTTATTTCCCGAAGATAGTGGTTCTAGCATGCATATTATGTATTTACCTTTACTTAGACATGTAGATAGACTACGAAGTTACAGTTGGGGATCTGCTTGTCTAGCCTATTGATCACGCGAAAACACATCAGTTAATTGCCTTAATCTACACTCAAAAATCACATCATTTCGATTAATATCCCGATTTTTGCGCAAGTATTCGTGTTGTTTTTGCAGGTATTTAAATCTCCATGCATTAAAGAGTAAAATGAAGAAAAGGAAGAAAAAGAAGAAGAAACAAGTAAAAAAGCATAGAAAAACCAGAAGAACAGAAAAAGCAGATTTTGCTGATGTGACGACCGCCACACATTCATGACGCTCGTCACGGCCCAGACTGTGACGACCGTCACAGGCCCATGACGAGCGTCACACGGCCACAAACTGCGCTTTGAAGCAGTCAGCAACAGGCACCCAAAAGTGCCTATATTTCCTCCAACAAACTTTTCCCACGATTTCCTCTCTCAAGACCAAGTGTTCCTTGAATTCCTCAACTACCAAGACCTAATGGACACTATATAAAGGACCCAATTGGGAAAAATTGGGGACGCCTACTTTGATTTGACACTCTGCAATTTAATTTCCAGTTTTTAGCATTCAACATTTTTTTTCTTTCTTTCCAGCAACCTTGTTTCCGTTGCCTTATTGTATTCGTCATTCTTTTCATAGTTTCCCTTTTCCAGTTAGTTTTCCAGTTAGCCATAGTAGTAGTTTCCTACACTGGGGAACTACTACACTTTATTTAATTTTAATTAGTAATCTATATTGAAGAAGCAAAGCCTACCGACTTGTGGAAGACTGCTCAAGTGCTCCAAGAATCATTATACTCTGTACTTCGATCTCCAGGTTTTTATTGAATTATTATTATTATTTCCCATTTATTGTTATAAGCATGTTTGCCGCTGAGTTAATCTGTTTATGCCTTGCGATTGCTTTGATTAATATGTCCGGTTAAACTACCTGTATCGGTATGTAGCAACTTAATTTGATGGGATTTAATAATAACCAGTGAAAACCCTTTTTCTTAAATAACCTTTTAGGCTGAAGTTTTTAATATGAATTTAATTAACTTTATCACAAAAGCGTGAAAAGCTATTTAATACGATTTTGCCACGAGAGTGGGGAATTAACTAAGGTGAGAACCAACAATCGCGAGAGCGTGAGGCTCGAGCTGGATAGTAAAAATTAGGCATTGGGTTTAAAAACAGCGAGAGCACTTTAAAAACAATTAGAATTTATTTATTTTCAAAAAGTAATTTTGACTTCAAATGGGACAGCGAGAGCGTACATTCTGACTTAAGGTTATAGGTCAAATCAACAACCACGAGAGTGTGAGATAAAGTCTTTTAAATAAACATTTTCTACTGAGAGATATTTGACATTTAAACTATTCACCGGTGACTTATCGAATCCCAGACGATTAATGCGCTGCATACTGATTCCTTCCTTTAATTCTTTCTTAAAACCGAAAATTTCCCTTAGATTTACTATATTACCCCCGAACTCTTACTAATCAATTCCCTTAGCTAAACATAGTGACGTTAGCAGCACTAATTTGACCATAGGTCCCTGTGGGATCGATATCTTTTAAAACTAAAGCGACTAGACTGTGCACTTGCAGTCAAGTACCCGACAGACTATATTTTATATATAGCCACGACAAGCATCAAGTTTTTGGCGTCGTTGCCACGGACCTGTTTTAGTCGAATAGTGTGATTCTTCCGTTGCACGGTATAGACTAAGGTAAAAAACAAAAACTTATCTTCTTTCCTTTTCTTTCCCTGATTGTATGCCAAGTACTCGCTCACAAGGCGATAACTTAGCACCACCAATCCCTGAATTAGAGTGTTTCCTATACGTGAGACGCCGAATACAAGAATATCAACAAAAGTGTGGTATTCTCGATATCTCATTTCCTCTTAAATCAGAAGAAAAACCAAACATGGCTGACGAAGTACCACAGAATCGTCCTCTCAAATTCTACGCTACCCCATCTCAACAAGAACCTCACAACAGCATTGCTGCCCCCGCTATTAATCGAAACGATTTCGAGCTGAAACCCTCACTCTTATCAGCCGTCCAACAACATCAATTTGCTGGAAATCCAACAGAAGATCCTAATGAACACCTGACCAAGTTTGTGCAGTACACGGATACTGTAAAAACGAATGGTGTATCTCAAGATGCGATAAGACTGCGCCTTTTTCCCTTTTCTCTAAGAGACAGAGTTTGGGCTTGGTTGCAATCCTTGCCCTCCAACTCCGTTACAACATGGGAGGAGCTGAAGAACGTCTTCTTATCCCGATACTTTACGCCGAGCAAAACTGCTATGCTGAGAGCTCAAATCAACGGATTCAGGCAAAAAGATGTGGAATCTCTCTACGAAGCGTGGGAGAGATACAAGGACATGATGAGGATATGTCCACATCACGGTCTAGAAGACTGGGTGATCATTCACACATTTTATAATGGGCTTCTGTACAACACAAGACTCACAATAAACGCTGCCGCGAGCGGTGCACTTATGGATAAGCCATACACTAAAGCCTATCAACTCATTGAAAACATGGCCCAAAACCATTGCCAATGGGGTGGTGAACGAACTCCAGTGGAAAAATCCCAGACTAAGGGTGGAATGTACGAAATCAGTAGCCTTGACCATGTTCATGCAAAGGTAGATGCCCTTGTCCAAAAATTAGATAACTTGACCATACCACCCGCAGCCACCGTGGCTGATGTAACTCCAAACTGTGAGCTATGTGGAAATCCTGGACACACTGCACCAGAATGTCAAATATTAGCAGGAGTCCCAACTGATCAAGTGAACTACACACAAGGAAATCCCTATTCAAATACTTACAACCCTGGTTGGAAAAACCATCCCAATTTCTCGTATAAGAATAACAATGCCCTTTATGCACCTGGACAAACACCAGTTGTTCCGCCTGGATATCAAAAGCCAACTAATAATGCTCCTACCATGCCTAGGAAGTCAAATCTCGAGTTGATGATGGAAAGCTTCATAGCTACTCAAGCTCAAACAAACATGGACTTCTTGAACCAAAACATACATACTAGCGAGCAACTTAAACAACTAGCGAATAAAGTAGACGCCTTAGCCACCCACAATAAAATGCTTGAAACACAGATTTCACAAGTGGCTCAACATCAAGCATCTACAGCCGCTCCAGCTGGAACATTTCCTGGACAGCCGCAACCTAATCTGAAGGGACATGCAAATGTCGTTATACTGAGAAGTGGAAAAGAAGTAGATGGACCTGTAGATCCGAGACTCCAAAACCCTGCCATGTACCAAAAACCAGATAAAATCTCAACTGAGCAGGTGAACGAACCAAAGGAAACAGAAGATAATACCCAGGAGGCCGAAGAGAAAGAGAAACCTTATGTGCCTCCACCTCCTTATAAACCATCCATTCCGTATCCTCAAAGACTCAACAGTTCTAAAATTGCGAATCAATTTAGGAAATTTGTTGAGCTTCTGAAGCAATTAAACATTACGATACCCTTTACAGAAGCCATCACACAAATGCCTTCCTATGCCAAATTTCTTAAGGAAATCCTATCCAATAAGAAAAAGATTGAGGATGACGAAACAGTTACACTTACTGCCGAGTGTAGCGCCATAATCCAGAACAACATGCCTCCCAAACTAAAAGACCCGGGTAGTTTCTCCATACCCTGTGTCATTGGAAAGTTCGTCATAGACAAAGCTCTATGCGATCTAGGAGCCAGCATTAGCGTAATGCCCCTAACCATTTGTAGAAGGCTCAGTATGGGAGAGTTAAGACCGACAAAGATGTTCGTTCAATTAGCTGACCGCTCAATCAAATATCCTGTCGGTATACTAGAGAATGTCCCAGTTCGTGTAGGTCAATTTTACATTCCTACCGATTTCATAATCATGGACATTAAAGAAGATGCCAGTACACCTATCATTCTAGGAAGGTCATTCTTGGCTACCGCCGGAGCCATCAAAGACGTAAAGAGAGGTAAGCTGTCATTCGAAGTTGGAGAGGAAAAGGTTGAATTCATCTTAACCCAATTCTTACAAGCGCCAACTATAGACGACACCTGCTATCTGCTTGATGTCATAGACGAATGCGTGAGAGAGATGGAGATGGAAGAAACCACGTATTCTGAAATAATGAAAATCCAAATCCCTCCAATCCTTGAAGACAATAATTGGCATGAACCATACCAAAACGAAAGTCTAAGCGAATGCTTAGCACTTACACCCGACCACATGCCATGCCCAAAGAAACCTGACTTGGAGTTAAAAACACTACCAAAGAACCTAAGATACGAATTCCTAGACAGTGAACTGAAAAGACCAGTAATAGTCAAGGCTGACTTAGGACAGATGGAAACCGAGAAATTATTAGATGTCCTACGAAAATATCCAACAGTGTTAGGATATAACATCGCCGATCTAAAAGGAATAAGTCCTTCGATTTGTATGCGTCGTATTATGCTGGAGGAAGACTGCAAAACCTCTAGAGAGCACCAGAGAAGGATCAACCCAATTCTAAGTACCGTGGTCAAGGATGAAGTAAAGAAACTTCTAGACGCTGGAATCATATACCCAATCTCAGATAGTCAATGGGTTAGCCCCGTCCATGTAGTACCCAAGAAAGGAGGTGTTACAATTGTTAAGAACGAGAAGGGCGAGTCCATAGCACAAAGAGTTGTGACCGGAAGAAGAATGTGTATTGACTATAGAAAACTAAATAAAGGCACTCGTAAAGATCATTTCCCTCTACCTTTCATAGATCAAATGCTTGAACGACTGGCTAAGCATTCTCACTTCTGCTATCTAGACGGCTATTCAGGATTCTTTCAAATCCCAATCCATCCTGACGACCAAGAAAAGACTACCTTCACATGTCCTTATGGTACATTCGCCTACCGACGAATGCCATTTGGCCTATGTAACGCTCCCGCAACATTTCAAAGATGCATGATGGTAATCTTCGCAGATTTTATAGATGATATCATGGAAGTCTTCATGGACGATTTTTCTGTTTGCGGTCAGAGTTTTGAAGGATGTCTATCTAACCTCGAAATGGTACTCGAAAGATGCGTGAAAGTAAACCTCGTTCTAAACTGGGAGAAATGCCATTTTATGGTTCAACAAGGAATTGTATTAGGTCACGTGGTATCTGACAGAGGAATTGAAGTAGACAAAGCAAAAATCGAAATTATAGAGAACCTTCAACCTCCGAAAACTGTTCGAGAGATAAGAAGCTTTCTAGGACAGGCCGGTTTCTACCGACGTTTTATTAAAGATTTCTCAAAAATAACCAAGCCACTTACAGGATTATTAATGAAGGACGCTGACTTCATATTTGATGAAAAATGCTTAACAACGTTCAACCAACTGAAAACATCTTTAATCACCGCACCCATAATGCAACCATCTGACTGGAGATTACCATTTGAAATCATGTGTGATGCGAGTGATTACACAGTGGACGCAGTACTAGGACAAAGGAAGGATAAGAAGCTTCATGCTATTTACTATACGAGTAGAACGCTTGATCATGCCCAAATGAACTACGCCACCAATGAGAAAGAACTTCTAGTTGTCGTGTTCGCATTGGACAAATTTCGTTCCTACCTGGTAGGGGCGAAAATTATCATCTATACCGACCACGCTGCTATTAGATATTTGTTAAGTAAGAAGGATGCCAAACCAAGACTTTTAAGATGGATCCTGCTCTTACAAGAATTTGATTTAGAAATAAAAGATAAGAAAGGTACTGAGAACGTAGTAGCAGACCACTTATCTCGTATCGAAGGGAACAAGCCTGAACAAATCCCAATTAATGACGATTTCCCTTACGAACGACTCATAGCCCAAATGGAAAGTGATATGTCTGAACTGACATTAAGCGATACAAAAATAGAAGAATCCGTGGAAGAAGTACACGCGAATGCAACTCTGCCATGGTACGCTGACTTCGTAAACTACCTAGCCGTCGGAGTACTTCCGCCGGACCTATCTTATCAACAAAAGAAAAAGTTCTTTCATGACCTAAAATAGTATTACTGGGATGAACCCCTTCTTTTCAAAAGAAGGACCGACGATATTTTCCGTCGATGTGTTCCTGAGGATGAAATCGAAGATATAATCTCTAATTGTCATTCCGCCCCCTATGGAGGGCATGCAAGTACCTCAAAGACCTGCACTAAGATCCTGCAATCCGACCTATTTTGGCCTACCCTATGGAAAGACGTCCATAACGCGGTTATAAAATGCGACCGGTGCCAACGCACTGGCAACATCTCAAGACGTGATGAAATGCCACAAACAGGAATCTTAGAAGTCGAAGTCTTTGACGTATGGGGGATTGGCTTCATGGGACCATTCCCAACTTCTTTTGGCAATAAATACATACTCGTTGTTGTCGACTATGTCTCAAAATGGATCGAGGTTGTAGCCTCTCCAACAAATGACACACGAGTAGTAATCAAGCTTTTCAAAAACATTATCTTTCCCAGATTCGATGTGCCGAGACTAGTAATTAGTGACAGTAGCTCCCACTTCATATCGAATATATTTGGAAAACTCCTTCTGAAGTATGGAGTCCGACACCGCGTAGCAACACCGTATCATCCACAAACTAGCGGGCAAGTCGAAGTCTCGAATCGAGAAATAAAACAAATTCTTGAGAAGACCGTAGGAATATCCAGAAAAGACTGGTCATCCAAGCTAAACGAAGCTTTGTGGGCCTACAAGACGGCTTACAAAACCCCGATAGGAACCACACTCTTCAAACTAGTTTATGGTAAATCTTGCCACCTCCCTGTGGAACTGGAACACAAAGCATATTGGGCAATTAAAACCCTTAATATCAACCACACTTCCGCAAGCGAGAAACGGATTCTGGACATCCACGAATTAGAAGAGCTCAGATTGGACTCTTACGAGAACGCCAGGATCTATAAAGAACGAACCAAAAGATGGCATGACAAACGCATCTCTAGGAAGGAGTTTAAAGTCGGCGACGTAGTGCTGCTATTTAATTCAAGACTTAAACTCTTTCCAGGAAAACTCAAATCTTGGTGGTCTGGCCCTTTCGAGATCACCAAGGTTCTCACTAGTGGTGCGATAGAAATAAAAGGTAGAAATAGTGACCCTTTCATAGTAAACGCCCAGCGCTTAAAGCATTATCATAATATAGAAAACAGAGACTATTCAAACAGTCTCAGACTCATAGAGCTGCCCGCTCAACCCCAAACCTAGTACAACACGACACTACTGTCGAACTTCCGACATTAAACAAAGTGCTTAGTGGGAGACAACCCACCTTATTTCTTTTCGTTATTTTTCTTACTATCTAGTTTCTCCTTTCTTTAATTTTCTTCGTTATTTTTGTTTTCTCCCCCTTCTTGATTCCTTGCAGTCACTCTTGTTGTTTCTAGTAACTAACTTAGATATATTGGATACTAGGATAATTACTAATTAGTTAGTTAATTACATTCATCATGCAACAAGCAGAGACAATTTTCAGAGGCCGAGTTCAACGCAAGCGGTATGATTATCTAGCCAGGAAGAATATGGCATTGACCATATATTATGATGGACCGACCATGGATAAATTAGGCATCCGAGATAGCATCCTATATATGTTTAACCAGCTGGGGTGGGAGAACGCAGCCATTAAGAGACGGTTTGTCACGTACCGTGAGCTAACCTTAGAATTCCTGAGTTCCCTTGTATACATCCCTGAACATGGTTACGAACTTAACAAAGGGTTAATATCCTTTAGGTTATTTAGCATGGACTTCACCTACACCCGTCAAGAGCTTGTTGACCTCTTAGGATTCCCTAGTGGCCCTTTCGTCTTTACTACCCGCCAGGAGGACCTTATCGATGACATTAATCTCGATGACTTCTGGGGTTGCATATCTGGAGAATCCAACCCAAACCCGAATGAGATGCACTCACAAAAGATGCATAACCGTGCTATCCGCTATTTTCATAAAATACTAGCCCACACCTTATTTGGTAAGGAAGAGAATAACACATTAGTGTCCCGAGATGAACTCTTCATCCTGCTGTGTGTCGATCAAGGTCGCCACGTCAATATAGTATCATTCATGATGGAAATATTTGTCCACCTTGCTAAGAATAACTGTACCCCACTAATCATAGGAGGCCTAGTTACCATGATAGCAAACGCTGTAGGACTTGTACACCCACTTTATGAGCTTATACCTTTTGGAACATCCGCCCAATGGATATCAACTTTTGCTTTAACCGCAGAATCATAGGTAACATTGGGACGGATACCTTTGATTATCTAATCAGTAATGAAGTGGTTCGACTTTTCACCTTGCCTAACCATGAGAAAACGAGTGTTCACAACCGAGATAACTGGCTCTATGACTTAGAGGAACACCCTATCGATCCACCTTCACCTCCCGCTACACCGCCCAAATATGAGTGTGTTAATGACCTTATCCTTAAGGAAGAATCTGACCCTGAAACACCTCCCAACTATTATAACATTGCTGAACCGGTTCCTCCATCTTGTGCTGATAATCATGCCATGCTCATCACCCGTCTGAATACTTTCCAAGCTGACATCACCATTGTGAAAGAAGAAATAAAGCTCATACGCTTTGATGTCCTAGGCTTGATGGATATAGTCGTTGAGCAGTTTCATTATCTGAACGAAGCTGTTGTTGCATTGGGACAAAAACGTGGCTGAAATTTCTGACCACTGATTTCTCCTACTCGCACTAAGCAATGAGAACACTGCTTTGTTTTGTGTGGGGAGGGAGCACTTTAATTTATTGCATTACTTTTGTTCTATCGTTTTCATTTGCTATGTTATCGCTACATTTTTTTCTATGATACATCCAATTTCAATTTATTAATTCAATTGCTATTTATTTAATTAAGCTTATTTCATCTATTTATTTATTTATGCATTTATGCTGTTAAATTCATATTGCTTAGCTATTATTTATGCTGCTATTTTGTTGTGTTCTGCTGTGTTGAGAAATTTTTTGAATTTAGCGTGTGACGACCATCACTATAGGGTGACATTCGTCTCGCAGACGTGACGACCGTCACGAATCTGGAACGATCGTCACACACATGAAAGTGACCGTTGCAGACGACCGTTACGCACCCGTTGCTCGTGACGACCGTCACACCCCTGTGACGACCGTCACGAATTCCAGAGAGCTCGCCTATAAAACCAGGCACTCTTTCTCCCTTTCTCCTCACCAATATTCACTCTCCTATATTCTGATCATCATCTATTCAATTCTTCACTATTTTTCTGCGAGCGCATAACTCACAAACCTTCCACCTCACCCACCAACACCAAAAGTTTCATCCAACTCATCAAATGGCCCGTCAAGAAAGAGGCACTCCCGACCTATCAACCGTCACATTCCGCGATGGAGAAGCCGGCGAACGCCAAAGGAGCAACTACCTCAAATTCTATTAACGCTCCGTTCAAGCCACGAGGTATGTGGATCACGAATTCCTAAGGGAGTTAGGACTTTTGGAGGGTGTGGAATGGATGCTAGCTGCCTCCAGCTTGACGCAACTCTGTACCACACCGCAGCCAACCTACGAAGCGCTGACCCTGGAATTTCTAAGTTCCTACTCTTACATCACTCCACCTGGCGCTACCCAATACCTCACCGGTGTAGCCACATTTAGAATGTTCGGCACCGAGTATTCCCTTAATCAAACCTTGATTGCAAGAATGCTTGGTTTCCGACATGGAGAAGGAATCCACTGCTGCATTCCAGAAGGATGGTCAGAGATTGCATTCCAAGTTTGGCACAACCTCACCCACATGAACGCAACGAGCTGGGATACACTTAACGCAACATATATCCACAACCCAACCATTAGATACTTTCACCAAGTCCTGGGGCATACAGTTTTTGGAAGAGTCAACAACCACAAGGTAAACTCTAAGGAACTTTTCCTTTTCCACTGTGTGTTTGCCCAAATTGCGTTCAATGTTACTCCGTTCCTACTAGCCAATATCCAGGCTGCTTGCATGAGAGGCAACCAGGCGTTTTGTTGTGGGCGAATTATCACCTCCATAGCATTGGGCTTGAACCTGGGAAATAGGTTAGCCAACTTGCCAGCCCTGGAAGCAGAATTCCTCGACATCGACTACTGTCGTGCCTCACACCTAATCAAAGCAAGGGATGATGGGAAGTATCATCCTATTGTCAGAAACAAGACAGTAAAGAGCATCATCATGCCCAACAGGAACCGCACAAATCCAAGAGAAATGACAAATTGGACTTTTGATCTGGAGGCCCCCGAGCCAACTGATGGAAATCCTGGTAATGGTACAGATGAAGTCGAAGAAGAGCTTGACAGAGGCATGCCCCAACCATCTCAAGAGCACGCTGCAAAGACCTCCTCCCGAGGACAAAGAAGAAGCGAACGAAGACCCGCCTCCATGGAAAACATCTATGCCGAGATGTTACGATACAACCAAATAATGGAAGACCGCCAAACAGAAATGATGCAAGCTGTAACACCCCGATAAAAAATAAGATAATTATTTAATTTAAGTTAATAATATATTTATTAATTTAATTAAATAATTGGAATATTATTTGGAATTATTATTATTCGAATAATAAGTTGGAATATATATAAGGAGTTCCATTTGGTAAAAAGGGTTTTTCACGTGAAAACCAGAGAAGCGACAGAACGTGAGAAAGAGGCAAGGAGGAAGAGCAAGAGAATGAGGGTTGAAGAAGGGGAAAAGCTTGAAGCTAAAGGATTTTCCGGATTAACTCAGGTAAGGGGGTTTATCGTCGTTTAATGGGTATTATGGGTTAACATGTAATGGGTAGTGATAAGCCATTGATTTGACCCTAATTGGGATGTTGAATGCTGAAAAATTGAGATGAATAAGTTATGTTAAAGCTGTAATTGAATCTGTAATTGGATGAGTCTTGATTTTCCGAACGTGTAGCTTTTTACGGAATTGGAATCGGAGGTCCGGAAGTCCTCCAACGGCGGAAAATGCGGAGAATTCTGCATTCTGCTTCGTGTTAGCGCAGGAACAGCTTTCTGTCTTGCGTTAACCGGTTAACCCAGGGTGTTAACCGGTTAACACTGTTATAAATTGTGAAAATATTGCTGTCTGTCTTGCGTTAACCGGTTAACCCAGGGTGTTAACCGGTTAACACTGTTGTGATTATGAAAATTTGCTGTTCTGTTTGCGTTAACCGGTTAACCCAGGGTGTTAACCGGTTAACAATGTTAAAATGTGCCAGGAAGCGTGTTCTGTGTTGCGTTAACCGGTTAACCCAGGGCGTTAACCGGTTAACACTGTGTGAAAAGTGAAAAATTTATATTTACATGTGGTGTGCATGTTGATGTTTGGCCTATATTGGCATATGATATAATAGGGATCATTTCCCGTTGTTTTGAGCGGTAGGGGTATTAGTAGAGCGTGCTAATACCGTGATTGATTATGTGGCATGATATGATTATGTGATAAATATGTGGATGATGTATGATTGTATGCATAATGCTGTGGATGTATCTATTATGTATGCAATTGTGAATGGACTGTTTATGGCTTAGAGTGTGAGCATATGTCCATTGTGGATGATTGTTGGTGTTTGCATGACTAAGTGATTTAGCTTGCATATTGTGGCCTTTATGGTGGTAGCTAATTCCCATGGTGAGGAATTAGTGATGAATTATTGTGGATTGTTGTTGATGTTTGCATGTTAGGTGATTTAGCGTGCATAGCATAGCCCTTGGGGTGGTAGCTAATTCCCATGGTGAGGAATTAGTGATGTGAGTCACTAGGTCTCAAATGAGTGGGACTAGTGAGCTTGGTAGCCGTATCTGGATTTGATCGGTAAGGTTGAACTATGTGTTCACGAATAGTCGGTACCACATGCATGGAGTCTCATTGCATAATGTATGTATTGTGTATAATATGAATGGATGTGTTCCAATATTATACGTGTGTTTTGATGTTTATGTTGAGCATGATTATGAGTATGAGTTGATGTTGCCGTTACTGAAGGTGTGATATGATTAGGGTGATGAGATGTGTTCATTTACTTAGCATTACATGATATTTTATAATGCTTATTATATCGATTGAGGAACTCACCCTTACAACTATGTTTCAGGTAACAAGCAGTGATTGAGTAGAAGCTAGTGCTTGGAGTCTAGTGTAGTTCCTTAGTGGGTCATGCTCTGGTAGATGTAACATCGGGATGGGATGTTTTACTTTGTTTTCAATTGTGGATGTTGAACAGTTTTACATGTAATGTGATTACATGGTTTGCATGATTGACTTGATCTTTATCCGCTGCGTATTGTGCAATGTTTTATTTTGATAAATAAATGAGCATGACGAATTATTTTGATGAATGGTGTGAAGTGTCAAGTGTGACACCCTTAAATTGCATATCTACTCTGATTTATATTTTGTTGAATTAATTAATTATTGGGGTATTTTAGAAGGGTGTTACATTAGTGGTATCAGAGCATAGTCGGTCGAGTCGAGTCGTAATTATTCTGTTTCCCTGTACGTGATAGGTGTTGTGTAACCCTATCAGTACTTATTGTTTTAGCTTGTTGGGTTTTCAGAATAGAGATGGCTGGAAGAGGTAGAGACGATGCTGCGATTGCTGAGGCTCTGGGTATGCTAGCTGGAGTACTTGGAGGGAATCCGAATGTTGTGGGGATGGGAGCTGCTCGTCAACTGAGTGAGTTCCAGAAGAACAATCCTCCAATGTTCAAGGGAGCATACGATCCAGATGGTGCTCAGAAGTGGTTGAAGGAGATCGAGAGGATCTTCCGAGTGACTGAGTGTGCCGATAACCAGAAGGTCAGGTTCGGTACGCATATGCTGTCTGAGGAAGCAGATGATTGGTGGGTTGCTACCCGCACTGAGTTGGAAGCTGCTGGGAGTGCTGAGATCACTTGGGCGGTGTTCAGAGAGAGATTCCTGAGGAAGTACTTTCCGGAGGATGTCAGAGGAAAGAAAGAGATAGAGTTCTTAGAATTGAAGCAGGGCAATCGGTCTGTTACTGAGTATACTGCTAAGTTCACAGAGCTGTCGAAGTATTACACTCCCTATGATGAGGCTACTGGGGAATTTTCAAAATGTGTGAAGTTTGAGAACGGGTTGCGTCCCGAGATCAAGCAGGCTATTGGGTATCGGCGGATTAGAGTGTTTTCTGACTTGGTTGACTGTTGCAGGATTTTTGAACAAGATACCAAGGCCAGAGCGGAGAGCTATCAGCAGAGGGTTGATAGGAAAGGCAAGAATCAGAATGATCGTGGGAAACCGTATGCAGCTGGCAAAGGTTTCCAGAGACAGAGTGGGATGAAGAGACCTAGTGGGGGAGACTCCAGTGCCCCTGCTAAGTGTTACAGATGTGGTCAGGCTGGACATCGTTTCCATGAGTGTACCAGTAATGAGAAGAAGTGTTTCAAGTGTGGAAAAGGTGGTCACTTGGCTGCAGAGTGTCGGTTGAAGACTATGACTTGTTTCAACTGTGGAGAGGTGGGTCATATCAGTCCACAGTGTCCTAAGCCGAAGAAAGAGAACCAGTCGGGAGGTAAGGTCTTTGCTTTATCGGGTTCTGAGACTTCTGCAGATGATCGTTTGATCCGAGGTACGTGTTATATTAATGGCTTTCCTCTTGTAGCTATTATTGACACAGGTGCGACTCATTCCTTTATATCGTTGGATTGTGCTGTGAAACTTAAATTAGAGATATCTGAGATGCATGGGAGTATGGTGATTGATACTCCTGCGAAGGGTTCAGTGACTACTACTTCAGTTTGTTTAGATTGTCCTTTGAGTATTTTTGGTAGAGACTTTGGGATGGACCTAGTGTGTCTTCCACTAGTGCAGATTGATGTTATCCTAGGTATGAACTGGTTGGTGTCTAACCGAGTTTATATCAACTGTTTTGATAAGACTGTGATCTTTCCTGAGATTGAGGAAGGAAAGAGTTTGTTTCTATCAGCAAGGCAAGTGAATGAGGCAGTAGCGGATGGGGCAGAGTTGTTTATGCTGTTAGCGACTTTAGAGGCTAAAGATAAACTGGTGATTTGCGATCTAGCCGTGGTGTGTGATTTTCCTGATGTGTTTCCTGAAGAAGTGAATGAATTACCGCCAGAGCGTGAAGTTGAGTTCTCGATTGATTTGGTACCTGGTACTAGGCCGATGTCGATGGCTCCGTACCGTATGTCTGCTGTTGAGTTAACTGAATTGAAGAGTCAGCTGGAAGATCTGTTGGATAAGAAATTTATTCGTCCGAGTATGTCACCGTGGGGTGCACCAGTGTTATTGGTTAAGAAGAAAGAAGGTACTATGAGGTTGTGTGTGGACTATATGCAACTGAATAAAGTGACGATCAAGAATCGGTATCCTTTGCCGAGGATTGATGATTTGATGGACCAGTTGGTTGGTGCGAGTGTGTTCAGCAAAATAGATTTGAGATCGGGGTATCATCAGATACGTGTGAAAACTGAGGATATTCAGAAGACTGCTTTCAGAACAAGGTATGGACATTATGAGTATTCTGTAATGCCTTTTGGTGTGACTAATGCGCCTGGAGTATTTATGGAGTATATGAATAGGATTTTCCATCCGTACCTAGACAAGTTTGTTGTGGTGTTTATAGACGATATTTTGGTGTATTCGAAATCTGAAGAAGAGCATGCTGAACATTTGAGAGTGATTTTAGGAGTTCTACGAGAAAAGAAGTTATTTGCTAAACTATCCAAGTGTGAATTTTGGTTAGAAGAGGTTAGTTTTCTGGGTCATGTGGTTTCAAGAGGTGGTATTGCTGTTGATCCTTCTAAGATAGAAGCGGTATCTAAGTGGGAAGCTCCGAAGTCAGTTTCTGAGATAAGGAGTTTTCTTGGACTTGCAGGTTATTATAGGAAATTCATTGAGGGATTTTCTAAGTTGGCGTTACCGTTAACGATGTTGACTAGAAAGGGGCAAGCGTTTGTTTGGGACTCAAAGTGTGAAGAAGGTTTCCAAGAGTTAAAGAGAAGGTTAACTACTGCTCCTATTTTGATATTACCGAGTCCATCGGAACCATTTGAGGTTTACTGTGATGCTTCATTGTTGGGTTTGGGTGGTGTTTTGATGCAGAATAAGCAGGTTGTAGCTTATGCTTCGAGACAACTGAAGGTTCATGAGAAGAACTATCTGACACACGATTTAGAGTTGGCAGCTGTGGTATTTGTTCTGAAGTTATGGAGGCATTACTTGTACGGGTCAAGATTTGAGGTTTTCAGTGACCATAAAAGTTTAAAGTATTTGTTTGATCAGAAAGAGCTGAATATGAGACAGAGGAGATGGTTAGAGTTTCTGAAGGATTATGACTTTGGTTTGAATTACCATCCGGGTAAAGCAAACGTAGTGGCTGATGCATTGAGTCGGAAATCATTGCATATGTCTATGTTAATGGTTAAGGAATTGGATTTAATTGAGCAGTTTAGAGACTTGAGTTTGGTGTGTGAGAGTACTCACAATAGTGTTAAATTGGGAATGTTGAAGTTAACGAGTGGTATTCTGGATGAGATTAGAGCGGGTCAGAAATCCAAATGTGCTTTTGGTTGATAAGTTGACTCTAGTGAATCAAGGTCAAGGTGGTGAATTCAGAGTTGATGAGAATGGTGTTTTGAAATTTGGTAATCGGGTGTGTATTCCGGATGTTACCGAACTTAAGAAGAGTATTCTTGAGGAAGGACATCGTAGTGGCCTGAGTATTCATCCTGGTGCTACGAAGATGTATCATGATTGAAAAAGTTATTTTGGTGGCCGGGAATGAAAAGAGAAATTGCGAGTTTTGTTTATTCTTGTTTGACTTGTCAGAAGTCAAAGATTGAGCATCAGAAGCCGTCTGGGCTAATGCAACCGTTGGCTATTCCAGAGTGGAAGTGGGATAGTATCAGTATGGATTTTGTTTCTGGTTTACCGAGGACAATTAAGAATTTTTGAAGCTATTTGGGTGATTGTTGACAGATTGACAAAATCGGCTCATTTCATTCTGATCAGAATGGATTATCCGTTAGAGAGATTAGCTGAGTTGTATATTGAGAAAATTGTAAGTTTGCATGGTATTCCGTCGAGTATTGTTTCGGACAGAGATCCTAGATTTACATCGAAGTTCTGGGAAGGTTTGCAAAGGGCTTTGGGAACTAAGCTGAGATTGAGTTCTGCATATCATCCGCAAACTGATGGTCAGACTGAGAGGACGATTCAGTCACTGGAGGATCTTTTGAGGGCTTGTGTTTTGGAGAAGGGAGGTGCTTGGGATTGTTATTTACCTTTGATTGAGTTTACCTACAACAATAGTTTTCATTCGAGCATTGGTATGGCACCGTTTGAAGCTTTGTATGGTAGGAGATGTCGGACACCTTTATGTTGGTATGAGTCCGGTGAGAGTGTTGTAGTTGGACCGGAGATTGTTCAACAAACTACGGAAAAGATTAAGATGATTCAGGAGAAGATGAGGATTGCTCAGAGTCGTCAGAAGAGTTATCACGACAAGAGGAGGAAGTCACTTGAGTTTCAAGAGGGAGATCATGTGTTTCTTCGTGTTACTCCGATAACTGGGGTTGGTCGAGCTTTGAAGTCGAAGAAGTTGACACCTCGATTTATTGGTCCTTATCAGATTTTGGAGAGGATAGGGGAGGTAGCCTATCATATCGCTTTACCGCCGTCACTTGCGAATTTGAATGAGGTTTTTCATGTGTCTCAGTTGAGGAGGTACATTCCTGATCCGTCGCATGTGGTCCAAGTAGATGATGTACAGGTGAGAGATAACCTGACTGTTGAAACATCACCTATGAGGATCGAGGATCGAGAGTTAAAGCAGTTGCGTGGTAAAGAGATTGCTTTGGTAAAGGTAGCTTGGGGAGGACCAGCAGGTGGCAATGTGACTTGGGAACTTGAGAGTCAGATGAAGGAGTCTTATCCGGAGTTATTCGCTTGAGGTATGTTTTCGAGGACGAAAACTCTTTTAGTGGGGGAGAGTTGTAACACCCCGATAAAAAATAAGATAATTATTTAATTTAAGTTAATAATATATTTATTATTTTAATTAAATAATTGGAATATTATTTGGAATTATTATTATTGGAATAATAAGTTGGAATATATATAAGGAGTTCTATTTGGTAAAAAGGGTTTTTCACGTGAAAACCAGAGAAGCGACAGAACGTGAGAAAGAGGCAAGGAGGAAGAGCAAGAGAACGAGGGTTAAAGAAGGGGAAAAGCTTGAAGCTAAAGGATTTGCCGGATTAACTCAGGTAAGGGGGGTTTATCGTCGTTTAATGGGTATTATGGGTTAACATGTAATGGGTAGTGATAAGCCATTGATTTGACCCTAATTGGGATGTTGAATGCTGAAAAATTGAGATGAATAAGTTATATTAAAGCTGTAATTGAATCTGTAATTGGATGAGTCTTGATTTTCCGAACGTGTAGCTTTTTACGGAATTGGAATCGGAGGTCCGGAAGTCCTCCAACGGCGGAAAATGCGGAGAATTCTGCATTCTGCTTCGTGTTAGCGCAGGAACAGCTTTCTGTCTTGCGTTAACCGGTTAACCCAGGGTGTTAACCGGTTAACACTGTTATAAATTGTGAAAATATTGCTGTCTGTCTTGCGTTAACCGGTTAACCCAGGGTGTTAACCGGTTAACACTGTTGTGATTATGAAAATTTGCTGTTCTATTTGTGTTAACCGGTTAACCCAGGGTGTTAACCGGTTAACACTGTTAAAATGTGCCAGGAAGCGTGTTCTGTGTTGCGTTAACCGGTTAACCCAGGGCGTTAACCGGTTAACACTGTGTGAAAAGTGAAAATTTTATATTTACATGTGGTGTGCATGTTTGATGTTTGGCCTATATTGGCATATGATATAATAGGGATCATTTCTCGTTGTTTTGAGCGGTAGGGGTATTAGTAGAGCGTGCTAATACCGTGATTGATTATGTGGCATGATATGATTATGTGATAAATATGTGGATGATGTATGATTGTATGCATAATGCTGTGGATGTATCTATTATGTATGCAATTGTGAATGGACTATTTATGGCTTAGAGTGTGAGCATATGTCCATTGTGGATGATTGTTGGTGTTTGCATGACTAAGTGATTTAGCTTGCATATTGTGGCCTTTATGGTGGTAGCTAATTCCCATGGTGAGGAATTAGTGATGAATTATTGTGGATTGTTGTTGATGTTTGCATGCTAGGTGATTTAGCGTGCATAGCATAGCCCTTGGGGTGGTAGCTAATTCCCATGGTGAGGAATTAGTGATGTGAGTCACTAGGTCTCAAATGAGTGGGACTAGTGAGCTTGGTAGCCGTATCTGGATTTGATCGGTGAGGTTGAACTATGTGTTCACGAATAGTCGGTACCGCATGCATGGAGTCTCATTGCATAATGTATGTATTGTGTATAATATGAATGGATGTGTTCCAATATTATACGTGTGTTTTGATGTTTATGTTGAGCATGATTATGAGTATGAGTTGATGTTGCCGTTACTGAAGGTGTGATATGATTAGGGTGATGAGATGTGTTCATTTACTTAGCATTACATGATATTTTATAATGCTTATTATATCGATTGAGGAACTCACCCTTACAACTATGTTTCAGGTAACGAGCAGTGATTGAGTAGAAGCTAGTGCTTGGAGTCTAGTGTAGTTCCTTAGTGGGTCATGCTCTGGTAGATGTAACATCGGGATGGGATGTTTTACTTTGTTTTCAATTGTGGATGTTGAACAGTTTTACATGTAATGTGATTACATGGTTTGCATGATTGACTTGATCTTTATCCGCTGCGTATTGTGCAATGTTTTATTTTGATAAATAAATGAGCATGACGAATTATTTTGATGAATGGTGTGAAGTGTCAAGTGTGACACCCTTAAATTGCATATCTACTCTGATTTATATTTTGTTGAATTAATTAATTATTGGGGTATTTTAGAAGGGTGTTACACAAGCGATCCAGCAAATGCAGCGAGATCAACACGATTATGCTAACTGGCATGATCAAGGGATGGCAGAACTTTCAGACCAGATGAGTGCCCTGACTTATCGCGTAGATGCCATCCAGGAGTACACTCAGCACGTAGGATTGGATCCTACCCAGCGAGGACGAGGTGAGCGCGCAAGAGCAAGAGCCAGAGCACGAAGAAGCCAACCGCGTAATGATGAGCAATGATTTTTTTGTTTCTTTTCCTTTCTACTTTTGTATACTGTCGCATTGAGGACAATGCAATTTTTAAATGTGGGAGGAAATCCTTATCACTCCTCTACTTGTTTCTATTGCTAATATTTTCAGCCAATACAAAAAAAAATTGCTTGTCCTTTTTCAATCATGTACACATATTTTAGCATAACAAAAAATTTCCTTAAGATTAAATGCATACCCTACGAGTACATAGGTTGTCCCGAGGAGGCTTTGTCAGGAAAATCGAGAAAGATCTAACAAGATTGATATTGTCCCGACACCCTATACCCCTTATTTCTACGAGATCAGTTTGAATAATCATTATACCGACACCTTAAGTTTCCATTCTAGAGTAACCCCTAGTAGTTTATACTAGCAGTCAGCACCGTCTCAAGCGCAAACTACGTGGAGAGCCGATGAATATAAGTGTTTGATGCCTACAAATCAAGAAACTCCTTCATACTGTTGCTATCAAGAAATTGATAAAAAGAACCATACAAAAGGTTGCAAAGTTATGCAAAAAGAAGGAATAAAAACCCTAGTCGGTTGGTCCAGAGGTACCTGGTACTGGACTCGGTAGGGCGAACTACGGTTCGATCCCCCACAATCTTCAAATGGGATATATAAAGGGGTACCACACTAGTGTACCAGACCCCCGTGCTAAGAAAAGGATCAAAGTCACTAACCGGCTACTTCACTAAGTGTGTGCGGAGGCAAAGGGCTTAATGTGATTGCGCTAGAATGAAACCGGGTGAAATAGAAACAGAGACACTGGGTCGAGCTATAATAGCATGATTCGAACTGGCTTGTGTAAAGGAGAGATCTATGATAAAGCTGAAAGCTCGTGTCATCACAGTATCTTTGGTGTTTCACTCAATATCGGACATCCTAACAATCCACCTGACAACCACGTACGAACAGTAATGTATCCACGTTTAAATTCTATTTTTCAAATTGTGTTTGCTTGAGGACAAGCAAAGATTCAAGTTTAGGGGAGTTTGATCACGCGAAAACACATCAGATAATTGCCTTAATCTACACTCAGAAATCACATCATTTCAATTAATATCCTGATTTTTGCGCAAGTATTCGTGTTGTTTTTGCAGGTATTTAAATCTCCATGCATTAAAGAGCGAAATGAAGAAAAGGAAGAAAAATAAGAAGAAACAAGTAAAAAAGCATAGAAAAACCAGAAGAACAGAAAAAGCAGATTCTGCTAATGTGACGACCGCCACACATTCATGAGGCTCGTCACGGCCCAGACTGTGACGACCATCACAGGCCCATGATGAGCGTCACACGGCCACAAACTGCGCTTTGAAGCAATCAGCAACAGGCACCCAAAAGTGTCTATATTTCCTCCAACAAACTTTTCCCACGATTTCCTCTCTCAAGACCAAGTGTTCCTTGAATTCCTTAACTACCAAGACCTAATGGACACTATATAAAGGACCCAATTGGGAAAAATTGGGGACGCCTACTTTGATTTGACGCTCTGCAATTTAATTTCCAGTTTTTAGCATTCAGCATTTTTTTTCTTTCTTTCCAGCAACCTTGTTTCCGTTGCCTTATTGTATTCGCCATTCTTTTCATAGTTTCCCTTTTCCAGTTAGTTTTCCAGTTAGCCATAGTAGTAGTTTCCTACACTGGGGAACTACTACACTTTATTTAATTTTAAGTAGTAATCTGTATTGAAGAAGCAAAGTCTACCGACTTGTGGAGGATTGCTCAAGTGCTCCAAGAATCGCTATACTTTGTACTTCGATCTCCAGGTTTTTATTGAATTATTATTATTATTGCCCATTTATTGTTATAAGCATGTTTGCCGCTGAGTTAATCTGTTTATGCCTTGCGATTGCTTTGATTAATATGTCCGGCTAAACTACTAGTATCGGTATGTAGCAACTTAATTTGATGGGATTTAATAATAACCAGTGAAAACCCTTTTTCTCAAATAACCTTTTAGGCTGAAGTTTTTAATATGAATTTAATTAACTTTATCACAAAAGCGTGAAAAGCTATTTAATACGATTTTGCCACGAGAGTGGGGAATTAACTAAGGTGAGAACCAACAATCGCAAGAGCGTGAGGCTCGAGCTGGATAGTAAAAATTAGGCATTGGGTTTAAAAACAGCGAGAGCACTTTAAAAACAATTAGAATTTATTTATTTTCAAAAAGTAATTTTGACTTCAAATGGGACAGCGAAAGCGTACATTCTGACTTAAAGTTATAGGCCAAATCAACAACCACGAGAGTGTGAGATAAAGTCTTTTAAATAAACATTTTCTACTGAGAGATATTTGACATTTAAACTATTCACCGGTGACTTATCGAATCCCTGACGATTAATGCGCTGCATACTGATTCCTTCCTTTAATTCTTTCTTAAAATCGAAAATTTCCCTTAGATTTACTATATTACCCCTGAACTCTTACTAATCAATTCCCTTAGCTAAACATAGTGACGTTAGCAGCACTAATTTGACCATAGGTCCCTGTGGGATCGATATCTTTTAAAACTAAAGCGACTAGACTGTGCACTTGCAGTCAAGTACCCGACAGGCTATATTTTATATATAGCCACGACAAGCATCACCTATCTCTATAGCTCCTTGTGCAAAAACTCACACAAAGACACATCTACATTTTCTGGATGTGCTGTTTTGCTACAAGCATGGGGTTGATCAAGACTACCGTCCCTAGCACCCGTCAACAACAACCCTTTCACATTTCTGTATGCACAAAAGTATGTTGTTTAAATTGTTATATCTTTACTTACTTCTTTAAAGATTATTATCTCTAACTAATATTTTTTGACTTTTTCGTGTAGATGGTCTGCACGTGGTATGAGTTACAACAAATGTCCAAGACACTGTATTACTCAGTATCGCAACCTGTTGGATCACCTTCGACCGACAGACGTAAGGAAAATAACTTAATTATTTCGTTATATTTTGTTAACTTCTTTTACCTTGACTATAATCCAATCTTCTTTTACATTTCAGTTCATTTGGCGTCCATACCTTAATTTGGATCATGACCATCAAGTCAACGCTGAAGACGCGGCCGTATGGACTGCATGCACACCGAAAATACGATTCACAACTATGGAGATGCACAACATTGATCGTGTGAAGCTGCAGTTCGGTATGCCCCAAAATATCCCAGATCCCCCAGCTAGCCTAGGAGAATGGCATCTGTGCAAAGTTAACGATCAATGGAACTTCAATCCATGGCAAAGCTTCGCAAGATCGGAGTGTCGCAAATGGAAGCACCGTCATGACCATGTGTTAATTGACGCAGTCATGCCAACTGAAGAAAAACCAAGTCGTACTTATATGGCTTGGTACAGATCGGTTGGTTTTCAGTTCATCGTCGAGGATATGTACTTGTACGACTCACGCCAGATGACTTACACACTTGACACCTCAACATCGAACCCCCAACAACAGTGTCAGACCGGATACACACAACCCCCTGTCCGTCAAACGTTTCGTTCAACCAACACACAAACATACAACCAAAACATTCCATACACCCAACCCCAATACCAAGAGCATACCCCATACCACCACCAACAAATTAACCATCAACCTGAGACTCAACATCGCTTCGCACCCACCCCATCACCCTACCAAATTCGCCTAAGTCAGAACACCCAACGATCATTCAACACCAACCACCCCTCCTCCTACCGTAGCCAAGAAGCTCAAACCTCACAAAACCAAAACATTCAACAACCCTATCTCTACCAAACACCCCAACAACCTTTCCAACATTTTCTCGACGCATCGTTCACACCCATGTCTCCCTTCAACCGTCTCGGTCGCCCATCAATGAGTCAACCACATCCCAACTTCCCTGGCATGGGTCATGAGCTCAGCTACAGCGGTACACCATCGATGCATACTGAAGACTATGCCGACTTGTCTAACTACCTCAACAGACATTCTCCTGTAGTTGGTAGTGACGCTCCTAGCCCCTCAGATGCTCAAACACCGGTACCGAATCATCAACGTGGGTTAGGGTCATGGGTTAGGGTAGCTAGAGGATGTGGGACCGAAGGTCGGTTAGGTGATCCCGATCATCACCATTAGGTTTCTTTGTGTAAACGGCAAATTTTATTAATATCAATTGGTCCTATATCAAATTTATCTATCACGTATACCATTTACCAAAAAAAATAGCATTTTACACTGAGGCTCCAATTGAATTGACGCCTCCTCTTAATTCCTACACAGGGGCGCCGATCCAATTGGTTAGGGCACCTGCCCTAGCCAATCCAATTGGCGCCTCCATTCAATTTTTAAGATGAGTCTCCAATTCAATTGGCGACTCCTCCTAAAAATGGGGTAGTTTGAGATTTTTTTTTGAAATCGAGGATATTTTGGAAATTTCCTTAAAAAATGGGTTATTTTTATAAAAATTTCGAAAAATACTTAACTTTGAGAATTTTTGTCACTAACGAAAACCTTGGTTTATAAATAGCTTGAAAATTTAATGATAATAATGATAATAAAACATTAGTAATCTAGAGTAGGGAAGTTAGTTGAGTTGGGCGCTTGACATGAGAAAATTTTACCTTGTACCCCTACAATTAACCCTATACCCCTACAAAAATTTAAAAATTCCCATTTTACCCTTAATTGGTTTTAACCAATTTACCATTTCAGTTTTACCATTCAGTTGAAAATTGCAAAAATTACACTTTCACACCCCTCGCACCGGAACTCTTGCAAAAAGACTTCCGGTATGTATTTTTCCAAACCGGAAGACTTTAGGAAAGACTTCCGGAACACAAAAAAAGCAAACCGGAACACTTAAGGAAAGAGTTCCGGTTCAGATAAAAAAAATTCAAAAAAATTTGCATACCGGAACTCTTTGGAGAAGTGTTCCGGTATGCATTATGTGTGTTCCGGAAGTCTTTCCTAAAGTCTTCCGATACGTTTTTTTTTTAATTTTTTTTTTTTTTTTACAGAAATGAGGGTATTTTGGTCAAAAAAAATTTAATGTAGGGGTATGGGTACAATTGTAGGGGTATAGGATAAAATTTTCTTGACATGAACTTATGATATGGCCTACTTAAAGTCCACACTCTTTAAAAATTTATTTAATTTAAATAAGTTAAACTTAACTCCCTAAAAATTATATTATATTTTTCAAACATTTTTTAAGATCTTAACAAAAAAAAACTTAATAATAATAAATCGGACTAAACTTTTAAAAGTTCAAGTTTTAGTTTTTTTAACCCAACTAGTTTCCACCCTAATCTTGAGTACAATTACTAAACAAAACCGTCAAAATCAATTGGAGTTAGTACGTAGCACTACTAAATTATTCTATTCCGGATAGTGTCGCAATTACTTTTGAGGACGGCACAAAATTTCAAATTCAACTTTTTAGTACAACTATTTTAAAATACTATGCTATAGTCATTTAATTCATACTATAGTCTATATGAGTATAGCTCATGTGTTAAAGTTTATATTTAATAAACTCTTGGACTTTGGAATCAAGTTATTGCATGACTTCATGTTTGTTAGAGTGAAAATGAAAGCTTTAACTATTGAGATAATATATATAATTGACTTTTGGTTTCAACTTAATAATATTGAATTTCTACTCTTACTTCTTGGCTTTGATCAATTCATATGTAAAGTTGGACTAAATCAATATGAATCACTATAATAGATGGTTCTTTCTTGATCAATTTACCACCAAATCCTTCGAGGCACCAAATCTCTATTTATTTTGCTCACTAAAACAAATATAAATAATGAGTATAATGAAAAAAAATTGGAAAAACATACTTATTAAACTTGTCTACCTTAATAAAAAAAATTAATTTTTGATAATTTTTTTTGTCGCGTATATTAATTTTATGATTCATTTTAATTCCTTAATTTGAAAATCATTTATATTAATTTCTTAGTTTTTCAAAGTGTATCATATTGATTCCTTTTATCTAATTAATTGATTTTAAATTTTTTCTTTGTGAATTAGACAAAAACAACTAACCTAATACATTTTAATTCTAATTAATTGATTAATATATTTTTTTAATCATTATAACTTTGTTACTAATATTTGTTTATCAGAAAAATGAGAATAGAAATCAAGATAAATTCAAAAACACATATTTAATTTTCAAAAATAATGTTAAATCTTAATCAAGACTCAAGAGGAAGCAAGTTAGATGAAGAAGATTAAGATGGACGGCTGAAAACAAACTCACAGCGGCCTCTCGTGGCGGCGTGGGTGGTGGGGCGAACGAGTCTCATGGCGACGACGACGTGACGTGAGTTTCTCAAAAACTGTCCATTTTTTTAAACTTGAACAAGAGAGAGATTATTTCTTCTGAAATGAGAAAATATCTTAATGTTAGGGTTTGTTAGGTTAATAGTCTAATGACAAACTTATTATTTTTTATTATAAGTAGGGGTATTTTAGTATTTTCATTATATGAATAAAATAAATAAAAAATGTGTGGGATGATCGTGACCCTCTGTCATAACCATATTCCTCCATTGCACGTCACCAACTATGTTTGGACTTAGGATCTAATATTGGATATTGAACTTGCGGCTTAAGTCTAATACACCATTACATAGCTAACCCTAAACATGGTCCTCTCGACATGAGGATTAAAGAGCGGGTGCCATATCTAAATCTCCATATTGTCGGACCTAAGCCCAGGTCATGATTCAAGTCTAAACACATGAATACTTATAGTCTCTAATATGAAATCCTTAACTTGATGAAAAGTTTGGCTTCCGCCTCAGCCTCTTGTCCATTAAAGAATGAGGGGTTACTGATTTATGTTTGTGTTCATGAACCATATTAGCAATCTTAAACCTAATTATAATAGACATCATAATAACTATAAATAAGAGGTTTAAGATAAACCATAATCATTGAATCATAACTTTGAAACACCAAAACTCTGATCATAACATAGGTATAATTGTGTTAGTACAACATCTCATCACTTACATGTACACCAATAGAATTTGTTACTAGGATAATTTATGATAATAACTCAAATACTTTAACAAGCACACTTTACATTTATGATAATAAAAATACATCAACCTTTAATTAGGATTATTAAGAAATATGGTTGAACTCATAATTCATTCCTACAAGTTTGGCCTGTATTATAAGACTTGCCCTCACTTATAAGTATACATTAAAGTCATATAATATAAATGTGAAACTCTTAATATGCCATCGCACGCTCATGATTGGATATGTGGAGCATGAAAATAAATGATGATTGACCCAATAGAGAAAACTTGATTGTCGGTGTTCTAACATATCTTAAACCATGATCTAATATCATGTTAAGAATTGCGGTTGTGCCTAACTCATCCCTACAAAACTGACTTGTAAGGTGATGATTATCCCACTTATAAGCATATATTCAACCATATATCAACTTGTAGGATGATGATTGTTTCCACTTATAAGTACATGTTCAAGCCATATATTATATGATATAAGACTCTTAACACATACCCTCACGTTGAAGACTGAACATCTGGAGCATGAAAATAAATGATGGGTGACACAACAACGGAAACTTGATAGCATTTGATCCAACAAATCTTAAACCTAGGCGTGGCAAACAAAAAAAACACGGTTGGACCCGGTCGTGAGTCTAACAGGGAAAAATCGATTTAATTTGGGATGAGTGTATAGAGAACTCAAATTTTAATAATGGGGAAAGACAATGTTAGTATCTACCTCACACTCATCTCTACACCGCCCCTGACCTATTAAATTTATTTTTTTACCCTTATTTTTAATAACTTTATTATCCATTTGTCCTTCTTAATCGTAAGATATTAAATTTGTTATAATTATTATTTATTTAAAAAAATAAAAAATAAAATAAAAATAATCAAGTATTATGATAATCTTAAAATGATCAAATATTTAATTTAATTATTTATTTTCATTATAATAAAAAATATGTATTTTAAAAATATATATAATTAACGTGGGTGGGATAAGCAGAAGAAGGAAATCCAAAAGTAATCCTACTAGTACTACTAAATAATCTTGTCTTGTTCTTTTATTTTAATTCTAATAGTACTCATATATATATATATATTAAGAAAATAGTTGTGAGAATGAGGTTTGTATAAGTTGAGGTGAAAGGAGGTTGAGTGCATTAAATGCATTGAAAATGGCCGTAGCCTAACTTTGGGAGGGCCAGCCGCCCAATTATATTTAGCATTAAATTACATCGACATATTCAACTTCCTTTTATATGGACCGACCTTCATTCAATCCAAACATTTATTAACTTTTTATTTTCACTCTTTCTTTTTTTTATTGGAGATACAAATTCATGACAAAAAGGTGTGGCGTCAAACTTTTGCGATTTCCTTTTCGGTCGACCCTGCAAAAAAGTCATTCTTTGGATTTTGGATTCATATATACTCCTCAGATACCACGTCTCTATTTTCTGCATTAAACTATATATTTTATTTTATGCATTTATTATTACACTCTCTATCTTGTCGTTTTACACACTCGTGGTTACTACTACACCTTGTTTAATTTATGCGTACCAATATGACTTGTATTATTAGGTCAGTAATGTTTTTATTTTCTTTTTTTTTTTATGAGTTATGATTAAAAAGTTTTTAAAGAAAATTTTGAAATGTAACTGATTATTTATACGAATTTATTTATTTTAATTCTTTAAACATGATCATAACAGTACTCATTATCATTTTAATTTTATTTTTCTATCTGGCACACAAATATATAAGTTATTTTGTCTATAAATAGTTCAATTGACTCCCGAATACACATGTGGTTCATTTAATTTTTGGAACAAACGTTAACGCAAATCCTGAACTGCGCATACACAAATAAAAAACATCTCCAAAGCATTATGAGTATTAAGAAAATAAAACAAAAAAAAACTAAAAATAACACGTTGCACAAACGTCGCCTTATTGAAATATCAACCGTCCCCGACAACGGCGCCAAAAACTTGATGACTTCTCGACAAGTTTACCGATAGTGTCGTAGTAATAAAAAGATCGCATCCACATGATTGATTTTTAACAAGATAAAATGTGTGCAATGTATAGAAAATAGTAAAAATGAGTGTTTTCGAGTTTGCAATGTGAAAAATAAATAAGTGTTTAAATAAAATTACGAAAGCGGTCAGATTGTGTTTAGAATCTTCTATTTCTCTATTATTGATGTTTGATGCCTTATATGAATGATCTTATCACTATAATCCCACGCCGAATTAACAAAGCTGTTATAACTGATTCCTTGCAAAATAACAAAACTAATCACTAGTCGGAGCTTTCTATCTCTAGTCCACCAGCGTAAACAAGATTAGACGATGCACAAAACATTAATTCCATATGAAACTACTCGGGGTCTCCTATTCCTATTCAACCAGCATAAGTACAACAATTGCCATAGGTCCAACATATAGACTAATGATCAGTATTCCTTATGTGCCCACAATCAATTTAAAAGAGTATCTCACATAAAAAATATTAAGAACAATAAGCAATTGAATAAGAATCTAGATCAAAATGTTCATACAAAGTCGAATCAACATATTACCCAACAATATTGAAATAAGTTCATCATAACACAACTTAACCTAGAGGAGCTTAAATACTCATAATTCAGATTACAATACCAAAAACTATATATGAAAATATCATGTGAATTTCTTTGAAGTAATGGTCTCCAATGCCCTAAAAATCATCATTGGTGTAGTAAAAATCGTGATTTGCTCTCTAAAATGTATAACCCTTACCAAAGTGCATAATTTCCTCTTAAAAAGAGCTCAGAAAAGATCAAACACGTCAGAAAAATCCCAGAAAAAGAGGTCACCGTGCACGTGATGACTTGCATCGCACAATGCAACCTTTATGTCAATATCGCACGTGCGATGCTGCACTATGGTGCGCGTGATTTTTCCTGAAGTTGCACTCTTTTGCTCCCTTTTTCACCTAAATCTTTACTAAGTCCAATTTCTTCCTACTTAGCTATTTTTTTCCTCATTATTTGGTATTTCTTCTTCATTTTAGCTCATCTTTCACTTGTTTTGATCCGATTTATCGACTAAATTCATACAATGACGAACTGTCATCACAACCCCAAACTTGAATGATTGTTTGTCCTCAAGTAAATCGCCTGCAACTACACATTTCAACATAAAACATGTCGCGCAATAACAAAAGAACATTACCAAATTAAATTTTTTTGTACCTGACCATCATTCTAGCTTCCAACTTATCCGGAAAATTCGGAAAACATCCTCAATCATTGACTAGTACTCAACTTGTCTCTCAACTCACTTTGATTCACTTCCTGGATATGGTTACATCTCAATCAACACGCAAAATTAATTATGCGTAGCTTGATCATGTTCTAATATAGTTCACCACATAAATCATAACACACGCATTAGATGTCTTTTAGGTTGTAACTTGGTTTATGTCTGCGTAGGATAATTATTTAGGAAAATAGGTTAAACCTTTGGATTTAGGTGCCTAGTTCTCCTTCTATTATCATATCTCTTTGTTCCTTTTTTACGGTACTAGAGATCTTTGGTCATTCTTATACTTACATTCTTTTCTTCTTTTTTAAGAAGTGTCTTTTTCCATTTTTTATTTACTCATAATTTTATTTTATTTTTTAATTTTTGCCAATTTTCCCTAGTACCTGAATCCCAAACTTAAAACTTTGCTCACTTACAAGAGCAACCACAAACTTAATCTTTTTTATACACTTTAGGAATTATACTTCGACCAAACTCTAAAGAGAGGGTAGAAATAAAAGATCTTTCATGTCATATGGCTAAGAATTTTAGGCTACTTCACCGAAAGAAATGTTAAGCTCAAAGTGGTTAGCAATTAATAAACCTATTACTACATGGTGGTTTAAAAAGACTCAAAGTTATAAATAAAAAATTGCCTCAGTGTGTGTCAATAAAACTAGATGAACTTAATCAGAAATAGATCAAATCAGATAAAATAATAATGCATGGATACGCTCAAAAAGAAAACAAAAATGAACAATGGAATTTATTTCGCTCAAAGCTTACTAGATTAGGAATTTGTAGATTGAGTACAAGTCCATTGATTCTTTTCTCATTCTTTGCCTTCAAGTTGCAAGTTGTTATTCTGATGATCAAGTTTTTTTTGGCTCATTTGTTCAAGGCTTAAGTACTAAACTTGCAAATCTGAAGAAAAAAGCATAACTACAAATTTGTTCATTAAAGACATTTAACTAAATAGTACAAAGGGGGAAGAGCACTTATAATGGCGATTACTCTTCTCTAGATTACATTTGAAAATAAATAAAATCTTCTAAAAAGTTAAAACAAAATACATGACTTTTCACATGTCATTGTTGTGGAAGAGATCATGCATATCACTCATTGTGTTGTTGAAGTCATTATTTTGCCTCATCCATTCTACGCGCATATGGTTTCTCCTACTTGTTTTCTCTTGATCTTGGTTGTTGAAGTAATTCTCCATCTCTCCAGTTAATGCAAACTAGGCTCTTAAGCTCTGAGCTGGCATATGGTCTTCTTGCTGATTATAAAAGTCTCTGAACACAAGAGCGAATCTCAGAGGTTTAGCATACAAAGTGGGTGAAACTTCTATTATCCACCTTGTAACCCCCACTATGTGAGCTTCCATTCTTCTTTGAAACTCTAACATATGTTAACATTGCATTTATTGTTGTTGTTGTATCTACGGTTGGTCGAATTCTTCATCATTTCCAGCTTGATTATCTTGTTGATCATTTTGAGCAGCTTCTCCTTGATGCATGTTTTGCAACCTCCTTATGTCTGAAGCGTTGATCAGTGCTTTCAAACTGATCATCTTATCATCGGGGTAAACAGGCACACATGCTCTCCTGCACAATTCATTTATAACACAAAACTCCCCACAAGCCTTTTGTTAAGCGTTAGCCATATATTTGATATTTTCAGTAATTAATAGCCCCAAGTTAATAGGTTCCCCCCACAAAAGAGATAACAAACCTAAACACCGCTTCACAATGAATTGTGATTGGTTAGATACAACCTCTAAAGTTGAACAAAAAATGAGGCCTAAGCTCTCATAATTTGGCGGAATTCAGCGGTTTTGAAACGTAATGTTAATCCATGCTCTATCACCCACGCTACCTCTGGCCTACAAGAAGTATCTAACATTACTTGGGTCATTTCCTCGTTTATGACCTTGTGCTCTTATCTATAATTCATGATAGCATACACAGGAGGAGATTACAAATTTAAAAGAGAATTTATAGTAGAAGAAGAATAGTCAATATACTTACCTCGCACATAGGAGATGTATGAGTTTACCTCGCCAAATTCCGCATTCGCGTAAAATTCTAGGTCGATATTCTTATTTGTATCATGAATCAAGTTGTTAAAACTCACCCAACGCCTTTTTTTCAAAGTTTCACCGATTTCACCAAAACCTTGCAAATCTTCCAAAGCGAGTGCTCTTTCTCTCACAACATGGTAATCCATTAACTTAAGATATTTTTTCGCATGGGCCTTAGAGATAATTTTAAGGTTTGGGAAGGCATGAGCATTAGGCGTTGGAACAACCCTTGATGATGAGCCTCTTGAAACACATCCTCTCTTGGAAGCCATGATACCTACAACAACACAAAAACAATACCACATAGATAAAAAGAAGAAAAAAATCACACATAACTTTGGCTCAGATGAATGAATATAAAGAAGAGGGGTAGAGGAAGAATTGTGAGAAAGAGATTTGCAACCAAGTATTATTTATAGGCCAAGTGACTATTGCTCATCGCACGTATTATACATTCATCGCGCGCGATGGCAACAATATTCTCCAGCGTCTCTCTCTAACGTTCATATCGCACGCGTTGTGTACTTTCGCACGCGTGATGCAAATGGTCCATAGATTCTCCCCAACATTCAATCACGTGTGTGATGCCTATATCGCGTACGCGATGAAGTCCTATCACACGTGTAATAGCCTGCGTGATTATTCCAGGGTCTGAAGCTTTTTCCTCTCTCTTATTTTTCTCTTTTCTTCTCCTTTGCTTTTTTCTTTATTTTCTTCTTTTAACTGCTTTTTCTTCCAACAAAATAAAACACCCCACGATTGTAATTATTGGAGTGAGAACTAAAAGGGGCTCTTCCTGGCATACCTTCTAGGAACACCCAGCCGCCTTTTTAAGGTCGGGCAACATAAAATGGGAAAAAGACCCCACAATCAGGAAAATCTCTAGACCTCCACATATCATCTCAAAGGCCATGATAAAACTCCAATTTTTAGGAAGTAGCTGAGAAGGCGATATATTGAGTACTTTCAAGACTTCCATAGTAAAAGAGGAAAAGGAGGAAAAGGTCCCCATATCTTTAATAAATAAGGTGATAGAAGTAGAAATAGGGAGATGGGGAATCAAAAGGAACTACCATGGTAACTCACTCTGACGGTAAACAGGCCTCCAATATAACAATCCTTCATCTTTTGAAGAAGAAATCTTCACTTCCATTTGAAAGGAAATGATCTGCTTGTCAAAAACATAGAAAGGTTCAGTGTCCTTGACCTCTATAGACATGACAAAATGGGCATCCATTATCTCTTTGTTCCTGAGGAAACAAAAGGAAAAATATCACCATCGCCAAAGGGATCGTTATGATCCTTAAATCCTCATGTCGCACGCGTTATGGCGACAGTATTCTCCAACGTCTCTCTCTAACGTTCATATCGCACGTGTTATGTACTTTCGCACGCGTGATACAAATGGTCCGTAGATTCTCCCCAACGTTCTATCACGCGTGTGATGCCTATATCACGTACGCGATGAAGTCCTATCACACGCGTGATAGCCTGCTTGATTATTTTAGGGTCTGAAGCTTTTTCCTCTCTCTTATTTTTCTATTTTCTTCTCCTTTGCTTTTTTCTTTATTTTCTTCTTTTACCTACTTTTTCTTCCAACAAAATAAAACACAATTTGACATGGTTAAAAATTTAAAATTCAATGCGAAATAAAAATAAATTTTTATCAATGGGTTGCCTCTCATCAAGCACTTCTTTTTCGTCATTAACTTGACGATCCATGCTTAAGGCACGTCATGCGTAAGGGATACCCTCACGTCGGTCGACATACTTGTTCCTTTTCCTTTGTCCACCTTACTACCTTTTTCCTCCAAGTGGTAGCAAGTATCCAAGTCCTCCATATACGATGCCCAATCATATGCCTTAACAACCACTTTTTCTTTCTTAAACTTCATTACAAGTTCACCAATTTCTACATCTATCTTTTCCTTCGAGGTTGCTAAGAATGGTCGTCCGAGAATAACAGACCCGTCAGAATCTCCCTTTGTATCAAGAACTACAAAATCTATAGGAAACACTAATCCATCAACATGTACTAACACGTCCCGTAAGATACCAAGTGGTTAAATAACAAATGAATCATCTAGAGTGAGAGTCATGTTACTCAGTGTGTTCTCACCCATTTTCAATTCTTTAACCCTTTTTAGCGGCATGACATTTATACTAGGTCCTAAATCACATAGAGCATATGAGATCTTTGCTCTACCAATATTACAAGAAATAGTAAACTTACCTGGGTCTTTTAGCTTAGGTGACAATGTTTGAGGCATTACCATATCAGCCTTCTCGGTCATGTTTACTTGTTCCTTGACCATTCTCTCTTTCGCCCCCTTTAGTAATGCCTTCATAAATTTAACAAACTTAGGCATTAGCTCTAAAATTTCATGGAACGAAATACTTATCTGGAATATAGCTAACATTTCCTTGAACTTTGCAAACATCCCTGCCTCATCGTCTTGAACCAATTTCTTTTTAATTATGGGATATGGTTGTTTGATGTAATATGGTAATTCGGGATTTAGATCATCCAGCATTTGCTTCTTTGTTCTCCTCCAGGGAAAGTTTTTATCTATTAGTTGATCAATGGTGACTCCTCTTGACTCTTGGTCACCTTGATTTTACTCTCCATTCTTTCAATCACATTTTCTTCTTTCTCAATCACATCCTCTTTAACTATTTCATCTTCACCCTTTTCGGTAATCACCCTAAAACCTATTTCCACAGCCTTGCATGATTCATTCTTAGGATTATCTACAGTGTTACCTGTAAATCCTCGACTTGAGGTTGGTAAAGCAATTATTTGTCTGGATAACTGACCCATCTGCATCTCTAAAATTTTGATCAATGTATCATGGTTTCTACTTATTATTTCACGGTTCTTATTCACCTTATCAAAACTACTTTGAGTGACTTTAATGAAATTTTGCAAGGTCTCTTCCAACTGTAAAGGTTTCCTTTGAAATTTATCTTGTTGGCCTTGTTACATACCTTGATTAACACTTGAATTTTGATTATTGCTCCAACGAAAATTCGGGTGATCCTTCCATCCCAAATTGTAGGTGTTGGAATAAGGGTTGTTCTTCTGAAAATTAGGAAATATAAATTCTTTGCTTGACCCTTCCAAAGAGCATCTTCCGTTTGCATGTTCTCCTCCACAAAAATCACACCTAAGTGTTTTAACTTGGCTCACGTTAGCTTTACCTAAGTTGCTTTTAGCTAGCTTTTTATTTAACAATTCAATATGTGCTAAAAGTGCAGTATGGATATCAACAACTAACATACCTTTGGGCGTACCCATAATTTTGATTTTTACCAAACTTTCGCTTTTTGAACGGTACTCATTCATGCACATCTTCTTAATAAGGTCTTTCACTTGTGGTTCGATCATTGATCGGATAGTGCCTCCCGTAGAAGCATCCAATAACATACGCGTTTGACTCCTGAGACCTTTAATGAAATTTTGCATCTACTCCATATTATTCATATTGCAATCCGGGCATCTGCGTAACAAAAGTTTAAATCTTTCCCATGAGTCATAAAGCGACTCAGTTTCCTGCTGCTCAAAATTTACAATATCTGGTATTCACTCGGTAAACTGAGTAGTGGTGAAGAATCTTTCTAGGAATTTGTCCTCCAATTCCTTCCAAGTTTGAATTGTTCCATTTGGAAGGAAACATAACCAATCCTTATCCCTTCCAATTAGTGAGAACCCAAACAACCTCAACTTAACCTGGTCACCAGTGACATTGATTAGTTTGCACATCGAAGTTGTTTCATAGAAACGTGCAAGATGCTTCCACGGGTCTCTAATCGCGTTCACGTCGAATGGATTGTCTCTTAAACTTGAAAGCACATAATTCTTAATATCAAAGTTAGAAGGGTCTGCCAGTACAAACCCTTTCGAAACCTGACCTTCATCAGTTCTTTTACAGTAATCCTCCATAGTTTAGGGTGGTATAGTTGCCATGGTGAATTCCTCTTCAGAATCAGAAGAAATCAGTGGTTGATCTTCAACTAAGATCCCTTAAGCTATATTTTCTTCTTTGACTTCTCTCCTGATAACTTGTACGTTTCTTTCAATTTTTGGATCAAACAGTGTCAACGTCGATCCTGAGTTGCACATACACAAACAGAGAATACCTCAGTAGCACTATGACTATTAAGAAAATAAAACAAAAATAAAAAAGACTAAAAGTAACACTTTGCACAAACGTCACTTTGTTGAAATATCAATAATCCCCGACAACGACGCCAAAAACTTGATGACTTCTCGAAAAATGTACTGATAGTGTCGCAGTAATAAAAAGATCAAATCTATGGGGCTTGCTTTTTAACAAGATAAAATGTTTGCAATGTATATAAAATAGTAAAAAGGGGGATTTTCGAGTTTGCAAAATGCGAAAAGTAAATAAGTGTTTAAACAAAATTACGAAAGCGGTCAGGTTGTGTTTAGAAACCCCTATTTATCTATTGTTGATATTTGATGCCTTATATGAATGATCTTATCATTATAACCCCACGAAGAATTAACAAAGTAGTTATAACTGATCCCTCGCAAAATAACTCACTAATCACTACTTGGAGCTTCCTATCCCTAGTCCACTAGTATAAACAGGATTAGGCGATGCACAAAACTTTAATTCCCTATGCCACTACTCGGGGTCTCCTATTCCTATTCAACCATTGTAAGTACAATAATTTCCATAGGTCTAACACATAGAATAATGGTCAATATTCCATATGTGCCCACAATCAACTTAAAAGAGTATCTCACTTAAAAAGCATTAAGAACAATAAGTAATTGTATAAGATTACCAATCAAAAAGTTCATACAAAGTCAACTCGACATATTACCCAACAATATTGAAATAAGTTAATCATAACACAACCTAACATAGAGGAGCTTAGTTACTCATAATTCAAATTACACTATAAAAAATGATAGATGAAAATAACATATGAATTTCCTTGAAGTAATGGCCTCCAATGGCTTCTAAATCCCTAAAAATCACCCTTGATGCTGTAAAAATCGTTCTTTGCTCTCCAAAATTCGTAACCCTTACCAAAATGCAGAATTTCCCCTTAAAAGAGCTCATAATGGATCAGACGCGTCAGAAAAATCCTAGAAAAATGGACCATCACACCCACGATGCAACCTTTATGTAACTATCGCGCGCGCGATGGTGTGCTTAATTTTTCCCTAAGTTAAACTCTTTTGCTCCCCTTTTCACCTAAATTTCACTAAGTCCAATTTCTTCATACTAAGCTATTTTTCCCCATTATTTGGTCTTTATTATTCATTTTAGATCATCTTTCACTTGTTTTGATCTGATTCTTCGACTAAATTTCTATAATGACGAACTGTCATCAGAGCTTCAAGATAAGTTGAAGAAAACACGGGCTTCAATCACTAACTGAGAGATTACACTTCTTGGACGTGGTTACTTTGAGTTCTCATTCTAAACTCGTGAAGATATCAACAGTATTTTTAGCGAGGGAACATGGGATTTAAAACCATAAATGCTATAGTTGTTAGCATGGACTTTTGATTTTAGGCCGGAGAATTTGAAAATTACAAACACTATGCATAGTATAACATGGTATGCCTTTAGAATATAGGGAGTCTACAACTCTCTTTTCCATTTTCTTGGTCATTGAAAAGCCTTTATCCTTGGATTAGCTAACAATGAGAAGGACAATGGGATATTTAACATAAGATCAAATTGAATTAAACATGGTAGATACATTGCATAATCCTATATTGGTTAAAAGATAAGGATGTGTATTATATGCTAATTAGGATTATGAAAGCTTGCCTTCATTATGTAGTCATTGCACTTGCGTAGGACATAATAGAGATCAATGTTGGAAATTAAAGGAAAAATGGGTTGAGAAGTCAAGTGACAAACCTGTTCAAAGGTATACCCCAAGAAACAAGCTATGGTGGAACGAACTAATCAAGAAATGGTGATGAAAGGGATGTACAAGTCAAATATATTGACACAGCCTATAATTTAGAATTCTCCAAATTGTATAATCTAGTTAATATGAAATAGGAGAGAAATAAGCCAACATTGAGATAAATGATGAGGTGGAGAGTGAGATAATTACTGAGATTATGGAGGATAGTATTGGTAATAATGAGCACGGTGATACGAATCAGGCACAAATTGAGGATGTAAATTATGCATGGAAAAAAAGTGGAGTTGAATGTAAATACAAAGGTTAAGGTCAATTGAGAGATGAGGAAGAGATGTCAATTACTCAAGAGCTCGGCAAACTCAAGAGATGAGGAAGAGGCATTATGAAGATGATTGAGATACTTCATATATAAGAGCTCAACAAACTCAATTGAGAGATGAGGAAGAGGTGCCAATTACTCAAGAAAATAACAAATGTGCACTTTTTAGGGGGAAAAGCAGGGGAAGGCCTAAATAACATTTATCTAGAATGGAAATTAATACCCGAGCCATGTCAGGTAAATACCAAAGATCTCAATGAAAACCATTTATTGAAATGCACATGGGGAATAGAACATGGACACAATATTAACAATGTGAAATTTATGTAATCAATACAAGCCTTACTTGCTTTTGATAGTTATACCAATTATGTCTTGCTCTCATTTTCCTTTGGATTGTTTAACCTAACTTAGACTTGTAAGATTTGAAATGAATTCCAAACAACATAATGATTCAAATTGATGGTACTTATCTGTCAATAACTTACAAATTGGTTTGCTTTATCTCTTAGAATATTATATTACCTTTCCAATTAAAGTGGATCAAAAGAATTTTAACATGTCATCCATTTATTCTAGCACATCTCATATGATTAGAAAACAAATATAGATAGAGCTAAGTATTTTTTGTCAAATTAATCATGGCCATTAATGGTGTATTATTGGGGATTTAAATATAGTGATTGAAGCCCGTAAAATATTTAGTAAAAGACATCCTAATAATACATAAGTTGATGAATTTCTAAGATGGAGAAACCAAAATATTCTTATATATTTTGATATTAATGGAAGCTACTATAAATGAGCAAATGATATAAGGGAGGGGGAATCTATACATCAATTAGCTTTTAAAGATTAATATGCAATCAAGATTAAATTTATGCTTAGAACATAAGTCGTTGTAGTACTTTGACCAAGAACCACTCAAATCACCACCTTATTCTATTTAGTTGTTACATGAACATTGTAGACTTTGTCAAACCATTTAAGTTCTTTAGAATCTAGACTCTTTAAAAAACTTGCAAAAAGGCAGTAGTTAAGCATTAGAAAATTAAAGTGGTAGGGTGTCCCATGTATGTGTTTGCTGCTAGATTGACCATACAAAAGCCTATATTGAAAAAACTAGAATAGATAGGTCTTTGGTTATGTTCATTATAATATGACTAAAACTACTAATGAAGTAAACATAATTCAATGCCTAATTAATTATATAAGGTACAATGACATGCTTGGTCATAAAGAAAATGATGATCTATGTGTTGCACAAGTTTCACCGTCATTTAGTTTTGATGATGAGAACTAAAATGACAACTCCATAAGTCAAATGACTTTTGGTGTTGATAGATTGTTCAAGAGTTCTTTGTGATAATTGTCAAATAGGGAGTTGATTTCAACTGTTTAATGGTTCTTAATAATGGAATTTAGTCAAGAAGAAGATATCTCAAGCCTTATCAATAAGATTTTCAAGTTTCAGTTAAAGTGCTAGACAATATTGAATCAAGTAGAGGATCTTAAAGTTGTGAAGTTGTGATAATTTGAAAGCTCACTAGGTCCCACACCTTGTGCTTTAATTTGTTCAATTTATTGTAAAAGAGACAAGTGTAAAAGCTTGTTATTTTGGAGTGGGTAGGCTTTAGTCACTTAACCCTAAATGACTATTCTCTCAAACTCTCGCTCGTTCTCATTTCTCACTAAGTCTTTCTTCATCCATTCCATTTCACTTCCTCTCGTAAAGAAACCCTAAAATTTCAAAACCCCACCACCGCGACTACTGAAGAATGCATATAATGGTGCAAATTCTTGCATTCATCATGCTATATCTCTCACATAACCTTTTTCTGAGTTCGTTTTCATCTTAGTTTTTTATTTCGAAAGGTATGTTTGTATTCTCCGTTTTCATTTTTGTCTTTGCTTTCGTTTTCGTTTTGTCTATTTTGCTCATGTTTTTGTCTTCGTTTTCTTTCTCGTTTCTTCACTCGTTTATAATGAACATGTTTATCTTTTGCTTTTTTATTTTGTTTTATTTTTACATGGTTGGACTTGAATCTTTGTTTTCCTAACACTCTTAGGATCATGTATGTTTATCTTTTCTTTTGTATCAGATTTATTTTCTCTTTTATAACAACAGTGTTTTCTTTTTTTTCTGTGTATGTGTTTATGTTTTGTTTATTTTAATTAGGGTTTCTTCTTCTTCTTTTTTCATATATTTTAATTTGTTTTTCATTTTATATTATTGGACCCTAAATCATTGGAATGAAGAACATTATAAGGTTTTTTTTTTTGTTTTATGTGTCTGTTTATGAGTTCATAACCGACTTTGAGACAAGGTAACTAACCCTGCGACCTCTAAAACTCGGGTGCCTCGAAATAAGAACAAGGGTTAAAATATTATAATTACTACTAATAATAATAATATAAATACTATGTTTGCATTGCAAACATTGAAATACTTGTAGCCACGCAATTAAGCTCTCCTACAGTGACTTAGAATACACGTGTTTTAGTTTTGTTGTTATATATTTTAAGAGTTTGAATTTATTATTTTATAAAATGAATTAATTTTAATTTTATAGTTTAGTTTTATAATCTTACAAAATACACTAAATTTATATTATATTTTTAATATGAATTTTTTTAATAAAATGTTTTAAAATTTATTATATGGACCCTCAAGTAAATACATTTTTTACGTTTCAACTTTATAATTTTATAAAATCTTAATTCATTAATTTCATTTTATATTTTGAATGAAACATAATTTATTTTATATAATCTTTTGAAATTTATTATTATTATTGATGATATATATATATATATATATATATATATATATATATATATATATATATATATTAAAAAGTGTATCAGTATTATTTTAAGTTATCAAGATTTAATAGATAATAAAAAATGTGTATATGATTTTTTTTGACAAATAAATATTTGGCATACAAATTTATTTTTTAAGTTTTCAATATGTTTTCAAATATTTATTTCACTTTTAGTTTCACCGTTGAATCTTTGTCTCCCAAGCCCCAACGACCACACCTTGACTACATCATGTCGGTGCCAATGACAACCACAATCATCATCCTTCCCTTTGAGTGTCATATAATGACCTTCTCATCTCTCTCTTTAAAACAAAAGGGAAAAAAATTCAAAATTAATTGATTAATGTTTCATTAGGATTATTTTTTTTATTTACACTGAATATCTAAAAAAATCAGAATTGGTTCTATGTGAGTTTATATATTTTTATTTGGTTTATGCAGATATTGCTATGAGATTGTTATTGTTTATCCATTGGTGTTGGGCATTAGAAATGTTATTCTTGTTGGAAATCCTCCAAAACTTATGGAGAATTTCAATCAATCTTGATGAACAAGATTGTTATTATCCACACAATAACAACGAAATGATACGAACAATGGAGAAAGAGAGAGTGTATAGAAAAATGAAGGAGAAGAGTAATATAATTCTGCAGAGTTTCTCTCTGCCCACAAACTGTGGAAAACTTCTTATTCACTTTGCAACTGCAAAATACTGTGAATACAATGTTATGAATACTCTATTCACCTCTATTACAAAAATAAGGGTCACTCCCTCTATTTATAGATTTAGGTTAACTTGGACCTCAAGGTAAGACCCAAAACTATAAAAATTCAAAACCATAAAAGCTCAAAATAGCTAACACTACTTAACACACTAGGTGGTTGGACACTTCCTTGCTCTGTCGAGCAACCTGCTTCGACACAAGGAATTATAATTCAACACACCACCTAATTCATTGTGTCTAAGCTATCTACATTCATCATAACTCTTAGCCTTCTGAAAACTTCGACCTGCACTCCCTTCGTCATGATGTCTGCAATCTGATTCTCGGTTCTGCAGTGTTCCACATTCATCTTCCCATCTTCTACTTGCTCTCGAAGATAATGGAACCTCATCTCGATATGCTTGCTTCGATCATGTTTCACAAACCCACATGGTTGCACAACATAAATTTCTTCTTCTAAAGGGCCATTCAGGAATGCATATTTCACGTCCATCTGGCACATCTGCCAGTTGTTCATGTTTGTTAGACCAACAAATACCCTAACTGTTTCGATCCTAGCAACAGGTGTAAAAACTTCATCGAAGTCGATTCCGTCTTTCCGAAGAAATCCTTTTGCCACAAGTCTCGCCTTGTATCGAGTCACTTCTCCTTTAGGATTCAACTTCACCTTGTATACCCATTTCACATCGATTGCCTTCTTGTCTTGGGGCAATTCGACAAGTGACCAAGTGTTTTTGACTTCGATTAACTTCAGCTCTTCATCCATTGCTTTCATCCACTTCAAATCTTTCAATCCCTCAGCTGCATTAACAAGTTCGACATCTGCATAGAAAGCATAATGTACCAGCTCACCTTCATCATTAACCATATCATCTGATGTAATCACACATTCTTGCAACCTTGCAGGCATGTGTCTTGTTCTTTGAGGCCTGCTTGTGCTTGCTTCACCTCCGACTTCTTCCCGTCGAACTTCTCTTTCGACTTCACTAGATGGTTCATCACAAAAGATTCTCACTGAATCTTTCTTGACATTATCAGTCCAATCCCACTCCTTAAGATCATCTATGACCACGTCCCTGCTGATCACTACTTGCTTATTCATTGGGTTGAACAACTTGTATCCTCCAGTCGAATGATATCCTATCAGGATCATCTGACTGGACTTGTCATCAAGTTTTCTTCTCAACTAATCTGGAACATGTCTATGTGCTATAGATCCAAACACCCTCAGATGACTCAAGTTAGGCTTGACACCAGACCAACATTCTTCTAGCGTGATTCCTTCTAGCTTCTTCGTCGAACATCTGTTCAGGATATATGTCGCAGTCGATACAGCTTCTTCCCATAATTCTTTGGGTAGATGCTTGTCTTTCAACATACTTATAACCATATTCATAATGGTTATATTCTTCCTTTCTGCGACTCCATTCTGCTGTGGAGTGTAGGGTGGCACCACCTCATGCACAATCCCTTCTTTCACACATAATGCATCAAAGTCTTTCGACACATATTCTCCACCACCATCAGTTCTCAAAATCTTGATCTTTCGACCGCTCTGTCTTTCGACCATAGATTTAAACTTTAAAAATACCTCAATCACTTCACTTTTCTTCTGGATCAGGTAAGACCATAGTTTTCGAATGAAATCATCTATGAATGTAACAAAATATTTGTTACCTCCAATCGAATCCACCTGGAGAGGACCACATACATTAGAGTATATGACTTCAAGAATTGCCTTCGACCTGCTTCATGCATCCTTACTGAAGTTGTTCTTATGCTGCTTTGCCTGCACACATTCTTCACACACTTTGTTTGGAATGTCGATTTCTGGTAAATCCTGAAACCATATTTCTTCTCTTTAAATCTCTGATGTCTTTAAAATTGAGATGGCCAAGTATATAATGCCATATCCATTCATCTTTGCTGGCTGTTGTTGCAAGGCACTTATGCTCCATCACATTTAATTCAATCTTGAAGGTTCTATTTTGAAATCTTGGAGCCTTCAAGATCAACCTTCCATTTAAGTCTAGAACTCTCATCATCTTGTCTTGGATCGACACCCTATAGTTATTTTCGACCAACTGCCCTATGCTGAGCAAATTACTCTTCATGCCTGGTATGTACAACACATTTGAAATTACTGACCTCTTGCCATCTTTCCTCATAATCAGAACATCACCAACACCTTCAGCTGCTAGAGTGTTGTCATTTGCAAATTTCACCATTTTCTTCATTGAGGGCTTTATGTTGACAAACCAATCTTTTCTTCCAAACATGTGTGATGAGCATCCTGAGTCCAAGTACTACTGGTCCTTGAATCTCTCTTCTTCTCTTGTTGTAACCATCAACAACATCTCTTCTTCTTCATGTTTCGCCAGTTTTGCTTAAGTTTCTTGATTCTTCTGTTTTTCTGGACAATCACTAGAATAGTGACCATACCTTTGACAATTGTAATACTGAATGTGACTCTTGTCTGGCTTTTGACCACTACCTTTTCCTTCACCTGCAACACCACCCCTTTGGTTACCTTGGTTCCAAGGTTTTCTCTAATTCGACTAATTTCCTTCTTGCTGATTTTGACCAGTCGAATTGTTGTAGCCTCCTCTGCCTTTGTTGTCATTTCATCTTCCTTTGCCTTTTCTTTCTTTCGTTGATTGAGCCTGCAAAGCGATATCACTCTTCGACTTTCCTACAGCTCTTTCAACCATTCTTTGTTCATGAGATTCAAGCGTCCCTTGAAGCTCTTCCTTTGTCAATTTTGACAAATCTTTCGACTCTTCTATGGATACTACCACGTGGTCGAACTTTGGAGCCAACAACCTCAAGATCTTTCCAACAACAGATCTTGATGTCAACACTTCTCCATATACCTTGATTTGATTCACCAGTTTCGTAACCTTCGTGAAAAAATTAGTTATGCTTTCATTGTCTTCCATCTGAAGCAATTCATACGTTCTTTTGTGAGTTTGTAACCTCACCTCTTTCACCTTCTCCGCGCCTCCAAACGATTTCTCCAGAATTTCCCATGCTTCTTTCGCTGACTCTGCATCACTAACCTTTTCAAAGTTATCTGCATCAACACATTGATGGATTATAAAGAGAGATTTATAATCTTTTTTCTTCAATTCTTTATGTGCAGCCTTTTCTTAATCCGTCGCAGCTTCTGCAAGCGTTGTTACTCCTTCCTTCACAAGATCCCAAAGATCATGATAACAGAACACAACCTTTATCTGCTTACACCAATTCTCATAATTGGTGTTCTTGAGAATCGGAAGATTTGTTGGAAAATACGCGTTTGGATGATTCGTTGTCATGGTGATTTTCTTCCCACAAATCGATTAACCGGAGCTCTTGATACCAGATGCTGGAAATCCCCCAAAATCTATGGAGAATTTCAATCAATCTTGATGAACAAGATTGTTATTACCCATACAATAACAACGAAAAGAGAAGAACAATGGAGAAAGAGAGAGTGTATAGAACGATGAAGGAGAAGAGTAATATAATTCTGCAGAGTTTCTCTCTGTCCACAAAATGTGGAAAACTTCTTATTCACTTTGCAACTGCAAAATACTGTGAATACAATGTTATGAATACTCTATTCACCTCTATTACAAAAATCAGGGTTAGTCCCTCTATTTATAGATTTAGGTTAACTTTGACCTAAGGTAAGACCCAAAACTATAAATGTCCCAAACCATAAAAGCTCAAAATAGCTAACACTACTTAACACACTAGGTGGTTGGACACTTCCTTACTCTGTCGAGCAACCTGCTTCGACACAAGAAATTACAATTCAACAATTCTTGTTATTTGTCTAATAGTATAAGTTGTTAGGTAAGTTTTAAGGTAAGTTTTAGTCACTTATAAAAATTAAATTTTCTATTCAAAACTCGGTTATATTGAACCTATTCAAAACTCATCCTAATATCATTTTCTAGACTTTATATATAAGATTAAGATACAATAACAGATCAAGCAAAGCATTTATCAAGCAAGACACAGTCCCCAACATATACAAATAGGTCTTCCACGTGATACTCATAAACACTTAATAATTAGAGGTTTTTTAGTTATTTTAAATTGATTTTTATTTTTAGTAATAATAATTAATATTATTTATCTTTTATATTGCTAATTATTAATATCATATTATTTATAATAAATACAATGATTAAATAACTTATTTTTAATTTAAAGTATTAAGTATTTATTTTATTATTTTAATTAATTATTAATCAACTAAATATTTTATTTTATTTTTAATATTCGAAATTCCAATTGAGGAGACCTTCACGTGATGACTGTGGAATTTGGGGAATTCAAACAATATACTAATATTTTAAGATTCATTTAAAACTGGAATATTTATAAATTTTATTTTCAAATATAGATAATATTAAAAGAATAATTGACAAAAAAGGAGTAACATCCAAATTTAGAAACGTCGACATATATAAGAATACGTTTATCTTTAAAAAAGAGCAATTAAAATGAAAAAAAAAAGAGTTTTATATGAATAAAAACAAAATTGAATTTAACATCTGAACGGAACATGTGGAAGGGAATCTAAAAAAACAATGTGAATGGACAACAATGGTGCCTTAGAGATTGTTCCAACAATGTATTTGTCCATTATGTAAAGGAAAAAACAATGTTTTGTCCTTATTGTGCACCTTAATTGATTGATTTTTAATGCAATTTATTTTTGGAGATTAGAAGCTAACAAGGGACTCTCATTTCAACTCTTTGTGCACCTCTAATTATATCAATATATTTTTTACTTTATTTTTTCATAAGGTAAAATTGATTTTTGCATCAAGGTTCATCATTGTACTTGAAAATTTTAAAAACTTTAAAATTGAAAAAAAAAAAAAACCATTTCTATATGATGACAATGAGAGAGAAATACTACTTGGAAAATGAGGTAAAACATATCCTATTCTCAACAATCACATAATCCAAACACATCCACGTTTTTTAAACAAAATATGTATTCCCATAAGTTAGAACACTCTAACACAAAAGAAAAGATAAAAAAGATGAAGTAAAAAATAAATTCAAAATATTCTTTAATCGGTACATTTTGAAATAAAGAATTTGAATTATATATATATAATCTAAATCTCCTTTATTTTTTATAATACAAAGCGATGTTAAAAAAAATTAGATGTGTATTTGTTTAGTGCGTGGGGAATTTTTAATGAGAGAAATAATATGAGTGAATGAACATAAAAATTGTATTATTAAATTATATTGTATAAACTGAATTATAAAATATGTCTATTTATGTACAATTAACTTATATACTAAATAACAAATCTTAAACTCTAATTAAGTTTGGATTTGGACTACACAACTCGGATTATATCACAACATACTCCTTATAATTCAAGTTGTCGAATATACGCTAATCAGAGTCGATATGAACTATTCCTATTTTTTTCACTACTACGAAAAATACATATAATGACGATTGTGAAACACATATAATGACGATTGCACGTCCGTTGTTAGGTAATATGTGATTGTATGTATGGTGGTTTCCATAACGGACGAGAGATTGTTGTTATAAGTTAGGTAGCACACTACTTATAACAACGATTTAGTCAAACAACCGTTGTGAAATAATTTATAGGTCCTTGGTTCGAATCACAGTCTCGCCATTCTTGCCTTGTTATTTTTCCCATATTCCTTCTTGATGTTCTTCATATGAAGTAGGCACTTGTGTTGCTTAAGAACAAGAATCTACACACATAAGATTAAGAAGAGATAAAAGAGAGTCTGAGTAAAAACATAAATAAAATATTCACGAAATCTCAATGGCTGGAGAAAAATGTAAGCAATTATCCACAATATTCAAGATAGTCAAAGTTAAATTTTGAAAGGCAAAGCTTCCCAAGATGTATAGTCTTCAAGACAAATTATACGTTATTCAAACTTTATACTTATAAAAATAGACGTTTGCATAACCATCCAAATTGTTGGAAATCCCCCAAAACCTATGGAGAATTTCAATCAATCTTGATGAACAAGATTGTTATTACCCACACAATAGCAATGAAAAGTGAAAAACTTCTTATTCACTTTGCAACTGCAAAATATTGTGAATACAATGTTATGAATGTTATATTCACTTCTATTACAAAAATAAGGGTTACTCCCTCTATTTATAGATTTAGGTTAACTTGGATCTCAAGTCAAAGCCCAAAACTATAAAAGCCCAAAGTAGCTAACACTATTCAACGCACTAGGTGGTTCGGCACTTCCTTGCTTCTGTCGAGCAACCTGCTTTGACACAAGGAATTACAATTCAATACACCACCTAATTCATTGTGTCTAAGTTATCTACATTCATCATAACTCTTAGTCTTCTGAACACTTCAACATGCACTCCCTTCGTCAGGATGTCTGCAATCTGATTCTCAGTTCTACAGTGTTCCACGTTCATCTTCCCGTCTGCTACCTGCTCTCGAAGATAATGGAACCTCATCTCGATGTGCTTCACTACGCCAAAAACTGGAATAGACAGCGCACCTTAGAGGGCGCTTTATTATAAAAGCGCTCTCTAAAGTGAAGCGAAAAAATAAGGAGCAATAGACATCGCACTTTAGAGGGCGCTTTTGTAATAAAGCGTCCTCTAAGGTGAAGCGAAAAAATAAGGACGAGATAGAAGGACAACAATACATGGCGCTTTTTAGAAAGCGCTCTCTAAGGTTACCCTTAGAGGGCGCTTTTAATAAAGCGATATTATAAGTCCATGTGCATTTCCAGCTTATAAAGCGCTTCTGGAAAGCCTTAGAGAGCGCTTCCATAAGCGCCCTCTTAGGCCCCCTTTAGAGGGCGCTTTTTTTCCACAAGCGACCTCTAAGGTCCCCTTTAGTAAACATTAAAATTATAACATACTGCGCGTTTTGTTATTTCACTCTCTGTTATTTTCGTTCTTTTTCACGTTAGGGTTCTAAGGCGTTCTCCTTCCACCTCTGTTAGATCTACGGCGTTTCCTCCTTCTACCAATCAAAGGTACGTTTGTTTCGTTTTAGCTTTGCCCTATTTCTTGCACAATTGCTTTGTTTTAGCTTTGCCCCATTTCAGTTTTATGTTATTGTTGTCTATGCTACGTTTGTTTCGACCTGTAAAGTTTCAATATTCATAGTCATTTAAATAGTTTGGGTTTATTAGGCAATTGACGGTTGGTTTTTAGTGACCATGATAACGCATGCAATGGGACTACATTACCCAGTAGTTAGGGTTATACGACCTATGAACATCTGATTTTGTGTCAACACCAGTATCATTAGAAACCTAGGTCCGAATGTGTTTGAATTCTTCATTAACAGCCAACCAGTACATAGCGTAGCTAGTAACTTAAGAAGTTTAGGTATGGATGTTATTTGATAGAGTAAATGGAGACATGAATGCCTTGCACAGAGTATCTTCTGAAATTGGTTTCGCTTCTGAAATTGTTTTTTGTTTATTCTAATTAGTAATGGATAATACATGGATGTCTTCCAATCGATTGTCGAGAGAGTACGAGAATGGGGTATCAGAATTCGTTAAGTTTGCCGTTGCGCACGTCGAAGACCCCAGTAGAATGATATGTCCTTGCTTGGGTTGTTGTTATGGGAAACAGGTTGACGCAGTTCAGTTGACATCGCATCTAATGAGGCATGGAATTGATCGAAGTTATACATGTTGGAATTTGCATGGTGAGAAAAGTAACGAGAATGTTGAACCGGGGGATAGTACGACCTATGCCTCAAACTATAGTGGCGCAGATACATACGATTGTGATCGAGTTGAAGAGATTGCAGAAGCACTTGAAGGAGATCTTAAGGATTGTCCCGAAATGTTTGAGAGGTTGGTAAGTGATGCAGAGAAACCTTTGTATGATGGTTGCACTAAATTCACAAGATTGTCTGCGGTATTAAAGTTGTACAACTTAAAGGCGGGCAATGGATGGTCGGATAAAAGTTTCACAGAGTTATTAGCCCTTTTGAAAGATATGCTTCCTGAGGATAATGTTCTTCCCAATCGAACATATGAGACCAAAAAGATGTTGTGCTCTATTGGCATGAGCTATGATAAGATACATGCATGTCCAAACGATTGCGTTTTGTTTCGAAATGAGTATGCATCGTTAAATGAGTGTCCTAAATGCGGTGTCTCGCGATATAAGAACAAGTTGTCTCCAGCAAAAGTCTTGTGGTATTTTCCTGTTATTCCGAGATTTAGACGCATGTTTCGTAGTGAAACCGATTCAAGACACTTGACCTGGCATGCAGATGAAAGAATTATAGATGGAAAGTATCGACATCCGGCAGATTCACCACAGTGGTTGAAAATTGATAATGATTATCCTGAATTTGGAGAAGAATCAAGAAACCTTCGCTTGACATTATCTACTGATGGAATGAACCCACACGGTATCCAGAGTATCTCACACAGTACATGGCCTGTGATTATTATGATTTATAACCTACCTCCATGGCTATGTATGAAGCGTAAGTACATGATGTTGTCTATGTTGATTTCTGGACCTAAACAACCAGGGAATGACATAGACGTGTACTTGAAGCCCTTAATCGAAGATTTAAAGATTTTGTGGGAGACCGGTGTGGAGGTTTATGATGGATATAGGAAAGAAAGTTTCAACTTGAGGGCGATGTTGTTTGGCACAATTAATGATTTTCCAGCATACAGAAATCTATCAGGGTATAGCATAAAAGGTCAATGTGCGCGTCCTATTTGTGAAGATAAAACAGATTGGAAGCGCTTGGAGTTTGGTCAGAAGAATGTCTTTCTCGGTCATCGGAGATTCTTAAATTCAAATCATCACTACCGTGGATGGAGAAAGGCGTTCAATGGAGAGACATAACAAGGCAGAGCTCCACCTATATTGACGGGTGATCAAATTTTTGAAAAGGTGAAAGATTTGGATACTCAGTTTGGCAAGCCTTTTGCCCACACACTTGTCAAAAGTGGGTGGAAGAAGAGGTCAGTTTTTATTGAATTGCCGTATTGGAAGTCCTTGTATGTGAGACATTTTCTTGATGTTATGCATATTGAAAAAAATGTATTTGAAAGTGTTATTGGCACGTTACTCAATATACAAGGAAAGTCTAAGGATGGCCTTAAGGCAAGAAAGGACTTGATAGCGATGGGAATAAGAACTGAATTAGGACCCTTGAAGAAAGGAAAACGAACATATCTACCGCCTGCTGCTTATACTCTATCTAGAAAGGAGAAAAAAACATTGTGTAAGTTTCTAAGTGAAGTTAAAGTTCCAGAAGGGTACTCTTCAGATATTAGAAGACTTGTGTCTATGAAAGACCCCAAGTTAAAGAGTTTAAAGACCCATGATTACCATGTTATAATGGAACATTTTCTCCCAATAGGTATACGTTCTATTCTTCCAGAAAAAGTAAGAAGCTCTATAACTAAGTTGTGTTCTTTCTTCAAGTCAATTTGCAGTAAGGTGATCAATCCTGCGATCTTACCAATGTTGCAAAAAGAAATCGTTATTACTTTGTGTGAGCTTGAAATGTTTTTTCCTCCATCATTTTTTGACATAATGGTACATCTAGTTGTTCATCTTGTGAAAGAGACACAATTGTGTGGACCAGCTTATATGAGATGGATGTACCCTGTTGAACGTTATATGAAAATATTAAAAGGGTACGTGAAGAACCGAAGTCGACCAGAAGGTTGTATGGTTGAAAGATACATTGTTGAAGAAGCGATTGAGTTTTGTACTGAACATTTGTCTAATGTCCAGTCAATCGGACTCCCCAAGTCTCAGCTTGTCGAAAAGAAAGAAGGAAAAAATCTAATTGGAAATAAAATCGTGGCAGTATCAAGGGTCGAACGGGATCAAGTGCATTTGTATGTTCTGCACAATGAGAATGAGGTTGAGCCGTATGTTGAAATTCACAAGGATGTTCTCCGAGGTTTAAATCCCAATAGAAATGAAAATTGGATAGTACGAGAGCACAATCGATGTTTTATACCTTGGTTTAAGGATCATATTTATTCAAAGTATTATTCAGATCCCGCTTCAATAACAGAAAGGTTGAGATGCTTAGCATATGGTCTAAGTTTCCATGTTTTTTCTTATAGCGCATACGCGATTAATGGATACACATTTTATACCAAAGAACAAGATGATAAAAGTACTATGCAGAATAGTGGTGTCACCGTGGTAGCTGAAGCAATGCACATATCAAGTGTGAAGGACTTAAACCCTAAATTTGCAAATCTGTCGTATTTTGGTGTTATCGAGCGCATTTGGGTGTTTGATTATGAGAAGTTTCAGATTCCTATATTTGGTTGCAAGTGGGTTGAAAATAATAACGGCATTCGAATGGAAAAGTCAGGATTTTTGCAAGTGGATCTTAATAGGGTGGGATACAAAGATGAGTCTTTTATTCTAGCCTCTCAAGCTAGACAAGTGTTCTATGTCAATGATCCGAAAAGTACGAAATGGTTTATAGTTCTTTTTTCCAACAAAGTAATTGATGAAAACACTGGAGATCAAGGTGATATTGATGTTGAGATTGAATCGTTTACCAGAAATGATCAAGATGAGAATATTATATCAAATGATTCATATATTAGAAATGATCATAATGAGGGTATTTGGATCAATCCAACCGTCCGTGTTGTTAAGAGACATGTAGAACATATTCCAACCAAGAAAAGAAAGAGAACTTAGTGAAAAAGGTACAGGTCAAATGATTTTAATTGTTTTCTTTATTACAGGTAAAATGACTTTTATGATTTTAATTGTTTTTACATTTGTCATCTGATTTTAATTGTTTTCTTTATTACAGGTAAAATGGCTATTATGAAGTCAATCATTCGTGCAAGGGGCAAGGGATACTTAAAAGTATCAATTGATATTTGTTTAGATGGAGATGTTCCATTGTCGTCAAGCCTCATTTGCGTAGATGATGATGCTGGATATTTGAAAGTATCCCTCTACGACAATGGAACATGTCCATCTAAACAAATATCAATTCTATCTTCAAAAGATAAGGGACCAAAAATATAAGGGGATTACGCAGCAAATCGAGTCAGTTGCATCAAAAAAAAAGGGTATAAACATAATTATATGATATTTATGCATAGAAAATGTTAATTCTTGATCTTATACATCACCTAACTAATTTTATGATATTTTAGGTTCATGTTATTGATATTGAACAAAAAGAGGTTGTTGCTAAGAAGACTGCTGCTAGCAAAAAAAACATACATCTCAGAGATGCTTTTGCTACTTAGTTTTATTTCTTTTTAAGTTATGAATTGGTTGTATATTTAGAATCTTTAGAAGTTAAACGATTATATATCAGTGGATTGTTGTATATGTATGGATTGTTGTATATAAGGCTTGTTGAATGCAATGTGTGAAAAAGGGCTTCAAATTATACAGTTTTGGGTGTACTGCTTCAATATACAGGTTGTCTAAAATAAATAAAAAAATATAGCGCTTTTTAAAAAAAAAATTAAATAACCACCCACTTTAGAGGGCGCTTCCCAAAATAAGCGCCCTCTAAACCCTTTAAATTTTCACTTTAGAGGGCGCTTTCCAGTAAAAGCGCCCTCTAAACCCTTAAAAGTTTCCACTTTAGAGGGCGCTTTCCAGAAGCGCCCTCTAAACCCTTAAATGTTTCCACTTTAGAGGGCGCTTTCTTTAAAAAGCGCCCTCTAAAGTGGCCCTTAAAGGGCTTAAAGAGCCACTTTAGACAGCGCTTTCACCAGGAAAAAAAGCGTTGTCTTTACCTATGCCAGCGCCAGATTAGAGGGCGCTTTAAAGCGCTGTTATAGGCCAAAAAAAGCGCCCTCTTTTCCCTTATTTGGCGTAGTGCTTGCTTCGACCATGTGCTATCGGATTCTTTGCCAGATTGATAGTTGACATGCTATCGATCTTCATGGTAATTGCTCCATGACTCTTCGCTGTTATCTCTTCGACTATATTCACAATCCACGTTGCTTGACATGCACAAAGAGAAGCAACTATGTATTCTACTTCGCATGACGATAATGCCACTACTGGCTCTTTTCTCGAACTCTAAGCAACTGACGCACCACCTAGCATAAACACATAACCAGTTGTGGATTTTCGATCCTAAGCATCATTACACCAACTTGAGTGGGTGTATCCCATTAATTTGCATTCTTTTCCTTCATCACCTGTAGGAAACAAATACCTTAGTATCCTCTTCACCACTGCTAGATATGATACATTTGGCTTCTGCATGAACCTACTCACCATACCTACATTGTATGCTAAGTCAAGCCTTGTGTGGCAAAGGTATCGAAGTGACCCAATAAGTCTTCTGTATTGGGTTGGGTCGACATCATCTTCATCTGAATCTTTTGACAGTTATAATCTGGGCTCAGCTGGAGTCGAAGTTGGGTTGCAATCTTGCATCTCAAATCTCTTGAGAATTTCTCTTGCATACCTTCTTTGATGCATCATTAAACCTCTACCACTCTTGTAGAATTCGATGCCAAGGAAATATGAAATGTCACCCAGATCTGACATTTCAAATTCCTTGTTGAGATCACCTTTGAAGTCTTCGATCTCCTTCTTGCAGCTACTTGTTATCAACAGGTCATCGACATAGAGACATAGTATAAGCAGTTCACTCTTGCTTCTTCTTGCATATACTCCATGTTCATATTTGCATTTTACAAATTCCTCCCCCCTTAGAAAGCCATCTATCTTCTTGTTCCAAGCTCTTGGAGCTTCTTTAAGTCCATACAGGGCTTTATGCAGCCTGTACACCTTTCTTTCTTCGCCATGTTTCACAAACCCAGCTGGTTATGCAACATAAACTTCTTCTTGTAAGGGGCCATTCAGGAATACACATTTCACATCCATCTGACACATCTGCCAGTTGTTCATGTTTGCTAGACCAACAACCAACTTGATTGTTTCGATCCTAGCAACAGGTGCAAAAACCTCATCAAAGACAATTCATTCTTTCTGAAGAAATCCTTTCGCCATAAGTCTCGCCTTGTGTCGAGTCACCTCTCCTTTGGGATTCAACTTCACCTTGTATACCCACTTCACATCGATTGCCTTCTTATTTTGGGGCAATTCGACAAGTGATCAAGTGTTGTTGACCTCGATTGACTTCAGCTATTCGTCCATTACTTTCATCTACTTCAAATATTTCAATGCCTCAGCTGCATTGACAGGTTCGACATCTGCGTAGAAATCATAATGTACCAGCTCACCTTCTTCATCGACCACATCATCTGATGTAATCATACATTCTTGCAACCTTGCAGGCATGTGTCTTGTTCTTTGAGGTCTGCTTGTACTTGCTTCACCTCTGACTTCTTCTTGTCGAACTTCTCTTTTGACTTCACTAGCTGGTTCATCACAAAAGACTCTTACTGAATCTTTCTTGACATTCTCGGTCCAATCCCACTCCTTAAGCTCATATATGATCATGTCCCTGCTGATCACTACTTGCTTATTCACTGGATCGAACAACTTGTATCCTCCAGTCGAATGATATCCTATCAGGATCATCTGACTGGACTTGTCATCAAGTTTTCTTCTCAACTGATCTGGCACATGTTTAGATGTTATAGATCCAAACACCCTCAGATGACTCAAGCTAGGCTTGACACCAGACCAACATTCTTCTGGCGTGATTCCTTCTAGCTTCTTCGTCGGACATCTGTTCAGGATATATGTCGCAGTCGACACAGCTTCTCCCCATAATTCTTTGGATAGATGCTTTCCTTTCAACATACTTATAACCATATTCATAATGGTTCTATTCTTCCTTTCTGCGACTCCATTCTGCTATGGAGTGTAGGGTGGCACCACCTCATGCACAATCCCTTTTTTCACACATAATGCATCGAAGTCTTTCGACACATATTCTCCACCACCATCAGTTCTCAAAATCTTAACCTTTGGACCGCTCTGTCTTTCGACCATAGATTTAAACTTGAAAAATACCTCAATCACTTCACTTTTCTTCTGGATCAGGTAAGACCACAATTTTCGACTGAAATCATCTATGAATGTAACAAAGTATTTGTTACCTCCAATCGAATCCACCTGGAGAGGACCACATACATCAGAGTATATGACTTCAAGAATTGCCTTCGACCTGCTTCCTGCATCCTTACTGAAGTTGTTCTTATGTTGTTTTGCCTGCACACATTCTTCACACACTTCGTTTGGAATGTCGATTTCTGGTAATCCTGAAACCATATTTCTTCTCTTAAAATCTCTGATGTCTTTGAAATTGAGATGGCCAAGTCTGTAATGCCATATCCATTCATCTCTACTGGCTGTTGTTGTAAGGAACTTATGCTTCATCACATTTAGTTCAATCTTGAAGGTCCTATTCTGAGACATTAGAGCCATCAAGATCAGCCTTCCATTTGAGTCGAGAACTCTCATCATCTTATCTTTGATTGACACCTTGTAGTTCTTTTCGACCAACTGCCATATGCTGAGCAAATTACTCTTCATGCCTGGTATGTACAACACATTTGAAATTACTGACCTCTTACCATCTTTCCTCATAATCAGAACATCACCAACACCTTCAGTTGCTAGAGTGTTGTCATTCGCAAATTTCACCATGTTCTTCATTGAGGGCTTTATGTTGACAAACCAATCTTTTCTTCCAGACATGTGTGATGAGCATCCTGAGTCCAAGTACCACTGGTCCTTGAATCTCTATTCTTCTCTTGTTGTAACCATCAACAACGTCTCTTCTTCTTCATGTTTCGCCAGCTTTGCATAAGTTTCTTGATTCTTCTGCTTTTCTGGACAATCACTAGAATAATGATCATATCTTTGACAATTGTAACACTGAATGTGACTCTTGTCTGGCTTTTGACCATCACCTCTTGTTGGTGTAAGCCCTAGAGGCCAATACTTTTGGTACTTGTATCGAATTATTTATTAATAATAAAAGGCTTTTTATTTATTATGTTTGTTTAATAAAGTCCCTAGAATAGTTAGTCCGTTTAATGTATCAAGTATGACTTAATCATGAGATCACGTTAGACATAAGGACATTATTCTTAAAGTATCCGTAGTCAAGCTTTATTGTGAAGTGGGATAACATTAAAGCATGAAGACTATTATGTTTATAGACTGATGATCACATCTCATGGATCATGGATAAAGAGTTATCAAGTCTTAAACATAGGTATGAATATTAAGAGTAATATTTATACTGGATTGACCCGCTATAAGAATACTATATAGAATGTTATGCAAAGTGTCATAAGTTATTCTCATGGTGATAATGGTGTATACCACCATTCGACCTAAAACCACTATGGACCCTAGATGTAGAGTCGAGTGCCTTATTGCTGATCAAACGTTGTCCGTAATTGGATGACCATAAAGACAGTTGATGGGTACTCCACGAAGCATGCTAAGGGACATGAGTGACCTAGATGGAATTTGCACATCCTGCGTAACAGGATAAATGTCTATGGGCCCAATATTGAACTGGACAAGGATGACACGGTTTATGCCTTGTGTTCAATATAGACATAAGGGCAAAAGGGTAATTATACACATAATTATTATCACAGAAGGATTTGTCAGATCACATGACATTTTCGTGTCTTGGGTAGCAGTGATGTGTTGCTAGATACCGCTCACTGTTTATTATGTTAAATACGTGATTTAATATAATTGCCAATGCCACGAAAACCTATAGGGTCACACACAAAGGACGGGTTGATGAGAGATAGAGTAATTAAGGAATACTGTAATGTACGGTGCCCTTAAGTGAATTATAGAACATCGTAAGGTACGGTGTACTTAAGTAGAATACCAAATATGGTAAGGTACCACGCGCTTAAGTGATTTTGGCATATTATAAGATATAGGCCATATACACTTGAGTGGGCGTTTTAGCTTGCAGCCCACACAAGTGGTTCTATAAATAGAACCCTTGTGTAGAAGCATTGTCACACTTACAATTTCGTTTCTCTCTCTCTCTCTCTCTCTCTCTCTCTCTCTCTCTCACACACACACACTCAAAGCCTTCATTCGTAGCAGCTAGCACTGAGATTGAAGGAATCCGTTCGTGTGGACTGAGTAGAGGCGTTGTCATCGTTCAACGTTCGTGATCGCCATAAGAGATAACGATTCTATCACTGATCATGCCCATTCGTAAGGATCATTAAAGGAAAAATTTTAAATTCCGCTGCATTTTGGATCGCCCTTCTCCTTCACCTCTTCCTCTACCTGCAACACCACCTCTTTGGTTGCCTTGGTTCCAGGGTTTTCTCTGATTCGACGAGTTTCCTTCTTATTGATTTCAACCAGTCGAATTGTTGTAACCTCCTCTGCCTTTGTTGCCATTCCAACTTCTTTTGCCTTTTCTTTTTTTTACTAATTGAGCCTGCAAAGCCATATCACTCTTCGACTTTCCTGCAGCTCTTTCAGTCATTCTTTGTTCATGAGATTCAAGCGTCCCTTGAAGCTCTTCCTTTGTCAATTTTGAAAAATCTTTCGACTCTTCTATGGATACTACCACGTGGTCGAACTTTGGAGGCAACGGCCTCAAGATCTTTCCAACAACAGATCTTGATGTCAACACTTCTCCACATACCTTGATTTGATTCACTAGTTTCGTAACCTTGGTGAAGAAATCAGTTATGCTTTCATTGTCTTCCATCTAAAGCAGTTCATATGTTCTTTTGTGAGTTTGTAACCTCACCTCTTTCACCTTCTCCGCGCCACCAAACGATTTCTCCAGAATTTCCCATGCTTCTTTCGCTGACTCTGCATCACTAACCTTTTCAAAGTTATCTTCATCAACATATTGATGGATTATAAAGAGAGCTTTATAATCTTTCTTCTTCAATTCTTTATAGGCAACCTTTTCTTGATCCGTCGCGGCTTCTACAAGCATTGTTACTCCTTCCTTCACAAGATCCCAAAGATCTTGATAATATAACATAACCTTTATCTGCTTGCACCAATTCTCATAATTGTTGTTCTAGAGAATCGGAAGATTTGTTGGAAAATGCCCGTTTGGATGATTCGTTGCCATGGTGATTTTCTTCTCACGAATCGATTAAACCGGAGCTCTTGACACCAGATGTTGGAAATCCCCCAAAACCTATGAAGAATTTCAATAAATCTTGATGAACAAGATTGTTATTAACCATACAATAGCAATGAAAAGAGAAGAACAATGGAGAAAGAGAGAGTGTATAGAATGATGAAGGAGAAGAGTAATATAATTCTGCAGAGTTTCTCTCTATCCACAAACTGTGAAAAACTTCTTATTCACTTTGCAACTGCAAAATACTGTGAGTACAATGTTATGAATGCTTTATTCACTTCTACTACAAAAATAAGGGTTACTCCCTCTATTTATAGATTTTGGTTAACTTGGACCTCAAGTGAAAGCCTAAAACTATAAAAGCCCAAAATTATAAAATCCCAAAGTAGCTAACACTAATCAACACACTAGGTGGTTCGACACTTCCTTGCTTCTGTCGAGCAACCTGATTTGACACAAGGAATTACAATTCAACATAAATCACATTACTTTTCATCTAAAATGGGTAAACCAAAGCAGTATAAGGCTCAAAAGAGGGATTTTGAGAAGGAGATTAGGAAGATGATGAAGGAAGAAAAGCAGAAGTCTGAGGAAACTTCAAAGGTTCAGAAGTCCGAGGAAGTCTCATAAGGAGTAGACACAACTGCTTAGTCCTAAAGTGGGTAGAATAGAGACAACAATGATAAATCCTAAGAGGAAGAAGGATCTAATAGAAGAAGAGTGGGGTGCATAATAAAATTATCTAATGTATTTAAGATCCAAAATGTAATGTCTTCTTAATGAGTACAAGAATTTCTTTCTCTTAGTATATGTTGCCATTTACTTCCTTTAACAACACCAAAACCACCCAATAATGAGTTTGTAACATGAACAAAGTTATAGTCACAAAACATGAATAGTCATAAAACATGAACAATACATATCACAATGTCATTATGTTAAAAAATAAACCAAGAAACGAAATGTAATCCTAACGAAGAACATAAGCTTTCAGAAAGCAGTATTATTACCATATATATATATATATATATATATTATATATATATATATATATATATATATATATATATATATATATATATATTATATATATATATATATATATATATATATATATATAGAGAGAGAGAGAGAGAGAGAGAGAGAGAGAGAGAACAAATAGAGAATGGAAATGTACCGTAAGTCAAACATGATAAAGATTTTGTTTCCAGATATGATTTTGCTATCACTGTCGTCTCGTTTGCTAGGGCACCCTTGTGTGTTATGAACGAAATAAAGTGTCTGTTATGTTTTTATTAAGTGAAAATAATTGCACAACGGTTGCAAGAAACAACCGAAGTGAAATATGAAAGTTATAACCACAGTTGAATGAAACAACCGTCATTGTTATACTTTTAATGTTAACATAACAAAAAATGTTAAGGGCCACGCACTTATTTTTATTGAAAAGATAGAAAAATGTGAATGTTGGGAATTGAAGCTTGTCATCCAAGTTCTATGACTACGGTTATTTTAAGGAACCGTGATAAAAAATCTCTTAATAAAATTATAGAAAAAACATGCGCGTAAAAATGTGATATGACTACGGTGGAAAAGTCGTTCTAATATTGTGTCACCGAAGATATATTTTCTAGTAGTGTTTCTCAAATTTAGAAATCTATCGATATTCAATCCTTTGGTAAAAATGTCGACCAACTCTGCTTCGCTTGAGCAATTCCTTACTTCAATTAAGTTTACATCGATTTACCTTCTCCCTTAAGAAGTGAAATATAGCTTCGATGTGCTACTCCTTCCATGGAAAACTGGATTCTTCGCAAGATTTATGGATGACTTGTTATCGTTCTGCATAATCAGAAGTTGCTTCACTTCGACCTTAATCTTTTCCAGTACAAATTTGATCCAGATTGCTTGATACGCAGCATAGGATCCTACTATATATTCAGCCTCACACGATGACAATGCCACCACAATTTACTTTCTCGAGCACCGTGAGCTTGGGGCACCAAATACTTGGAAAAAATAACCAGCTGTGATTCTTCAATCTTCCTTAGCTCTACATCATTCAACATATGAATAGCAAGTAACCATAGCTTCTTTGCTTTCAGAGTCTCGTAGAAATAGAATTTCGTAGTTTATCGATCGTTTTAAGCATCTCAGGATTCTTCTTACAGCCTTCATGTTGATGCGTGGTTTTCGCAAGCATACGAACGCGTCAGAGTAATATAAAAGATTGTCGAATCCACAGAGACCAAGTGTCAATCTATCGTTATCTATTGTTATGGTGTTTATCAAAGGCAATCAAAATAGGTGTTTTTTAGAGTGTGCAATGAAAAGTAAAGTATTGAAATAAAATATAATTAATAAAGACAAGGTCGAATGTAATTCACGTAATTAATTAATAATCCAAGTACTTGCTAATAGAGCTACTTATGGGCAGTGTTTCCTACTTTGAAAAGAACTAATTTAATAGGAACTGTCGCTTTCACGTATTCAGAATCGAGTTGTACTCCCTAATCAAACCCTCTTATTGTCACTTATAAAAAGGCGCGCATTGCGTTAGAGTAGTAAACCTATTTTTAAGAAATATAGTATCTTGACTAAGTTGGAAAGTATTATAACCTAGATTTCTTAACCAAAAGAGATTCTTACGAACCAGACTCTAAACTTATAAACGCGTCCGAAAATAGTTTTAAAATCTCTTTTCTTCTTAATGTTAAAATCTCCTAATGAACTAAACAAAGCGCTTTCGCTGTTTTTGAAATAGTTAAAAACAATTAAGTTTAAATAGACGTTGGACGGCTTTCGATCTTACCCAACGGAATTGAAGTGCGGGAAAACTTAAGTTGAAAGTTAAAATAGCCCTTAAGTGTTTCTACGAACAATTGTACGGATTACTGGTTCAATTACGATCCTTACATTCTAACCTTATAAATTTAGCTAGACATGGTAAAGTAAAAGTGCATTAAAATAAATAAAAGTAGTGCGAGTGCGGAAAATAAATAAAAGTAGTGCGAGTGTGAGGAAATAAATAATTTAAAGCGAGTGCGAGGAAATAAATAATTTAAAGCGAGTGCGAGGAAATAAATAATTTAAAGCGAGTGCGAGGAAATAAATAAAATAAACCGAGTGCGAGGAAAATAAATAAAAGTAAAGCGAGTGCGAGAAATAAATAAAATAAAGCGAGTGCGGGAAAATAAATAAGATAAAGACAAGTAATAAAAACCTGCTCCAATCAGAGGGTTAAATAAATTGCAAAGCGGAAATGAAAATGGCGGCAGGATTAACTTCCTTCCAAAGTGCTCCAAACTCGATTACAGACTCTATCACAGACTCGATTATACAATTGTGGTAACACTCCAATGCGAAGCGATTACCACTTTATAAAACTGAATATATGCCTAAGTGAAACAAAGCTGCTCTGAGTTTGCCTCTGCTCTAAGTTTGGATGATTGTAAAAGTGAATTCGAGTTTCTATTTATAAGCAAGTAAAAAGATGGAAATGACTTGGATGCCCTTCAACTTGAAAATGGGAGGAAAACTATTTTCCTCTTGTGGCGCCCGCCACAAGGCCATGGTGCCCGCCACAAGGCCAATCTGAGGCGCCTTAGTGGAGGTAGTGGGGAACGTGGAAGTTGAGGGAAGTTGAGCTTGGACACGTCATGGCAGGGTCTATGGCGCCAACCATGGGGTAGGCCACAAGAACAAAATGCTGAATTTTAGGGTTTTTGGCTCTTTTTCGCTCCTTTTCTCGATCGGGGCTCCGATTAAAGTAAAAACCTGAAAACAAAGAAAAACATAGCAATAACACAACAAAATGATAATAAAACAACTAGAATGCATGTGGAATCGGAGTCGAAAATACGGTAAATTTTAGTGTTATCACATGTGTGACACCCTTGGTTCACTCATGTATCTGCTCACTAATCCGGTTGAGAAACCTATATCAAGTCGATTGTTGGACACATATATCAGAGATCCAACAATTTATTTGAACAAAGTTGTATTGACTTTGTCTTCCTCTCCATGTTTCTCCAATTTCAAATTTGGTTTGACAAGCAAAGATGCAGGAGTCGATCATCCATCCTGAATCTCTTGAGTATCTCTTTGACATACTTTCTTTGATGAAGCATCATACCTTGCTTCGACATTTAAAATTACATGCCTAGGAAATAAGACAAGTTTCCCATATCCAAAATTTCAAATTCCCTTTTCATCAGCTCTTTGAAATTCTACAGGTTCTCCAAGCTATTTCCAGTTACTAACAAGTATGATGATTATTATATCTTTTGACACAACCTGAACATAGACCCCATACTTATATTTGCATTTGACGAATCCCAATTCGACTAAGTATGAGTCGATATTCTTGTTCCATGCCCTAGGTGCCTGCTTGAGGCCATATAGCACTTTATGCAACTTATACACTTTCTATGCTTCGTCCTGTATCAGAAAACAAAGAGGTTGTGTGACATAAACTTCTTTGTATAAGGGACCATTAAAAAATGTTGATTTCACATCTAAGTGAAATGTCGACTAGCCTTGCTTACATCCCAAGGAGACTACTACTCGAACAGTCTCCAATCTTGCTATTGGTGCATATACTTCAAAGTAGTTGACTACTTCCCTCTGAAGAAAACCTCGAGCTACAAATCTCTCCTTATGTCTTGCTATCGATCCATCAGCATTATGCTTCCACTTAAACACCCAAGCCACTTTGGTAGATTTTGTATGTGCTGGAAATTCGAATAACGCCCATGTGTTGTTTCTTTCTATTGTTTGTAACTCTTCGACCATAGCTGACTTCCATTGTTTATCGTTTAAGGCTTCGCTATAGTTGATTGGTTAAACACCTGCAAGTAAAGCAAAATGAACTATTCTCCATCTGGTGTGACTTCATCATCACCAGCCACTTCATAGTCTTGAAGTCTTGTTGGACAAACTCTAGTTTTCCGAGGTCTTTGACTAGGACTAGCTACACCATCTTCGATTTAGACTGTGTCGAGCATGTAAGCAACTGCTTTGACTTCGAATGGAATATCGACAGTATCTTGGACTTCAACGTCATACTAGCTTCGTCAAAATCATAGCTCATCAATGGCTTTTTAATTGCATCACTAGAATTCCAATCCCATGCAGATTTTTCATTAATCACAATATCTCGATTCATCATGATCTTTTGATTAATTGGATTGAACAACCTGTATGCACCAGTTTTATGATATCCTACCAGAATCATAGGTTCACTCTTGTCATCCAGCTTCCTTCTTCTAGTATCAGGAACATGCTTGTAACAAATAGAGCCAAACATCTTCAGATGACTCACTGATGGTTGTTTTCCACTCCGAACTTCTTCAAGAACCTTGTTCTTCAACTTCTTGGTTGGGCACCTGTTCAGAATATAGACATCAGTGGAAACAACTTCACTCATAAGTATTTTAGAAAATTCTTCTGCTTTAGCATGCATCTTGCCATGTCCAAAATGGTCTTGTTTCTTCTTTCTGCTATTCCATTATGTTGAGGCGTGTAAGGAGAAGTTACCTTATGATCAATACCATATCTGCACATAATTCTTCAAACATATTTGATGTATATTCTCCACCTTCATCTGTTCGCAAAACTTTGATCTTTTTCTCACTCTAGTTTTCAGCAAGCATCTTGAATCTCTTAAAGATTTCGAATACTTTGTCATTTCGCTTGATTGCATAGATACACAGCTTTCAAATAAACTTATCGACAAAAAAATACTTATTTCTACAAATGGTATACTCCTCAAAAGGGGCACATACATCTGAATTTACAACTTCGAGTATGAATGAGTATCTCATTGGCATAGTCGAAACAAAAGACTTTCTGGATTGCTTTCCGACTAAGCAACCTTCACATAGTTTGTCGAGAATCTCAAGACTTGGTATACCAATTACCATATCTTGAGTAATCAATTGATTGAGTGATCGAAAGTTCAAATGCACAAGCCTCTAATGCCACAACCAACTATGCTTTATGGTCAATAATAATTTTTAGACATTATACTTGAGTCAAACTGATCATGGTCTCGAATGTCCTATTCTTCGACAAAGGAGATTTCAATACCAAATTATCCTAAGTGTTGAACAGTTCCAAGGCTCCATCTTTCATAATTTCTGAGAAACCTTTTTCGGCCAGTTGTCTAACACTTAGCAGATTGCAATTCATTCTAGGTACATAGAGTACATCTTTGATCATAGTTTTTCCTCCATCGCTACTTTGAATAACTATGTCGCCAATACATTCTGCTTGCAACGAGCTATTATCATAAAATTTGACCTTGCTCTTCTTCGACAAGTCAAAATATGCTAACCACACTTTTCGACCAAGACTTCTTGCTCTGAGTCTTTTCGAGGATTCATGAGCCCTAACATCGATATTATGTTTTTTATGGTTCGACCAAGATTCCTTGCTCTGAGTCTTGTATCCTTTTCCTTTTAACTTTTCAGAACCATCATGCTTCATCCAAGCCTGATCCTGTAGTGCTTGTATCAAATCTTGAACCCCTCTCCTTTCGACAATCCTAATCTCACGCGTCTCCAACAAACCAACCAAATCTTCCAGTTTCATGGTTTCACGATTGCTGGATTCTTGAATAGCTACGATAACGTGATCAAAGTGGAATGTTAACGTACATGTTACCTTCTCAACTATCATCTTATTAGTTAGGTTTTCACCACGATCCTTCATGAGATGGATAAGATTCTGCACCTTCGACACATAGCCTATAATCTTTTCATCTTCACCCATCTGCAGTAATTCATACTGCCGTCGCAAAGTCTGCAATTTGACGACTTTGACTTTCTCACCTCCTTCATAGTACTTGACAAGAATATCCCGTGTCTCCTTCGTCTATTCAACATGAAAAATCTTGTCGAAATTCTCTAAATCTACCGCCGATTGAATGCAATATGCGACCTTGCAGTCTTTCTTCTTTGCCTCCTTGTTCGCGACTCTCTGAGCATATATTGCATTCACCGCAAGCTCAGGGACGCCATAGTAACCACTTCTAGGGTTTCATGAAATTCAAACAAGGACTTCATCTGCTTGCTCTATCAGTTCCAATTTTTGCCGACAAAAATTGGAAGAGAAATTGAAATGCCATTAGTACCATTCATCTTTGCAGCGATTGATTAACAACCCACGATCCCGAAAATACGATCATCGACATGTGATTCATGAAAACACGATCAAGAATCTAACCGGAGCTTTAGATACCAATTTGTTAGTGTGTGAGACACTTTTAGTGAAAAGAGAAAGAATGAGAGAGAATGAAAATAAGGATTATATTATTGAATTATGATTGTACAAACTGAATTATAAAGTATGTATATTTATATACAACTAACTTATATACTAAGTAACAAACCCTAAACCGTAATTAACTTTGGACTTGGACTACACAACTTGAATTATATGACAACAATATTTTCAAATAAAGTGAACAATACATACATACATATACACACACACACATATATATATATATATATATATATATATATATATATATATATATATATATATATATATATATATATATATATATATATATATATATATATATATATATATATATACTTCATCAAACTATATATCTAAACATATTATTTCATTGTAGGCATGACATTTGTTGAAGCATGTCTTAAATTCTTAAATAACGAAGAGAAAGAAAATATATTTTGAGGTTGTATAAATTAGAAATTAGTCTTCATGTTGATGATCGCCGACGCGACGATGGATTCGGAGCGACATAGTCAATGGTTGGTCTTATCGCAAGAAGGTCGGAAGTGACATTGATAATGTCGATTTCGATGAACGATTCAAGTCTATCGAGTATCAAATCTGATTCAGACTTGATTGTTTCAATTTGTGGATCAGTTTGTTAATAAGTTTTGTTTTGGGTCCGTTAACTATTCGTTGAGTTTCAGTACTTATAAATATTTATCTCTATCATTTTTGTCTTCACAATCCTTAGAACTTAATAATTGATGGCAGAGAGAAGAGTTTGAAATTCTAATGGCAACCTTATAGAGATAAGGGTAAAATTCTAAGAGTGTGTTTTTGGAAATACTTCTAAATATTTTAGATTTGTGTGATTCATATATATAAAGTCGAAAAAATTTAAAAACATTTGAGTAAAAAATAAGATTTGTCTTTAGAAACTTGGATGACTATTTTTTGTAATTTATTTATAATATTTTATAACAACTTTTGAAAGAATAATTAATCAGATAATTAATCGAATTACATAAACAATTTAAACAAATAACTATTTTCTTTTATATCTTTTTCTGTTAAATTAAATTATTTTCTTACTACACTTAAAATTATTTTTGCTCAATACAATTTTTTTAATTGAAATTTTTTGTTCTCACGCATTAAATTTTTCGGTGTAATAGAATATGTTAGTATAAAAAAATTAGTAACTTTTACTCTTGAATTGACATCTGGTTGTTCTCTCTCTAGCATGTGTGTAAAGCATGTTGCTGTAATTATTTCTCCATCTCAAAAGACTTAATCAGCCTAACATGAAACTTTTCAATCTCTTTCCTTCACCAACAATTTACTTTGTTCCCTCTCCCACACATTCAATTCCAATCTCTCTCTCTCTCTCTAAAATAATGTTTTCCTCGTTATAGTATGATTGTGAAAAGGTATTGTTGTTGCTTAATAGTAGTTGGTTCCTTTGACAAGAGAAAAAGTATACCTTTTCAAATCCATTATCTTAACCACGAGTAATAGAGAACATATGTTATCATGAATATTCCAAGATTGCAAAAACAACCTTTGATTCCATTTCAATATTTCATTCTTCTCTTATTATCTTATTATCAACAACTTTAAATTATCCTATCACACATATTAGATGAAATCACACAATTCATATTTTAATTTTTTTATAAAAAGTAAATATTAAAGTTTTAAATTGTTCAATCTGAATTAAGTATTTATTAAATATTTTAACTATATGAATTCGACAAATGCAAAAAAACAAAACATTCAAATCAAAATATAGGGTGACAAAATTCAAATCTAGATCAATTAGAAAGAGAAAAAAACACTACCTTTATAAGAGAAAATTTAATTTTTAACACTCAAACATTTGCTTAAATATAAATTAATCATAAAAAAATATGCATGTGAGCTTTTTTTCATAACTTAGTTATAAAAAATATAATATTATGTCTAAGTAAATATATTATGATGTATGGTGGTTAAGATTTGTCCATAAGATGTCTTGTATAGTGATTTAGACAACATGCTCACGCGAAGTGAAATGTTATATATATATTTATTTGGTGTTTCTTTTTCGGGAGAGAGAATTATTTATAAAGGCCTTTTGATTCTAAGGCTTAAAAAACCCCAAGGGGCAGCAACTACTCCCCTATGATTATGAGAGACGGTTGAGTACCTATTTCTCAAGAAATCATGGTGAGACTCTCTCTCACAAATCTAACAGGAGATAATGACACTGAATGTATCATTTATCTCAAAGACGAGTCTCATATTCTCTAGAATTTCACCTGAGCGACAATACTCCAAACGGAGACCCACCCTTATATGAAACCTTCACAAATATAACATTACACATTAAATAATTAATATATTACACATTAAATCATTAATATAGTAGATCAAATAGATTAATTATTGAACGAATATAATTTTTTTTAGAAATATGATACTAATCTCATTTCATTCCAATGATATTAGGTAAATTTATTCAAATGATGTTAGGTAATTTTAATGTGTTTACATTATGAAATGAATTATGGTAATGAAGATGATAAACACATTTTCCACAAGTTAAATGATTTTAAATGATGAATAGATGACACATCCAAGGTCTCCCACAAAGGGTAATTGATAGAATATAATGAGGCAAAAGGTCCCATAACACTTTTCAATATTGCAAAGCAAGCCCCACATAATATTATTATTATTTATATTAAAGATAAATACATGTAAAAAGTAGACTATAATCATGTTATCAAGGTCAAACTTTAAGCAAACAATGAAAAAAGGTAAATCATTCACAATTGAGAAGAAATTTGAGGCATCTCCTCTTAAAAAGTTTTTTGGTAGCTTCTTGCACTCAAAGCAAGTAGACTTTTGTGCCTCTTCTAAACCCCATCATTTTCTCTACTTTTTTTTCTTCAAACTTTTTTATATGTTTAGATTAGAATAAAAGAAAGTGGTTTTGCTTTTAGAAGAGAAGACGATATGAAGTCGGCACAAGAGCACCAATCAAGCTAAAGTGGACCGTTGGTTCCCCCTTTTCACAATACAACAATTGTACTATCACTTCATTTTCAAAAGTGAAATATCATGTTTAGTGTTACTCCATCACCCTAAAGGAAAATAAACTTAAATGTTTATATGTTTTCATATTTAGTCTTAAGGTGTAAAACAAGTTTGTTTTTTTAATATTATTTTTATTTAATAGTTTGAGAATTTTTTATCTAAATAATTCGTTTTTTCAAATAAATATTCAAACTAATTTATTTTTCCCCTATTTTCCAAAATAATCTACTTTTAAATAAAAAAATATTTTAATATAAATGAGACGTGAATCTAATTGGTTCAGTGTACATCACATAAAAGGAGACGTCAACGTCAATTCAATTGACGATAGTGTACAAATATATAGGAGAAATAATATATTCTCTCCTACGTGTTTGTATATTGTCAATTGGATTAACGTCTCCTCTTATGCGTTCTACACAGACGTCAGTTGGATTGATGTCTACGTTGAGAAATATGTGGAAAAGTCTCCTCTTATGTATTGTATACAAGCGTCAATTGGATTGACGTCTAATTTGAGATATAGATAGAAAAGTGAATTGTTTTAGATATTTATTTGAATAAATGAGTTATTTGGATAAAAAAATCATATTTTGATGCTCGATATTTATTTTATACATTTAGAATTTGAGGATTTAAACAGACACTCATACATAAATTTTAAAAAAATCTAATATCAATCTAATTTAATTTTAGTACAATGACATCACACCATAGATAAATTAATCACAATAATATATATATATATATATATATATATATATATATATATATATATATATATATATATATATATATAATTATATATATATATAATTTAAAAAATTGCTCTGATCTTTTTTATAAAAGAAAATTTATACTTTATATTAATTAAATAATTAATATATTTAATCTATTATATATATTAAAGGTGATTATATATATAAATTAATGTAATAGAAAAAAAACTTTTTTGAGTCATTTTATATCAATTTTGGGGTGTATCTATATCTATTATTTAACATAACTACTTTATTAAGATATATATGATATATGATGAGTCATGGTTCCACATAAAATGATAGATTATAAATTAAGGCTAGTTATTAGCTTCTTATAATGAGAGGAGCACTCACCATTCCACATAATACCTATTATTATATATTCCACTTAATTTTGTTAAATTTTTGATGATATAAAAGATACAAAGAAGATGCCAAATTCCCACCTCAAAAAGCTTTTTGTTTGAATGAACACAAGGCATCTTCTTCTTTACTTTAAACTTTTCAATTACTTGGAATCCTTAAAGCTTTACTAACTATAGAAAATCCCACTTAGATGAAGCCATATCAAAACTTACTTTTTCTCCACTAACTCAATATACTCATCAAGTTTTATTCATGCTCGATACTTTTCTTTTCACATAAGCTTTTTGCTAACTTTCTATCACAAATCAACAAAAGCTTTTTTCTGACGTGAAAATGACTCACTTTTTTACACATTCAAAACGAAGCATGCTTTGCCTACGTAACCATACCACACCTAATCCTTTTAATTATGATTCTTGTAACCCATAAAAGTTATTTTTTAAAATTGTGCTCATTAAAGTTGTGACAAATCTTTAAACTCCCATTCCTTCAAGGGGTCCACTTCACTTCATTCAATCATAATATCAAAGGCCCTAATAAATCTCATTGTACTACAAATTAGAGCCCAATAACAACTCTCTTAATTAAATTGAGTATTTTGTATTCACATGGGTGTGATTAACTATTCATAGGAGTTTTCATTGAAATTTGTTTGTAAATAAAATCAAATAGATGTAACGTAAATAAAATTAAATAGATGAAAAATAAATTGATAGAAAGTATAGGGAGTTAAGGTCGTTAGAATTATTTGAATTCCCTCTTCTTCTTTTTTTCTTTGTCTGATAATATATATTTTTATAATTAATATATGATCATGATAATTTTATAAAGTAGACTAAGACTAATTTCTTAGTTTAATGCCGTGTTTATCTAACTTCAGTCTCTAAGTTATTAAATAAAATTATATTAGATAAAAATATAATGAGTGTGATAACCTTCGATGAATAAAGGTTGTCAGAGGCTTTAGAGTTTGTTGAGGATTAAAGTTTGCACATACGATGAAGGGGGCAAAGGGAGATCGAACCATATGAAGGGGGCTCAAATTAATACATGGGCGATTCAGGAAGGACGTCACATACAAATCTCGCCCTAGGCCCAAGATCTTCCTCAATTAATCCACTATAGAGTCCCTCAATTAATACATGGCTGAAGTATTTTAACTTTTCACCTTCAAACCTTCGAGGAGTCCAGTCGAGGTGCTTACCTCTACCCTTAGGTAAGGATTGGTTGCAACTTTCTTGATGAGGTCCAGTCGGGTCCTTCGGGTTAGAAACGTTGGGTCCCTCTAACGAAACTATATTGAGTCTCTATGACAAGACTTTATTGAGTCCCTCTAATGAGACTTCATTGAGTCCCTTAGACGAGACTTCATTGAGTCCCTCAAGCGAGACCATTTTGAGTCCCTCATATGAGAGTGTTTACAAGACATTGCCTTGCGTGGGTATTGAGCCCATGACGTGTCCCAAGATGTTAGAGATGCAACTTACGTGTCATCTAGGGGGATTGAACATCCATCACTAAAAGACATGGAACATTAATTCGTTGGGGAAGATTGAAGCGATGCTTAGAAAAACGTGTGTTGGATTATATACAACTAATGATGACTTTTTTGGGAATCCAAGTTTAACCTTACTTCTTACGTGCGTGTCCGATTCAGAGGATCTTTTCGCTTTCTTGCAACTGTTGAGATACTCATATGGGTATAGGTTCCCCCCCCCCCTTTAATTACCCTTATAAAAATCTATTTCCTCTTCCGTTTCACTTTTTTTACTCATTATTTTTCCCAAGAGTTTGTACTAGTGCAAAACATATCCTCCAACTAGTTGTCATCCCTTCTTTCCTTCTAGGCGATTAGGTTTCAAATGAGACCTCGAAGAGTGTCGAGGATCGCCCGGTTCTTGATGAATTTTCCTCGAAGACTCTTAGGCAAGGGGAAGGCTCTTCCAAAAACCTTGGGGGATTTCTCAATTCTCCAAGATGATAGAGGTGAGACCTGACTGATTAGGGATGGTCTTCGCCCTTTCTTGCCCCTCTGGAGGGACACTCTGTTTGACACCATCAAGTACATTGAGGACCACATTCCTTTACCAGAGGATTTATCCCCAGATTATCATAAGCTTCATAATAACTCATTTGAGCAATTGTCCAAAGTGGCAAAGACACACCTATTAAGGAGTCTCATGATTGTTAGGTCCATAAGGAGAAACACATATAATCTATAAACGACCTGAGTTTCAAAAGTGCCAGGGCTTGAAATCATCGTCAAAAAGCAAGAGTTTGTGAAATATCAGGCGCAAGAGAAGAGAGTTGTATTGTTCAAAAAGTATAGGTGCACATGTTCCTCCTGCAAGGGAAATGAGACTTATATGCCTTAGTAGGCTTATAATAATTTAGGTGTTTGGGCTTGCTCATGACAAAGAGAAACTTTGTATGATGGTGTTTCACGGTGGTTATAGGGACCTTCTCACGTGAGGTGAGAGGCCCTGTTGATGGACAATATACTTAGGTATAAGCATTTGAGGAGTGTGATCATAGGAGTTTCGATCCTACTAAGCTCCATGCTTTAGGCTGTAATGATCTATCATTTTTTCTCCTCCGAATGAGATGTATTTATAGTGGCTTCTAGGTCCTATAATTCTCTTTGAGAATGGTCCTTGTTCATTAAGTCAACGGTGGGCCGTTGAATCCCTATTTTCAAGGAAGTCATGGGCCAAAACCTTATAACTATGGGTGTTAGTAGGTGCAATAAGAGACAAAAGAAGACGAATATCCGAGGAATGGACAACACATACTTTTCAACTTCTTTCTCGTAGGTTTTAATGTTAAAGCTACAATGAGTAAGTCTAACTAATTTCTCTTTTGTTGGGGTTAGATGTAGTCATCCTAATTCTCGTTATGCTTTAATATTGTTAAATTTCTGTGTTCATAATTTTTGTTTTGGATTAGCTATCTAAAATATGTTTTTATGGTTTGACTCGATATTTCAAAGGTACTTGTCATTACTTGATCCAATTTTTAAAATACTAAATATGATAAACTCTAGAGATAAATTTAGGTCTAGTATCTGTACAAACTATTGAATCTTAATGTTATCGTTTTAGTTAATAGACTAAGAGATTGTAAGTTAGACAATACGATTGACCTCACATTATTGATTGAGACACCAAATACGATGCAGAGCGATGGACAATAATATTAGTAACTGATTATAACTGCATATTATTAATCACTCTCACAAATGAGGACATGTCAATGAAATCTAACCCCAACACCAAAGTTCAATTTACTTTTTGTCATTTTACTTTATGTCATATCAATTTCACAAACAACCTGTCGCAACCTAAAAAAATAAAAGCGAAAAAAACACTTGGCGAAGGAGAAATGACAGAAGAGTCGCCACCGTGCGTTATTCATCCCAAAGGGGGGAAAGGAAACGCTCGAAGTAAACCTGGAAAAAGGAAAGGAAAAGACAAGGTCTCGCAACCAAATCTTGGGTTCGGGAGCCGGTTATGCAAAGGGAAGGTATTAGCACCCCTACGCATCCGTAGTACTCTACGGGATCCACTCTTGTTGTTCTTGTCTAAAGGGTGTAGGTTTATCTAATGTACTATTTACTAAAAGGAGGTCAATAGAAAATGACTCGCACGAATATCATATCCACTGCATACGTATCTCATCTGAATATGAGAATCAGAGTCTTCGTAGCTCGGCTGACCTATGGGTTAAGGGGGTGTGCGCTCGCTAAGACATCGCGTCTTATGCCTACATATCTCATCTGGAATGAGAATCAGAGCAAAACGTAGTTCGGCTAACTACGGGTTTGTTTTGGGCGAACGACGTTACTACGGAGTCTACCGGATGCTCGACCTTTGGAGACTTACTCGCCTGTAGTAGAAGGAGTTAACGTGTTCTTAGGAGAAGAAAAATCAATGAGTTTGTTTGCGTTTTAGGAACGCTCATGCAAAAAGAAGTCCTAAACGAAGGAACAGTGCTACCTTAATTGACATGCAAACGAGAGACTATACGAAGCCTAGCAATCCCATGGGGAGACGATCACACCATACAAAACAAACATGCACAAAGTAAACATGCCAACGAGGGGCTCCAACATACATGGGTAGGGCTTTAGTCAAGAGGGGTCATATCAACCTCGACAAACAAGCCATGGAAGGGTAATCAAATGGGCTCTTAACCACTGACATTGAACGTCAGGGTGAGCAGATCAAAAGGGTAATGAGGATAAGACCTCATAGCTCTTAACCCTGGACAGGGTGAGCTCATGACAAAAAGTGGGGATTCAGAAAGGTGGAACCCTCTCCACTGACTGACCGGACAAAAGATCTTGGGCTTTTGTTCTGAAGTATCGACACGTAGTGTGAGCTTAAAGAACGACACACTGAATAACGGGGGATTGACTACTAATCCCTTTTATCCGTCAATTGCCTCTTCAAGGAGGTCTTTGGGCACAAAAGTAAACAAACAAAAGAAAACATTGCCTCCTATTGAGGTCTTCCAGCTAAGAAAGCGGTAAAATGCGGGAAAGGTGTAAAAGGGGTTAAGAGATCTACCACACGGATAAAGATCCGAAGTAACGGCAAATAAAGAAACAGGAAACCCATAGATCTCTCAAGCTAGCACCATCAAAGAAAACAAGTCAGCAAAGCAATCAGAATAAACCTCCAGATGGTATCCCATAAATAAAGTGGAATACCGAGCGAGTGTCTCTTCAAAAGTCATGTGAGCCCTCACAAGAACTCAACAAACAGGTTAGAGTAACAGGATGGAATCAAGAGAAAACAGGCCATGACAAAACACAAAACAGATTAAGGCAAACAGGAAAAAAATCAATTACTGTCACGCTCGCTACTGCTTCGCTTAGCGAGGTGCTAGCGAAGCTTCGCTACATGCTCGCCTAGCGAGGGGCTAGCGAGTACCTGCGGGTTTTGGATTCTTCCTTGATAACAGTCCGATTTCCATAATCCCAAACCCTATGGTATCCATCTCAGAAACGAAACGATTAAACATTCAAGGTATTATTTACACATTCATGCATATCTAAACCCGTGGGCAAAACCTAACGATACCTCATACATTCAGAGAATTCAAATTGAAGGCATAGAGTAATGGGGATAAGGGCAAACCTGATTGGAGAGATCGGATGAAATTGAATTGCACCCTTGGGTTTGCAAAGCAATCTTAGGGTTTATGTGAGAGGGAATTGGTTCTTTGCATATGAGTCCCCTTCAGTGTCCGGAGGCTGCTCTGAATTAATTCTCACTCTCTGTCTCTGCCTCTCCTTTTTTATTCTACTGAAACTCTAGTATTTATAACCTGATTTCGTGGCTTGGTGGGCTCAAATGAGGGCAACTCAAGCCCATGACTTTCTGTTATTTTTCAAAACGTGCGGGCTTCGCCTAGCGAAGGATCTGCTATTTGCTCCCTCAAGCTTAGCGTTTTGCATGGTGAATAGGCCCCTTTTGAACATGTTGGTAGTAACTCAAATCCTTTCCTTGCGTTGACCGATCACCCGGATAGGACCCACAAAGTGTCTTGAGTGATATTTAAGGTTCTTGGATCTGATCCTGATTGACATGATGAAATGCAATATGAAATGCTAAATGAACTAAAAATGAATGCATGAATGAGGGGGCAAATTTTGGGGTATTACACAACCGAACTTGATAAATCATCCTTAAAATCATAGAAACTATTTAACTATCGTTAAAACATAACTAGTCCTAGTGGATAATATGAATTTACATACATACTTTTGTGCTACCAATACCTGTTGTCGAGGATGCAAACAAGCATTAGGTTCTTCTTTTGTGGAACGTTTGTGTCATATGTTTCCCTTCTTCATGGATGTCGTGTTGGTGAATGATGAGGACGACATAACTCTGAAGGAGTGTGATTGCCACCTCATCCTTGGTATTGGTCACAAGCTGGTGACTTCTTGTCTGCTACCAATGGGGTAGTTATGCTAGTGAGAACTAACTTTGGTGCCACAACCTGATCTCCTCAGAAGGTTTATTTCCATACATCATTGTATATAAGTGGAGCGTACTCAAGTTTCTCTTCAATCCTGAAACACTTTCATCCATGAATTATGAGTTATGCCGGTGCAACACACTGTATACGTTGTTTAACAAGGTTGTAGTTTCTTGTACTCTAAAATTTGCATGGAACAATGGAAGGCTTGTGAGCATTTCTTGTGCATGTATAATAGGTATATGAGGAGGTTGATGTGATGGTTCCCCATAGTGAGGTTGTTGTGTTGATCTAAAGAATAAAAGAGCCTGAAATGTTACTTGATTAAGTCTTAGAGGAGCATAATCTTATTGTGTAGGTTTAGAAGAAGATGTCACAAGAACTGGGTCGTCTTCTATCGAAGGAGGAGGAGGAGGAGGAGGAGGAGGTGGTGTTCTAGCAACTTCAGCGACTACATCAACAACTTGTCGTTGAACGGTGGATCGAGGACTTTGGATATCACGATGCTTGATGAATTTGACGATGGAGGAGAAGGTCCAAACTTGAAGGAAGAAGATCGTTTTAAATTCAAGAAAATGATATTTAGATCTTTGGTGGAGAGATGACGATCTTTTGCGGAAATTAGCGGGAATCAAAAGTCGATTCCTATAGAGACGCCACTGTTTGGTTAGGAACTAGAAATGAAATGTGAGGTAGCTAAGTTGTACCTTGCTACAATGGATATGTAATTCCTATTTGGTGTTGAGAGTGTTGATATGCAAGGTTAGCACTATAACGCCTAACTCAGTGAGAGAAGTCAAAAGTAATGTGATATTGAGAATGAATTTGAATATAAAAGATGTCACGATTTACCCTTATATACTAAGAGTGGTTGAAATTGCCCTCATATGTCGCAACTTATTGTGCGAACAATCGTCATATTGGATCTAACAGTGATTAATATGTTAGTGATTGATATGTTGAAGGACGCAATTGTCTACTTCTGATTAGAATGAGGTTATGTCTGCTTTGCGTGTCTTTCAACTTGATGTTCGCTTTTGAACTTTTTTTCTATGAATTTTGTAAACAACCCAAAACATTTTTAATTAACACTTTTCAACTTTTCTATTTCATTTTTTTATTAATAAGTGTTCTTTTTATTGCTTTAAAACTTTTATTTGAATCTATCTAAAGTTTGTATTCATGTTGTGCCTAATATTTCAAAATAACATTTTAGTTAAACATTGGCATCAAAACAAATAATAGTAGTAGTATTTAAGAAGTTAGTGACCTATGTCAAGGTAAAACTATACACCATTCTTAGTAGATGTACTATACATATAAGAAGCTACCCATATCATTTATATTCTCATTCATTTTAATTATAAGGACCTATGCATTAAAAATGCATGAAATATATATTGAGTGTAAAACTACTTCCAACTAAACTCATAATTGCATCTTCGATATTTTGTGTCCTTTTGCTATCACCATTGTCGAATATATCTATGGATTTAGGTGGAATATTTAATAGCAAGGATCGTTGAGGCAGACAATAACAACAGCATTGAGTTGGTCAATCAATTAATAGGTAATGTTAACATTGTTTCATTTATTTATATTAAGTCAAACACATTTCAAAGATAATTAGTACTATAGTCTTGCTACTCTAAATATCGATAAGTAAATTTAAAATAATTACATATTTTATTCATGATATTATTTGATAATTCAGACTGAGAAATATGTACAAATGGAGCTTTTTAAAGATTATAATGAGTTAAGACATAGATATGAAAAAGTAGCTAGGTCAAAAAACTAGCTAGGTCAAAGTAAGATTATGGAGTACTAGTACTAGTATTCCTTTTGGTTAGATTGTCACCTTCAAGATGGGGTCAACGTCCTTTAAAAATCATTCAATAAATTTGGCAACTTATTAATTAATTTCACAAACACAAAATCTGATTATGTTTAATGCATATATACCTGTCCTTGTAACAATATAATTGAATAAAAATAATGATAGAAGGCATAAACTAATTAGATATCATAAATAAATGATAAACTTTAAAAATAATATGAATTCAAATAGACACTATGGCATCAGCATTGTGGTGACTACTTGATCTCTGAAAAGTACATACTACCACATGTTATTGTTTGGTTTCTTCTTTGAAACTTCCTCTTCATCATTTTGCTTTGTCCTTAAGGTTCAAGGCATATATATTATTTGATGCCTTTCTCATATTTCCACATGACATAGTCATGAATGTCAAAGTTGGCTAGTAACGATTCTGGGTAGGAGATTGTTGGGTCATGAGAAGGAACATTAATATCGAATTATGAGTAATATATAAATGAGAGGGATATCATATATTCATATAAAATTTTAAAAGTGATAAATATTTGTGTTCTTTCATTTATACATGATCAAATCTCCATATTTATAATCAACGTGAGATTCCAACTCACATTTGAATTATTATTCTTAACACTCTAATATTATTTCTGTTTTTTATTATATTTTTTTTTAATTTTCACACGTATTAAGAAAAATAATGATTGTTGTATGAGAATTAGAAATTCTGAATGTTTTTGTAAAATTATCATTCATTAATAACATGAGGAAGATAAATTCACATAATTAAAGAAGAAATAATAATAAAAAATAATATTAATAATTCATTAATAATGTAAAGTGATTTATATTGCAATACAATTTTTTTTCAAAATGACTTATAATAAAAACGGATAAAGGATGTTATAGTGTGAGGTAGATCTACAAGATTAACACTTCAACACTTAAATTAGTCTCTGAATAATAAAAATACAGAAAATTATAAATAGAATCATACATATTTTCGATTTCCTCAATGGTTTATATACAATATAATGAACGATCATTAGGTGCCTACGTGGCATTGGACTTATAATTAGCTTAGAACAGGAACGATGATGAAGGACGACAATGTTACACTTCCTTAGTTGAACCCGAAGTTCTTATATCTTGTTGAAAAGTATAAAAAGATTAGAGTAGTTTCGAAAATCAATAATTCATATTATAAGAGAAAAGCGTGGCATCTTCACCTAAAATTTTAAAGGGAATAATAAGAATATAGTAACACAATAAACGTTATTATTATAAAAAATATTGTCTGTAGTCACGTGATATTCACGTTATAACGTGAAAAATCACTTTACAACACATTTTTAGCGACGTTAACTTTTACGTGACAGAATCACGTGTGACAAATCTGTTGCGTCATGAAAATCGCGTCGCAACAGTTTGTCACGTGATATTCATGATACAATATTCTCCACAAAAAATTTCAGCTTTATCTCTTGTAATTCAGAATTAGCAAGGATGACAGAAAACGTGACAGTGACTTGCGATGTGAAAATCACGTAACAAAGTTGTAAAGTGAAAATCACGTAACAAAGTTGTAAAGTGAAAATCACGTCATAAAATATAATTTTTTAAATAAAAAACTACGACTATTGTTTTATGTTTTAATATATACTAAAATTAGTAATAAATTTTTTAAATATAAATAAATACAAAATTAATAATAATTGGTTTTTGGTTTTTTATTTTTTAAATACAAGTTAATAATAAAAAATTTAAATAATCAATTTATAATATACTAAAATGAATAATTAATATCTTACAAAATTAAAATTTAAAGTTAAAATAAAATAAATTCTATGGATCATCGGGATCGGGAAACTCGTCAAGGTTAGGATCCTCGTCATCCATCCGTTCTTGACCACCAACTCCTTCATTTCCATCAAACGCTTGATTACCACTCATTTGTAATTGCATAAATTGCCGCATCATTTTCTCCATATCAGTTTTCCTCTTCGTCATTGCCTCTATTTGATGTTGTTGCGCCTCCATTTGGACCTTTAGGTCGTCTCACGTTGCGTCGACTCGCGTCTCACCTCAGTTAGCGTCAATTGTCTTACTGTTTCTAGCATTTCGGATGTCAATTGTGGTGAATGTGACGTTCCTTCCCCATCTCTAACTCTTTGAAATAAAATTAATCTCATTTTCTCAAGATGTCGGTCAAAGATTCAGCACCAAAAAACACCTATTAAGATAATAAAAATATAATAAATAATATATTACAAAAAACAATACATTATGAAAATATATTTTGTTTTTATTTAAAATATAATATAATATATTACGAAAAATAATATATTCTGAAAAATAATATATTTGAATAATATATTATGAAAATTAATATTCTATTTTAAAAAAATAATATATAAACATAATAATATATTATGAAAAATATATTATGAAAAATAATATTCTGTTTTTAAAAAAAAATTATGTTTAAATATATTAATAAATTAATTTTGGATTAACTATATATTTATTTTAATAATATTTTGTTTTAAAAAAATATCCTACATAATAAATTTACAATAACAACAACCAACAATCCAATATATATATATATATATATATATATTATATATATATATATATATATTTTAAATTTGAAAAAAAAATTCTTAAATACCTCAATGAAGATAAAAGAAAACTTGAATCTTGAACCTTGATGCTTGAATCGTGATATATTTTGAAGAAAAAAATTAACAATGTTAGTTATACCATTAAAAAATCAACACAATATTTAACAAATAAAAAATTAAAAAATTAAACTATCTTAAAATTCCTAAACTGAAATTTGAAGATTAAAAATGTTGTAGAAAATGAATGGAGAGAGGAATGAAGAAGAGAAAAGGAATTGAAAGAGGAAGAAGATGAAACGGGGGAGGAGAGAGAGATGAAAATTATATAGACATTTCAACGACGTGAATTTCATGTCGCAACTCACCAACGGTCAAAAAATTGTGATATGAGAATCATGACACAAATAAATGTGTCAGTCAACTGTCCACCATCAAGTCAGCGTCATTCTTCTTCTCTCTTTAACGTTTTATTAATTTTTGAATAATCGTGACATAATTTTCACATCAAAGCTTAAATTTTGAAATTTTCATATCTCCCCCATCTACTAACCTGTACATAACTAACTTCTTTTATTTTTTATTTTATTTTTAAAATTGTGATATGATTACCACGTCACAACATATTATTTAAATTTTTTTTGTCTTTCCCATATATATGCAGCAATATCAATTTTTTAATAATAAAAATATGTAACGACAGATATAATCACAATACAATTCCTTTTTCTTACCCGATAATTTTCACGTCTCCGTATCAAAAGCACAATCAATAAGAATAGTGCATTTTCTTGTTGCTTGGAACCTAACTTTAATGATGGACAAAGCTTTGTACTCGCAACCTAATTTTGTTGTACTAACAAGGTGGTATTAATTACTATAGGTATACATGAATTGACTATAGATATCGTGCAGACTAATTATGTCATTGTCCCTCTACCTACATCATTAATTTCATCTTTTTATTCACCATTTTTTCACATGTTCTCACAGGTTAATGTACTTGTCTAAGCTTTCTTTATCATCTGGTTTTGTCATGTTACATTTACTTACTAACATATACAATATTTTTAAATTGCAAAGATTTGTTGTTTAAGAAATTTAAATATAAGGTGTTCAAAAATCTAAATAATCTAAATAAAAATCATAAATCGATTTAAATCTAAACCAATTTAATTAAAAACTACATACCTGTCTTTATCTTTCAATATATTTATGATTGAAATGAATTTGATTGATATTTTGGTGAAAGGTGATTTAGTGAATTTGATTGAGATCCCTTTTAAATATTTATATATAATATTTTTAATGTTCACTTGTTAATGTCAATTATCAAATATTTCAAAAGTAACCACGTTTATTTATTGTTTTTTTACGAAATTTATTTATTTATTTTAAAGAAAGCTAAGTCTGTGCATTAATGAAAAATATAACTTAATAGTAATAAAGTACCTAGAAGAAAATAGACATACTTTTTTTGAACCAACAAAGAAATGAAAATTGTACTGCGACTCATTTATGTATAAAACATTAATAAAGTTTCTGTTATTAAATTTAACTTATGATAGCATAAATAAATTTAACATAAAATTTCAATGATTAATTACATTTAATTAAGTTTTTTATTAATATAAAATTATTATTTATATTTATAATAATGATTGAATATTTTTTTTGTTTGAATTTATTAGATTTTTTATCTTCAATTTAATTTATAGTTTCACCTCTACTTCCTTAATTAATAAATTTAAGTTTTAATCATTTAACTCTAATTTCGATAATTAAGTTAGTTAACTCTATTAATTTTTAATTTTAAAAACTTTAGGTGTGGTGGTAGACCAACGACCTCGATAATATTTATAAATTTATAATCTTAACTGTTTCTATGAATGTTTGAGGCATTGGTTGCTTCCCGTTTGAAAATACTGGTCCAATATTGTCTGCTTCATATCCGAAAATATATCTTATGTTAGATTTGATATCCTATCCTTTGTAGCGAGTTTATTATAAAACCTAATTTCCAAAATCTAACAACACAAACTCGTTTATACTTTTTTATCCACATATCCTAATTCCTAGAAAATAAATAGGTATGAAAGCTGATGATGAAACCCCTTTTACAAGCTACTTTATATATATATATATATATATATATGACTTTGTTTTCAGTGTTGGAAATTTATCAATTTCTCTTCAAAAAATTCACCAAAATCTATGGAGAATTCTGAACCAAATCTTGATCAACAAGATTCAATCACACTAATCGAATTTTTTCTTGTTCTTCACTCTTCACTCGAGTGAATCAACCAACCTTAGTTGTAAGATTTTGCTGCACAATTGTAATGGAAGAAAGATAAAAATTGAATTGGGGAAGAAAGAAAGATTAGGGTTTTAAAGAAAGGAGAAGAATTTTTTAGGATTGAATTGGAGAATTTTATTCAACTGTGCAACTGCATTTCTGTTGTGTATAACAATCAATAATGTTACTTCTTATTTATAGAGTTGGGTTTGCTTGCTCCTCAAGCAAAGTTCAAAATACTTAATTCTGCTAACACTACAAAATTGGGCCTAAGTAAAAATCCATGTCACTCCTAGACACTTCGAGAACTAGGTGTTTCGACAGAAACATGCTTCGACACCATGAATTACATTCTCAACGCATCATATAATTAATTGTGTCTAAGTTATCTACATTCATCATAGATCTTAATTTCTTGAACACTTCGACATGCACTCCTTTCATCATGATATATGTAATCTGATTCTCAGTTTTACAGGGTTCCAAGTCCAGCTTCCCATTAACTACCTGCTCTTGAAGATAATCGAACCTCATTTCGATGTGCTTGCTTCGTCCATGCATTATCGAATTCTTCGCCAGATTGATAGCAGACATGTTATCGATCTTCATGATAATTGCTCCATAACTCTTCCTTATAATCTCTTCGACCAAATTCACCATCCATGTTGTTTGACATGCACAAAGAGAAGCAACTATGTATTCTGCTTCACACGACGATAGTGCTACTACTTGTTCTTTTCTCGAACTTTAAGCAATTTGTGCACCACCTAACATAAACACATATTCAGTTGTGGATTTTCTGTCCTCAACATCACTATACCAATTTGAGTTGGTGTATCCACTAGCTTCCATTATTTTCCTTCATCGACTACAGGAAACCAAATGCTATAGTTGGGAGGCTTTGGGGTGCCTTAGTATCCTCTTCGTCACTGCTAGGTGTGATACCTTTGACTTCTGCATAAATCTGCTCACCATACCTACATTGTATGTTAGATCAGGCCTTGTGTGACAAATGTATCAAAGTGATCCAATGAGTCTTCTGCACTGCATTGGATCAACATCATCTTCATTTGTGTCTTTCGGAAGTTGCAATCTGGGCTCAGCTGGAGTCGAAGTTGGATTTTAATTTTGCATCTCCAATCTCTTGAGTATTTCTCCTGTATATCTTGTTTGGTGCATCATAAAATCTCTACTACTCTTGTAGAATTCGATGCCAAGGAAATATGAGAGATTTCCCAAGTATGACATTTCAAACTCCTTACTTAGGTCATGTTTGAAATCTCTGATCTCCTTCTTGCAACTTCCTATTATCAACAAGTCATCGACATAGAAACATAGTATAAGCAACTCACTATTGCTTCTTCTTACATATACTTCATGCTCATTTGTGCATTTTACAAATTTCTTCTCCCTTAGAAATCTATCTATCTTCGTATTCCAAGCTCTTGGAGCTTGCTTAAGTCCATACAGGGCTTTATGCAGCCTATATACCTTGCTTTCTTCGCCATGTTTCACAAATCCAACTGGTTGTGCAACATACACTTATTCATCTAAGAGACCATTTAGGGATGCACATTTCACATTCATCTGACACGTGTGTCAGTTGTTCATGTTTTCTAGACCAACAACCAACCTAGTTGTTTTGATTCTAGAAACATGTGCACAAACTTCATTGAAATCGATTCCTTCCTTCTAAAGAAATACTTTCGCCATAAGTCTTGCCTTGTGTCGAGTTATTTCACCTTTGGGATTCAACTTCACCTTGAATACCCATTTCACATCGATTTCCTTCTTTTCTTGAGGCAACTCGACAAGTGACCAGGTGTTATTGACTTTGATGGACTTTAGTTCATCATTCATCGCTTAAACCCACTTTGAATCCTTCAATGCCTCAATTGTACTGTCTGGTTCGACATCTGCATAAAAAGCATAGTGTACCAGCTCACCTTCATCATCGACCACATCATCTGATGTAATCACATTCTTGCAACCTTGTAGGCATGTATCTTGTCCTTTGAGGTCTACTTGTGCTTGCTTAACCTCTAACTTCTTCCTATTCAATTTCTCTTTCGACTTTACTTGTTGGTTCTTCACATAAGATTCTCATTGAATCCTTATTGAAATTTTCAGTCCAATCCTATTCCTTAAGCTCATCTATGATCACGACCCTGCTGATCACTACTTGCTTGTTCACTAGCTCGAAAAACTTATAACCTCCAGTCGAATGATATCCTATTAGGATTATCTGACTCGACTTGTCATCTAGTTTTCTTCTCCACTGATCTGAAACATGTATGTATGATATAAATCCAAATAATTTAAGTTGACTCAAGCTAGGCTTGACACCAGACCAACATTATTCTGGCGTAATACCTTCTAGCTTCTTTGTCAGACATCTGTTCAAAATATATGTTGTTGTCGACACAACTTCTCCCCATAGTTTTTTGGGTAGATGCTTTCCTTTCGACATACTTCTCACCATATTCATGATGGTTATATTCTTCCCTTATGCAGTCCCATTTTATTATGGAGTGTAGGGTGACACCACCTCATTCACAATCCTTTCTTTCTATTCCCAAAACAATACATCAATTTACATCGATTTAGTGTGAGGTAAGTAAACAATCAAACAAAAACATACTAATTAAAGAGGAAATACAAGAAAAAAAGGAAGACAACGCATCGCCGAAGCCTAAATTCTTCAAGTATCCGGCGAGGACTCCAGCGAGTCACCCACCTTCACGTAAGTGTCTCTAATATCTTCTTCTTTCCTTTTTCCGTTTCTACTCCTCTTTCTTCAACTCTCCTCCTCCCCTTTTGTTGTTGAGTTGTGATGACGCATGTTAAAGCTCAAGAAATTGAGCTTTAATATGAATCTCACAAGGCTTTTTTGAGAGAAAGCTTCTAGTGGTGTGGTTGGAAAATATTTAGCAGCCTTCTTTTAGGGTTTCTCTGTCTGTTTAGGGAGTGAATTGAAAGGTGACTTTATAGGAGATTAGGGGCATGAATGTGAGACTCATGTGGGAAATTTGAGAGGGAAAAAGTGACTTTATGTGTTTACTATGTATGGTGACTCTTATGGGAGGTTGATGAATATGGTATTGATTCTAAGTAAATGACAAACTTATTTTACATTGGACCTCATTTTTTAACTCCAAAATCAATTTTACTCAAAATGGTTGTACAATAATAATGCTTATGCATAAATAATGTTTATTAAAACAAGAAATAAAATGTGGTTGAACTCAACATAACCTTGTTTTCAAATTAGGGGACGATACCATGACGAAACTAATGATATTGTCAAAACAAAAGGGAATTGATTTAAATTCAATAAAAACTTTTTCAAAATGAAAATGATGATCATATAATGAAGGTGAATGATAGACTAATGATTTTGGTGTCTTATGGTGTAATAAAATGCAAATGCATAATGTCAAAAAACAAATGAAAATAAATAAAAGACTCATCCTTTTTATTCTAAGATGCCACCTAAATGATCATACAACAAATAATGCAAATAAGACTTAATGACCAAATGAAATGATCATAATATGATGATGATGCATATGGACAAGATGCAGTTAATAAGTGAAGAATCTTTGTGGTAAAATTTAAGATATGACACATAGCACGAGGATTCTCCCGGGAAGGGGAGACTATTTCCACCCGTAGAAAGTACACTTGACAAATCTTGAATATAGAATACCTCCCCGATGTCGAGGGCAAAGGCAAAACTGAATCCCCATAAGCTACAATCGCCTTCTCTAAGAAATATGCAGCTGACACCCACCCTTACAATGATGACCCAGTGGTCATTATTGTTAGATGTGACGAATATGAGATCAAAAGAATCCTCATAAACTAGGGAAGTTTTGAAGGAGAATTACGATCCAAAACGCAACGGAAATAAAAATTTTCTCCTTTAGAGATCCGTACGAATGGTCATGATCAGTGATAGAATATTTACCTCTTGTGACGATTGAAACCTTTGGTGCAGATCTCTTGTGACGATCAAAACATTTGATGCAAATCCACTGAGTGATCACGAACGTTGAACGATGACAACGTCTCTACTCAGTCCACACGAACGGATTCCTTCAATCTCAGTGCTAGCTGGTACAATGAAGGCTTTGAGTGAGAGAGAGAGAGAGAGAGAGAGAGAGAGAGAGAGAAAACGAAAATAATGCAACCGCAATGAATGCTTCTGCACAAGGGTTCTATTTATAGAACCACTTGTCTGGGCTTCAAGCTAAAAGCCCACTTAAGTGTATTTTGGCCCATATCTTATAATATGCCCAAAATCACTTAAGCCCATGATACCTTACCATATTTCGTATTCTACTCAAGTACATCGTACCTTACGATGTTCTATAATTCACTTAAGGGCATCGTACCTTACGGTATTCCTTAGTTACTTCATCTCTCATCAATCCGTCCTTTGTGTGTGACCCTGTAGGTTTTCGTGGCATTGGCAATTATATTAAATCATGTATTTAACATAATAAACAGTGAACGGTATCTAGCAACACATAACTGCTACCCAAGACACGAAAATGTCATGTGATCTGACAATTCCTTATGTGATAATACTTATGTATATAATTACCCTTTTGCCCTTATGTCTATATTGAACACAAGGCATAGACCGTGTCATCCTTGTCCAGTTCAATATTGGGCCCATAGACATTTATCCTATTATGCAGGATGGGCAAATTCCATCTAGGTCACTCATGTCCCTCAGCATGCTTCGTGGAGTACCCATCAACTGTCTTTATGGTTATCCAGTTACGGACAACGTTGGATCAGCAATAAAGCACTCGGCTCTACATCTAGGGTCCATAGTGGTTTCCGGTCGAAGAGTGGTATACACCATTATCACCATGAGAATAACTTATGACACTTTGCATAACTTTTTATATAGTATTCTCATAGCGGGTCAATCTGGTATAAATATTACTCCTAATATTCATACCTATGTTTAAGACTTGATAACTCTTTATCCATGATCCATGAGATGTGATCATCAATCTACAAACATAATAGTCTTAATGCTTTAATGCTATATGTCGCATCCTGCGAAAAATCAACCGGCGAGACTCAAAAATAAAAACACACAGAGCCGCCACTGCGCGTTATTTATCCCAAGATAGGGAAAGGAAACGCTCAGAGAAACCTGGAAAGAACATGGTCTCGCGACCAGAGAGAAAGGGTAAGGGAGTCGGTTACGCGAGGGGAAGGTATTAGCACCCCTCACGTCCGTCGTACTCGACGGGATCCACGTCCTAGAAAAGAAAAGGTTGCTAAACATCACACACACAGGGAACGCAGGTGGGGTTAAGAGGAACGAGCTCGATAAGGTATCGCACCTTATGCCTACATATCTTGTCTGGAACAAGAATCAGAGCCTCTGTAGTTCGGCTTACGCACGCCAAACAACACAAAGCATACAAACAAGCAAGGGTGGCAAACACGGAGCCCGACAACCACTGGATGGAATTACGTCGGCATCCGAACCAAAACACACTCAAAAAGGGCAAACGTGGAGCCCGACTGCCAATCACTGGGCTTACGTCGGCATCCGAGCCAAACACACAATCAGATAACAAGTAAACACACGCGCAAAAAGAAAAAGGTTGCCCGGAGTGGTCTCGCACGACCACCTGCCTACATACCTCGTCTGGAACGAGGATCAGGGCGATGTAGTTCCCCTGAAAGGGACTAAATTGCTAACCAGAAACCGAGGGGAAAACACGACACTAGGGAGCTGAGACTCGAGTCTAATGTTGTCATGCATCGCTTACCTTAAGTTCGGTTTTCTATCCTACTTGCATAAGCAAACTAACCTAACCAGGAAAGAAGCTAGCACACAAGCATACAACATATATCAAATGAGAACAGGCATCTCAAACAAGCATGTCAATCAGAGATTCACAGAGCACGCACTATAGCCAAAACAAGGGGCTCACACAATAGGTTTGACTGCCTCAGCAAGTCGTCTGTACGGGCTGTGTTTGCTCTTAACCTTGCCATTACGAGGCTAAGGTGAAGCAGATGAAGAGGTGAAGTGAGGATCAGACCTCACAGCTCATATCCCTAACCAGGGAGAGCGTCTGACAAATGAGCATGGGTCCAGAATGGGGGGACCCTTCTATACTCGGAGACTCTGACTCAATGTGCACTGCACAGGATCTTGGGTTAGGATCTCAATGCTTCAACCATGTAATGGGAGCAAGGAGAAGACTCAACTGAAGAGTGGGGGGTAGGCTGCATACCCCTACCTTCCACCAATTGCCTTATTTAAAGGACTTTCACCTGCTTGGGCTTAAAAATAAACAACCACAATCATTGCCTCTTAAGGAGGACTTCAGACATTTATTTGCCCGGCCCGGTAACAGCCGGGTCTCCAGACTACATGAAGTCAAGAGATTTTACCTCTATGCAAGTTGCTTAAGCAACGCAAAGCAAAAGTTCACAAGGAACTGAGCAACTAAAGTACCTGGAAACAATCAAACACAGTTAGTACTCAGACAGACAAAACCAAACAGCAAGTGTTCAATCAATCAAACTATACAACTCAATACACAACACAAGGCAAGCTCAAAGCTTAAGCCTAAGCTTTACCACCTACAAAACAATGTTATGTTAGTGTACAAACATCAAACCACATCATTTAAAATTGATTTGGATCATTCTCCATGTGCGTTATGCTTTTGATCCTGAAAAATCAAGCAAACATTAGCAACTAGACCACTAGGCTAAGCCTAGGGTCCAAAGGCAATAAAAATTCCTAAACAGCAAGGTATCCACCAACCAATCTCAAATTAAAGTCAAACAAGAGCAAACACCATTGGTCTCATGTTTATATCATTCATCATGCTCATGTTATGCACAAAACAAGGCAAACTAGTTCAAATGAAGCACCAAATATGCAAACAGAACTATTGCATTCAAATCCACATCAAAACAAATCCAAAAAATCTCAAATAAATTACACCTAAACAGGACCTAATTCAGGTATGGCACACCAAATTTGAGCTCATTTGGGCAAATGGAACCATGTCAATGAAAATCAACAAAAACAGATACAATTATAGGCTCCAAATCACAACATCAATACATGCTTCCACTTCAAAAATTCATATCTCAATGAAAAAAATAAAGAAATGGATGAGACCAAAGCAGGAATGTCACATCATGTGTCTATTACAAGCATGCCAAATTTCATGTTTATACAATACAATATGAGTATTTCTCAATCAATCTACCAACCTATGTCACACAAGCTTGCACAATTGGCCAACAGAAATGAAAAATAGCAATCAATTTGAAAATGCCACATAAAATTCCACAAAATTTCACATAGCATCTTAACATGTTAATCAACCATCATGCAAAATTTCACATTAATCCAACAAGTATAGGTCACTCAAAAAAATCCAGCAAGTTGACATAATAAGGTGTGACACAAATTGTCACACCTAAGTTCCAGAATTTGCTGCTCAATGACCAGGTATCAAAAATGCATGAAATTTACATGGAAATGAGCATCAATCAGTCAAGAATCATCACAAAAATTTTCAAGAATTTATTTAACACTATGAGTATTTCATGAACAAATTGGTAAAAGGTATCAAAACATCATACATGTGAGAGAAGCCTAGGTCCAATGATAATTCTACCATGCACAACTTTGACCAATAGGTCAAACAAATTCTAGAGTCAACAACAAGGTCAAAGAAAAAATTCTCACATTTTTATGAATTTTCTATATTTTTTTATGAATTATTTAAGGTGTTAGTAATTTTTTAACAATTAAACAAATTAATTAAAATTTATAATGGCATAATGGTAATTACAGATGGCGGGAGCGGGAAACAGAGTTTTCAAATTTTCAAATGCAAAATTGGATCAAACAGACTTTCATCGTCACTTTCACTCAACTTTTGCCCAGAATTTGAGAAATTCGAAGAACAACCAAACTTCATGAAAATTAGCAAGCTTATAACCGTTTTAACCGTATGATCACGTAGAACACGAATATGCACTTATTACATCCTAAAAGTTCCTAAATCAACCGAATCGTGCAAGTTAGGGTTTGTGTTCATAACTTCAAACTTAGATTTCTCCTCCTATGGTTCATCATTTGCTAAGCTACAACTATCATTGGAACCTACGTGAAACGCTCTTTAAAACACATATAACCATCGAGCATTTGGTGAAAGTCGAAATTCACTCACCTGGAAGTTGCAGCGCGGGATTTGGACGAATTAACGTGTTTTGGCTTCAAACAGGTACGAAACAAACTTCAAGAAGTCGAATTCCAAGCTCAGGTTCAATCGATTCCACTCTTAGCGCGCGAAAACTCAACTTGCCATTGACGGAGCTTGCGTGTACAGTCGAGAATCAAGGCTCCTCCTCTTCCAAACTCCACAAACAGTTGCTAAGGATGATGATTGGAGTTGAATGCAAAAGGAATTTCGAAGTTTGGTTGAGAATTGAGGAAGATTGAAGGATTTGAGGGTTTGGTGTTCTTGATGAAAATTGAGAGAATGTGAGAGATTTCAGATCCAATTTGGGGAAATGTGATTTTCTGTTATGATTAACAAGTGTTTTGGAATTTATATGGTACCTTAATCATCCACTAATCATGTTAATTAGCCAAATGCAATTGTAAGTGAAATGGCTAATTTTGCAAATGAGGGCAAAAGTGTAATTTCCATATACAGCTCATTGCCAACTGTTTTGACAGCTCATGCAACCTCTAAATATCATATGTAAACCATTTCAACTTGTTTCAACTTCATTGGATGCTTATTTCTCAAATTCACATGTGAATGCAAAATGTCCAATTTTCACCATTTCATTTTTCAAACCAAAACTCAAACCATATGCTTTGGCCACAAAGTGATGATTCAAACAAGCTCAAAATGCCATTCCTGAGGTGTTGGAAAAAGTCCCATTCAAAAATTCCAATTATTTTGAGAGTTGGACAATTTTGCCCCTGGTCCAATTCAGCTGTCCAGTTGAAAAGTGACTTTTTTCCTTGGCCATTTTTGAACAAATCCAATGATACACCCTCAAAGTACATGTCAAATGGAGTTTGTGCATATAAAGAACTTGCAATTTGGACAAAGTATGTGGTAATTATGGCCTCCTGATTACGGGTCATTTTTGAAATTCACTGAGCCATAACTTTCCAACCATACATTGGATTTTCAAGTTCTTGAACTTTTTGGAAAGGTGAGAACAAGATCTACAACTTTCATGTTGAACAAATTTGCATTTGAAGCTTCCTTGGACACGTGGCTTTGAGGTCCAAAACTTTCCATTTTTGGAAACTTCAATTACAAGTCACTTTCTATTTTTGGCAGTTTTTGTCCTGACTTGATTTTCTTCATTCTTAAGCTTTGAGATGTCAAATAACACTTGTTCCAACATGTATGAAATGTATCCAACTCATTTCCACCTCCAAATCCATCAGATCATGTACAGTTGACCACAGTTGACTTTTCATCTGATAGATAAATCTGGCAATGCATAGATCAATCTGAGCTCCAATCTCCAACTGAAATAGCTCAAGGGTGAAACCCTAGCCTCAATTAGCACAATATAATCAAATAATGAACCCCATAATCATCACAAACCCCATCTCCTGATCATGCCCTGACTGGCCCAATGCAACTGATTAGGGTTGACCAGTGGTCAAAACCCTAATCTCAAGGAATCTTCTTCAATCTTCTGATGACATCCAACCATGATGATGATGATGTATCACTTCAATCAAGATGAAGACCAATATCCATTGAGAATCATGAAACCCTAATTCACAGCCCAATCCTCAGATGGCCATGACCAGTCAGTAAAACCCTAGGCTTGCACTTGACTTCCTCATCCTCTGATCAAGACTTGGGGAGATGGCTTGCACAATGTAACCACATGTTATGCAATATGAAATGCCTAATGCCCTAAAATGAAATGCAAATATGTTAATGCTAGTCCCCAGAGAGGAGGGCAAATTTTGAGGTGTTACAGCTGCCCCTATTCAATCCACTGTGAACCTGTCGATACGAAATAGCCTCGGCTTTCGGGTGATCAGGATGAAGAGTGATTGAATACCAAGAACAGACGAACAATTTGCACTCTGATGGGATGAATAATTAACAGCGCCTGTCAGCAGCGGCGAAGAAACAAACTCGAAAAACGTCGACCTGGATACCAAAATAAATGGTAACACAGGGATAACCATGGTCTGAACACCACACATCTACGCGGGATTATCATCCTCTCCCTTTTTTTCTCTGCTTTTCTTGGACCCCGAAATTTTTCTCTGCTCTTTTTTCATTTTCTTGAACCCCGAAATTTTCTCTGCTTCTTTTTCTTATTTTCTTGAACCCCGAAATTTTCTCTGTGCAAACGATCCTCGGACCTCTGCATTTGAACCCCAGAAAATGCCTCAGCACTCCTTTTTGCCAACATAATGAACCCCGATCTCCAGTTTGAACCCCAGTCGCCTGACGATAACTCTCGATCGCCAGAATGAACCCCGTTCTCCAGAAAATGTCGCAACATCTCCCTTTCTCCATTTGAACCCCAGAATCGCGATGATCGCGTAACGTCTTCTGATATCATTCCCATCTCTGTCCGACGGAAACATTTCCTCCAATATCGCACTACTGGGGAACACTGTTGATCTGACGTCATGGTACCACACTCCTCAGAGTAACATTTTCAACCAGACACTGACTGATGACTGGGAGAAAACTCGACGTTTACTGGACATCGAACAATGATGTTGACAGGACATCGAACAATGATGTTTACAGGACATCGAACAATGATGTTGACAGGACATCGAACAAGGATGTTGACAGGACATCAAACAATGATGTTGACAGGACATCGAACAATGATGTTGACAGGACATCAAACAATGATGTTGACAGGACATCAAACAATGATGTTGACAGGACATCGAACAATGATGTTGACAGGACATCGAACAAGGATGTTGACAGGACATCAAACAATGATGTTGACAGGACATCAAACAAGGATGTTGACAGGACATCAAACAATGATGTTGACAGGACATCAAACAATGATGTTGACAGGACATCAAACAAGGATGTTGACAGGACATCAAACAAGGATGTTGACAGGACATCAAACAAGGATGTTGACAGGACATCAAACAATGATGTTGACAGGACATCAAACAAGGATGACCGACCAGACATTAAACAATGACTGGGAAATAACTCGACGTTTACTGGACATCGAATGATGATGTTTACTGACACCAAAGAAAGCTCGACCAGACACTAAACAATGACTGGGAAAAAACTCGACGTTTACTGGACATCGAATGATGATGTTTACTGACACCAAAGAAAACTCGACCAGACATTAAACAATGACTGGGAAAAAACTCGACGTTTACTGGACATCGAATGATGATGTTTACTGACACCAAAGAAAACTCGACCAGACATTAAACAATGACTGGGAAATACCGTTGCTCACAATGCTGAACTCCTCGGAGTATCGTCTTCACTATCCGGCAAAACCAATCCTCAAGCGGTAACCACGGCTCGAATCGCGCTGATCGCGTAACATCCTCCAATCTTCATTCCCATCTCGGCCCGACGGAAAAGCTTCCTCCAGTATCGCACTATTGGGGTACATCTCTGATCCAATCATGAGGCTAAACTCTTCGGAGTAACACCTTCACTGTCTGACACAACCACTTCTCAAACGGTAACCACGGCTTGAGACTAGCCCTATGCTTGCAACAATGATGCATGATCTTTTTCTGCGTAATGCTCCATAATTATGGAAATGCTACGCGATTTATTATTTTTTCTATGCAATATGCTATGCTTACGCTACATGATGAATGCATAAAAACGTCCCCCTCAAGGGATTCTGCTGGGGAGCACGAGACGCTCCGCTGAGGAACTCGTCAATACTCCGATTCCACCCTGCTGGGGAATAGCACTGCTACTGGGAAAAGGTAACCCTTGCTGGGGAAGAACCTCCTTTGCATCCAATCCGCTCGGGAAACTGCTGGGGATAAGCACCACCAACACTCTGTGGGGATGCAACAGTTTTTGACTTGCTGGGGATATCAATCCCGACTCTGCTTTGAGAAACCCTCACAGATACCTGCTGACTTCACTGGGGAAATACTCACAAATACTCCGCTGGGGAAACAGCAATCTCCAGACTCAACTGGGGATGCATCACTCTATCATCTGCTGGGCAACCATCCTGACCCTGCTAGGGAAACGAATACTACTCCGCCGGGGACAACCCACGCAACCCATAGGCAGAATCCGCTCAGCTGGGGATGCAAAAATCCATTCGTCCGCTACGGAAACTTGTCCGATCCACAGGCAGGATGAACACTGCTGGAGATATATTTCATTGAAACCCGCTCCACTCGGGGAACTGCTGGAGATATATTTCTTTGAACCCGCTCCACTCGGGGAATAGCAACCTTCGGGCCTGGCTGCTGAGGAACTATCGTTTACCTGCCGGTATAACCATCCCGACTCGGCTGGGGAAAGTCATAGATCTGGAATCTGCTGGGGAGCTAGTCCTATAATTCTGCTTGGGGACCTAGCTGGGAAATGAGAAAAGTTGGTACAGAACACCCGTCGACTCGTCGAACCACGGTATCCACCTCCCAATCTCGTATCAGCTTTCCACTTTTGATAATTCCCAGACTCGTCTGGACCTTTTCTGCTCCATCATCTTGTATTCCAAATCGTTTCGCGCTCGACGAGAAACGTACTCCTGGGAGTTATACAGAAATTTCAATTTTCCGACTTTGAAGAGTCTTCTTGGTTAATTCCAAAGGTCGTCGGACGTCTCGACGTCTCTCACTGCTTCTCTACCCATCCATTCGTTTCTGGTCAAACTCTGCGGGGAATTTCTACAGACTTCCAAATCTCCCGACTTTGAAGAGTCTTCTTGATTACCATCAAGGATCGTCATACGTCTCAACGTCTTCGTCATTCTTTCATTCATTCGTTCCTGAGCGAACTCTCTGGGGATCTATTTCAAAGCTTCAACATCACAACCTGCAAGTGAGTGAAAAATACCTAACAGTTCCTGCAAAACAGATCATCAGATAAAACCGTGCCCCAGGCGTGTCAAGATTTCAACACTTGGGTCACTCAACCTTCCAAATAAGATTTCCAGTTTCAATCTCATAAACATGCATTGGAAGGAACCTGTATGTATTAAAAATGCAAGATTCTTTATCAAAAATATCTGGATGTTTTTGCAATCAAAGCGGTAATGAAAAACAAAAACAAAATTATTTGACTGAATTTGCATTTTATTGATTTGAAAAGTGTGGCTCAAATTGAGCAATACAAAAGGAAGCAATTCCTGAAAAGAGGTAATTGCGCTCAAAAGGAAAAATCTATCCTAATGGCAATGTGAAACCCGTGATCTCATCGAGTTCCAACTCGGTTACACCCCATATGTCCTCAGACTCTCCATACTTTCTGCCTTCTGAACAAGACGATTCCGATTGATCCCTACCGGGTATTATCCATGATGCCTCAACCAAAGCGCAAACGATCATGCTAGACGCAGTTGTTCGTTTCAATCCCTCTTTTGCCTGGACCGCCCTTTCGGGTTTTCAGTCCACCGGGATACCCTTTTTTGCCCAAGTCGCCTTTCCAGGTTTTCGACTTGCCGGGTGTACAGTTTTTCATTTTATCCCTAATTTTTGCCCGAACCTTTCTTTCTGTTTTTGGTTCGCCGGGATGCCCTTTTTTGCCTGGACTATTTTGTTCTTTTCGTCCAGCGGGTCTCTTCATACGAAGTATTTTTTAACTGCGTCCGCATTCACAGGGGATGGAAAATCTTCGCCATCCATGGTCGTTAACAACAAGGCTCCACCAGAGAAAACCTTCTTGACCACGAATGGACCTTCATAATTCGGTGTCCATTTGCCCCTTCGATCGTTTTGAGGAGGAAGGATCCTTTTCAGCACCATATCACCTACGTGATATACCCGAGGTCGCACCTTTCTGTCAAAAGCACGCTTCATCCTTTGCTGGTATAATTGCCCATGACAGATGGCTGCTAGCCTCTTTTCCTCTATCAGGCTCAACTCTTCGTACCGGGTCCTTACCCATTCAGCCTCTTGCAATTTCACATCCATCAGGACTCTCAAAGAGGGAATCTGAACCTCAACAGGTAATACAGCCTCCATTCCATATACCAATGAGAAAGGAGTTGCCCCAGTAGATGTACGCACACTGGAGATCAATACCCAGGATACAAACTTCCTACTCAATCACACCATCGGTGTATTCAAACGTTATCCGGGCAACAAAAGCTCATTCACCTTAACCTCCCCATCAGACATCAGAATCCGTTCGGATTCAGGGTCAGGCCCCTCCTCCGGGATCGGTCACTCTCAATCTTTCGATTTGAGTACCTCGAGATGTCCTCATCAGGGAACTCAAACTTCATCGGTTGATAATCCTCAATGGGTTGCAGAGAGATGTAATCAGACAATACCCCTTTTGATTGCTTTCTGAGCGGATCACAAATCAGTCAACATTCTTTTGCTCTCCCGCAACCCGTCCAGTCGATGCTGGCGTCTCAAACCCATACTTGATCGGATCCTTTCTGGAAATCCACAAAGTGGCATGAATCAGCATAAACTGTCTCAGTCGGCGAGCAGCCTATGCCAAAGTACAGCAAGTTTTCTCGAACAGTGAATGTATTGTTTCACAGTCGACAAACTTTTTGCTAAGGTAAATTGCATGCTCTTTTCGACAAGACGCGTCATGCTGACCCAATACACCTCGTAGACCCCTTGAAGGCCGTCAAATACCAGATTAACAATTGTTCCTTCCGCAGGAGGCATCAGAATCAGAGGTTCCTGCAACTTTTCTTTTATTTTTCAATGCCCCTTGGCAATCATTGTTTCACCTGACCGTTTGATCTTTTTTTTTTCAACAACTTGAATATCGGTTCACACGTGGCTGTTAAATGAGATGTGAACCATGACAGGTAGTTCAATCTATCTATGAAACCACGAACCTATCTCTGTTTATTTCTCGGTTCAGGCGTTTCTCTTATTGTTTTTTTTTTTTTTTTTTTTTTTTTTTTTTTGCAGGATGAACCTCGATTCCTCCCTTACGATGAACCCCAACAGCTTACCGGATCGCACCCTGATAGTGCACTGACTTGAATTCAATCCTCAGTTTGAATTGTTTCAACCGGTCAAACGACCTGGCCAGATCTACCAAATGCCCCTCTTCTGTCTGGGACTTTGCCATCATGTCATCAACATAGCATTCAATTTCATGATAAATCATATCATGAAACAAAGTCACCATGGCTCTCTGATACAGGCACTGGCGTTCTGCTTCTTTAGAGGACGGTATCCTTTCCATGGCAGCTTGTGCACAACGACACCGGTATCCGACCCTGGCATATCCTGACATAACCAGGTGAAGGTATCTACATACTCCTTCAACAAGACTACCATTCTGCTCTCGATTCGCCTCTGAAGCGGCTCCAACTTTCATTTCCTTTCTGACCTCGGCGGTACCCGGAATAACAATCTCAACCCGCTCCGCATGCGGCTGAATCACCTTCTCCTCTTGTTTCAACAACCTGGCTAATTCCAGCAGGTCACAATCTTCTTCGCCTTCTTCTTCAGCAAGATAGATCGGTTTGTCGAAGTCATATGAGGGGTAACCAAATTGTTATCAACGAGATCCGGAGAATTATTTTTGAATTTTGGGACGAGACAAATCAAAAAAAAGAAAAATGAAAACAATCATTGCCATTTTTATTTGTTTTTAAACTGCAAAAATAAATGAAAAACAGGGAACACCGCTTTTTGACTGAAAAACATCCATTTATTAATGATGCAGAAATGCAAATTTAAACATGAGGTGGCCCTTACAATGAACCATTACGTGTCGGGCAACACGTATGGCTTTCATGCAGATAAAACTGAAAACAAGAAATTATTACTCTTCAGGATGAGTGTCAGTGTTGATCTTTCTAAGCCTTCCAGCTTCCTGGTACGCATGGCTTTATCCAACCCTCAAACTTGCAGTTACCATCAGTATCTTCACCCATTGTATAGGCGTGACCCGAATCTTCAACAATTGCACTCACCATCGCCTGACCATGTGCCGACATGGGATTGGCATTAACGTTGGGAGATGGAGCAAAGTTGATTGCTTTTGAATCCACCAGGTCTTGGACTACGTGCTTAAAAGCTTTGCAGTCCTCTACACTGTGCCCGGGAGCACCCGAATGGAATTCACATTTGACATTTTCATCAAAATTGGCTGGCCTCTGATCAGGTCCCATAGGCGCCAAAGTCCTCAACTGTACCAGCCCCATATCTTTCAACTTTTTCAATAGGACAGAGTACGTCACAGGCGGCCTGTCAAAATGCCGATCACTCATCCTCCTCCTGACTGGATATCCTGCCCTCTGAGACCTCTGCTGAAATGGCTGACGCTGCTGTTGCTGTTGTGCAGGCTGGTTGTCAACAGGAATAGTTACCGCAGCGGTGTGCTGGAAGTAACGATTCCTACTGGATCCTCTCTGAGCGTAGACCGCACTGGTGTTACCCTCATTTTTCTTTTGGCCATTTCCGAATGGCTTCTTCAACCCTGATGACGAAGCATTACCTTGTATCTTCCCCATTCTCAGCCAACTTTCGATTCTTTCTCCGGCCACCACAATATCAGCAAAGTTGGTTACCGGACAGCCCACCATTCTTTCGGCAAAAACCCCCTGCAGGGTACCCATGAAGAGATCAGACATCTCTCTGTCCACTAACGGAGGTTGCACTCTGGCAGCCAGTTCTCTCCACCTTTGGGCATATTCTTTAAACCCCTCGTTATTTTTCTGAGACATACCCTGCAGCTGGGTACGACTCGGGGCCATATCAGCATTGAACTGATATTGTTTAAAGAATGCATCTCCCAGATCCTGCCAGCTCTTGATGTCAGCAGATTTCAGCTTGGTATACCACTCCAGAGATCCTCCAGACAGACTGTCCTGGAAGAAGTACATCCATAGCTTTTGATCTGTAGTGTATGCCGAGATCTTGCGGACAAAGGCTTGCAGATGAGTTTCCGGACAGGAACTTCCATTGTATTTGTCAAATGCAGGCGCTTTGAACTTCTGTGGGATCACAATCCCTTCGACTAGCCCCATATTCGACATGTTGACAAATCCCGGAGTGGCGTGGCTTTCCAAAGCTTTTACCTTCTCTGCCAGTAACTGGATCTCCCTGTTTTGTGGTTGAGTACCATATTGACCCAATGGCTCGCTGTGCATGGAGAATTGATCAGCTTCCCTATCTTCCTCTCGGTCCTCATCAAAACCGAAGAATGGAGATAACATACCGTCTTTCGGATTTTGCCCCTGACCGGGCCCAGGTTGACCACCAGCACCAAAACTAGCAGCATTATTGTTCACCATACCCACAGTTTCTCTTTTTCCACCGTCTCTGGATCCTTGCCCCTGGTTGGAGACTCCATCCAGGTTAACAACACTGTTTGCTGCAGAAGCCCGCTCGAGCTTTTCAACTTTATCTGCCAGAGCCTTCTGACCAATCGCAAAGCCTTGCATTATATTGATCAGCTCGTTCATCTTCTCTTTCAGTTCGAGGATGTCAGCGTTGGGAGGATCCATCAGTCTGGGAGTATTGCGCCTGGTGTAATATCTGTGAGGGCGTGTTGAGTGCAAAGGGATGACTCTACGAGCGCGAGCAATGATTCCTGCAAAACAGCAAACAGGTTAATATGCATGAATGCAACGTCTATCCATACGAGGAAGCTTCTGTCTTTTGATCCTGGTTTCATCGAGACAGATAATCTTTTGACATCCAGATTCTGAAATTCAAGATGTCTCTCAACCAGATTCTCAATCCATAATACTCCCCATATGGCTAGACGTAGGTTTGATGCAGATGAATGCAAAATGAGAATGATGCAGATGTATGCAATGCACTGTGCCATCCTCCAAGTCATCTGATCATCTGTTGCTCTGAATCACAGCCCTGATCTCTGAACCGATCACAACCATCTGAGGGAACATGTAACCATACATCCATCTCAAGGGTTCCGAAATAAACGGAAGACAGATACACCATCATCATCATCATCAGACAATCTCTGAGCAGATACCCACAACCACCTGAATCGGCCCGGGGAATCCTGAAATAAACGGATCCCCACTGATAAATATCTCGGCCCGGGGAATCCTGAAATAAACGGATCCCCACTGATAAATCTCGGCCAGCACTCCGGCGTCACGGCAATAAATGACCATAAATCCGACTTATAAATAGGACTCTGATCCACTGAACAACAAGTCACCATCTGAGTCACCATCTGAACATGCATCTGTAAGAATCACCCTCCCCTCACAGGTAAATTCTACTCAGGTCACCCTAAGGCGGATAATAGTCTCGACAATCGGGCAGAGATACTCAATGGGTTTGCCCTTTCGGGTGTGCCATTGTAGCTCTCCTGAGATCGTCTAAACCAAAGATCCGGGAAATGATCGGTCACCAGAGTCAACAGCCCAAAAGAGATAACCCAACCAAAGTGGAAAATCCCACTGGAAGAGCATTTCTCAGATGAACCTCGTCCGGCTTGTGGTATGTCACGTCGCAACATCATGCCCAACCGACATGTGAGCGACGCGAGACCACGCTAATCCTAGGTGTATACTCGGGCCTGGGTTTTAGCCCCACTCAGAACACCCACCCCAAACAGAGGAACCACCTGCACAGAGGACGGCAACAACATGATAGTATGATGCATGCAGACATTAATGCAAATATATACAGGTTAGAATAATAAATGCAATAAATCAAGCATCACAAGCAACCTAAACTAATCCTAGAACGCTAGGAAGGACTCGCTTAGGGACGATGGACCAGCATAGGTCTACACGTAGTTCCCCAGCAGAGTCGCCAGCTGTCGCATCCTGCGAAAAATCAACCGGCGAGACTCAAAAATAAAAACACACAGAGCCGCCACTGCGCGTTATTTATCCCAAGATAGGGAAAGGAAACGCTCAGAGAAACCTGGAAAGAACATGGTCTCGCGACCAGAGAGAAAGGGTAAGGGAGTCGGTTACGCGAGGGGAAGGTATTAGCACCCCTCACGTCCGTCGTACTCGACGGGATCCACGTCCTAGAAAAGAAAAGGTTGCTAAACATCACACACACAGGGAACGCAGGTGGGGTTAAGAGGAACGAGCTCGATAAGGTATCGCACCTTATGCCTACATATCTTGTCTGGAACAAGAATCAGAGCCTCTGTAGTTCGGCTTACGCACGCCAAACAACACAAAGCATACAAACAAGCAAGGGTGGCAAACACGGAGCCCGACAACCACTGGATGGAATTACGTCGGCATCCGAACCAAAACACACTCAAAAAGGGCAAACGTGGAGCCCGACTGCCAATCACTGGGCTTACGTCGGCATCCGAGCCAAACACACAATCAGATAACAAGTAAACACACGCAAAAAATAAAAAGGTTGCCCGGAGTGGTCTCGCACGACCACCTGCCTACATACCTCGTCTGGAACGAGGATCAGGGCGATGTAGTTTCCCTGAAAGGGACTAAATTGCTAACCAGAAACCGAGGGGAAAACACGACACTAGGGAGCTGAGACTCGAGTCTAATGTTGTCATGCATCGCTTACCTTAAGTTCGGTTTTCTATCCTACTTGCATAAGCAAACTAACCTAACCAGGAAAGAAGCTAGCACACAAGCATACAACATATATCAAATGAGAACAGGCATCTCAAACAAGCATGTCAATCAGAGATTCACAGAGCACGCACTATAGCCAAAACAAGGGGCTCACACAATAGGTTTGACTGCCTCAGCAAGTCGTCTGTACGGGCTGTGTTTGCTCTTAACCTTGCCATTACGAGGCTAAGGTGAAGCAGATGAAGAGGTGAAGTGAGGATCAGACCTCACAGCTCATATCCCTAACCAGGGAGAGCGTCTGACAAATGAGCATGGGTCCAGAATGGGGGGACCCTTCTATACTCGGAGACTCTGACTCAATGTGCACTTCACAGGATCTTGGGTTAGGATCTCAATGCTTCAACCATGTAATGGGAGCAAGGAGACAGACTCAACTGAAGAGTGGGGGGTAGGCTGCATACCCCTACCTTCCACCAATTGCCTTATTTAAAGGACTTTCACCTGCTTGGGCTTAAAAATAAACAACCACAATCATTGCCTCTTAAGGAGGACTTCAGACATTTATTTGCCCGGCCCGGTAACAGCCGGGTCTCCAGACTACATGAAGTCAAGAGATTTTACCTCTATGCAAGTTGCTTAAGCAACGCAAAGCAAAAGTTCACAAGGAACTGAGCAACTAAAGTACCTGGAAACAATCAAACACAGTTAGTACTCAGACAGACAAAACCAAACAGCAAGTGTTCAATCAATCAAACTATACAACTCAATACACAACACAAGGCAAGCTCAAAGCTTAAGCCTAAGCTTTACCACCTACAAAACAATGTTATGTTAGTGTACAAACATCAAACCACATCATTTAAAATTGATTTGGATCATTCTCCATGTGCGTTATGCTTTTGATCCTGAAAAATCAAGCAAACATTAGCAACTAGACCACTAGGCTAAGCCTAGGGTCCAAAGGCAATAAAATTCCTAAACAGCAAGGTATCCACCAACCAATCTCAAATTAAAGTCAAACAAGAGCAAACACCATTGGTCTCATGTTTATATCATTCATCATGCTCATGTTGTGCACAAAACAAGGCAAACTAGTTCAAATGAAGCACCAAATATGCAAACAGAACTATTGCATTCAAATCCACATCAAAACAAATCCAAAAAATCTCAAATAAATTACACCTAAACAGGACCTAATTCAGGTATGGCACACCAAATTTGAGCTCATTTGGGCAAATGGAACCATGTCAATGAAAATCAACAAAAACAGATACAATTATAGGCTCCAAATCACAACATCAATACATGCTTCCACTTCAAAAATTCATATCTCAATGAAAACAATAAAGAAATGGATGAGACCAAAACAGGAATGTCACATCATGTGTCTATTACAAGCATGCCAAATTTCATGTTTATACAATACAATATGAGTATTTCTCAATCAATCTACCAACCTATGTCACACAAGCTTGCACAATTGGCCAACAGAAATGAAAAATAGCAATCAATTTGAAAATGCCACATAAAATTCCACAAAAATTCACATAGCATCTTAACATGTTAATCAACCATCATGCAAAATTTCACATTAATCCAACAAGTATAGGTCACTCAAAAAAATCCAGCAAGTTGACATAATAAGGTGTGACACAAATTGTCACACCTAAGTTCCAGAATTTGCTGCTCAATGACCAGGTATCAAAAATGCATGAAATTTACATGGAAATGAGCATCAATCAGTCAAGAATCATCACAAAAATTTTCAAGAATTTATTTAACACTATGAGTATTTCATGAACAAATTGGTAAAAGGTATCAAAACATCATACATGTGAGAGAAGCCTAGGTCCAATGATAATTCTACCATGCACAACTTTGACCAATAGGTCAAACAAATTCTAGAGTCAACAACAAGGTCAAAGAAAAAATTCTCACATTTTTATGAATTTTCTATATTTTTTTATGAATTATTTAAGGTGTTAGTAATTTTTTAACAATTAAACAAATTAATTAAAATTTATAATGGCATAATGGTAATTACAGATGGCGGGGAGCGGGAAACAGAGTTTTCAAATTTTCAAATGCAAAATTGGATCAAACAGACTTTCATCGTCACTTTCACTCAACTTTTGCCCAGAATTTGAGAAATTCGAAGAACAACCAAACTTCATGAAAATTAGCAAGCTTATAACCGTTTTAACCGTATGATCACGTAGAACACGAATATGCACTTATTACATCCTAAAAGTTCCTAAATCAACCGAATCGTGCAAGTTAGGGTTTGTGTTCATAACTTCAAACTTAGATTTCTCCTCCTATGGTTCATCATTTGCTAAGCTACAACTATCATTGGAACCTACGTGAAACGCTCTTTAAAACACATATAACCATCGAGCATTTGGTGAAAGTCGAAATTCACTCACCTGGAAGTTGCAGCGCGGGATTTGGACGAATTAACGTGTTTTGGCTTCAAACAGGTACGAAACAAACTTCAAGAAGTCGAATTCCAAGCTCAGGTTCAATCGATTCCACTCTTAGCGCGCGAAAACTCAACTTGCCATTGACGGAGCTTGCGTGTACAGTCGAGAATCAAGGCTCCTCCTCTTCCAAACTCCACAAACAGTTGCTAAGGATGATGATTGGAGTTGAATGCAAAAGGAATTTCGAAGTTTGGTTGAGAATTGAGGAAGATTGAAGGATTTGAGGGTTTGGTGTTCTTGATGAAAATTGAGAGAATGTGAGAGATTTCAGATCCAATTTGGGGAAATGTGATTTTCTGTTATGATTAACAAGTGTTTTGGAATTTATATGGTACCTTAATCATCCACTAATCATGTTAATTAGCCAAATGCAATTGTAAGTGAAATGGCTAATTTTGCAAATGAGGGCAAAAGTGTAATTTCCATATACAGCTCATTGCCAACTGTTTTGACAGCTCATGCAACCTCTAAATATCATATGTAAACCATTTCAACTTGTTTCAACTTCATTGGATGCTTATTTCTCAAATTCACATGTGAATGCAAAATGTCCAATTTTCACCATTTCATTTTTCAAACCAAAACTCAAACCATATGCTTTGGCCACAAAGTGATGATTCAAACAAGCTCAAAATGCCATTCCTGAGGTGTTGGAAAAAGTCCCATTCAAAAATTCCAATTATTTTGAGAGTTGGACAATTTTGCCCCTGGTCCAATTCAGCTGTCCAGTTGAAAAGTGACTTTTTGCCTTGGCCATTTTTGAACAAATCCAATGATGCACCCTCAAAGTACATGTCAAATGGAGTTTGTGCATATAAAGAACTTGCAATTTGGATAAAGTATGTGGTAATTATGGCCTCCTGATTACGGGTCATTTTTGAAATTCACTGAGCCATAACTTTCCAACCATACATTGGATTTTCAAGTTCTTGGACTTTTTGGAAAGGTGAGAACAAGATCTACAACTTTCATGTTGAACAAATTTGCATTTGAAGCTTCCTTGGACACGTGGCTTTGAGGTCCAAAACTTTCCATTTTTGGAAACTTCAATTACAAGTCACTTTCTATTTTTGGCAGTTTTTGTCCTGACTTGATTTTCTTCATTCTTAAGCTTTGAGATGTCAAATAACACTTGTTCCAACATGTATGAAATGTATCCAACTCATTTCCACCTCCAAATCCATCAGATCATGTACAGTTGACCACAGTTGACTTTTCATCTGATAGATAAATCTGGCAATGCATAGATCAATCTGAGCTCCAATCTCCAACTGAAATAGCTCAAGGGTGAAACCCTAGCCTCAATTAGCACAATATAATCAAATAATGAACCCCATAATCATCACAAACCCCATCTCCTGATCATGCCCTGACTGGCCCAATGCAACTGATTAGGGTTGACCAGTGGTCAAAATCCTAATCTCAAGGAATCTTCTTCAATCTTCTGATGACATCCAACCATGATGATGATGATGTATCACTTCAATCAAGATGAAGACCAATATCCATTGAGAATCATGAAACCCTAATTCACAGCCCAATCCTCAGATGGCCATGACCAGTCAGTAAAACCCTAGGCTTGCACTTGACTTCCTCATCCTCTGATCAAGACTTGGGGAGATGGCTTGCACAATGTAACCACATGTTATGCAATATGAAATGCCTAATGCCCTAAAATGAAATGCAAATATGTTAATGCTAGTCCCCAGAGAGGAGGGCAAATTTTGAGGTGTTACACTATCCCACTTCACACTAAAGCTCGACTACTGATACTTTAAGAATAGTGTCCTTATGTTTAATGTGTTCTCATGATTAAGTCACACTTAATACATTAAACGGACTATCTATTCCAAGGACTTTATTAATCAACCATAATAAAGAAAAAGCCTTTTATTATTAATAATTAATTCGATACAAGTACCAAAAGCATTGGCCTCTAGGGCTTACACCAACAATCTCCCACTAGCACTAGAGCCAATCAAGCATACCCCTAATGCCCATTGATCTAGTATGGCCATCATGCTTCTGCTGCGCAAGAGGCTTTGTCAGTGGGTCTGTAATATTGTCAAGTGTAGGTACTCTGCATATTTTCACATCTCCTCTATCTATTATCTCTCGAATGAGATGATAACGCCTAAGTATGTGTTTGGATCGTTGGTGAGATCTAGGCTCATTGGCTTGTGCGATAGCACCATTGTTATCACAGTAGAGACCAATGGGATCCACAATGCTAGGAACTATGCCAAGTTCACTAATGAACTTTTTGATCCAAACAACTTCCTTTGCTGCACTTGAGGCAGCAATACACTCGGCCTCGGTTGTAGAATCAACAACTGTATCTTGCTTTGAACTTTTCAAGCTCACAGCGCCACCATTTCAGCAAAACACATAACCATTGGAATCATTCATATTAAAGCGTCTCAGCACCTTGTCTATGTACTCTGACTTAGGCCAAGCATTTTATGATCTATCTCTATAGATTCTGATTCCTAATATATAGGCTGCTTCACCTAGGTCCTTCGTAGAAAAGCATTTCCCCACCCAAGACTTTACTTGTTGCAGGGTAGGGATATCGTTTCCAATAAGTAATATGTCACCTACATATAATACCAGGAATACGATCATGCTCCCAATAACCTTCTTGTAGACACAAGGCTCATCTTCGTTCTTGATGAATCCATATTGTTTTACTGTTTCATCAAAACGAAGATTCCATGAGTAATACATCACCTTGATCAGATATCCATATATCTCAGGTAGGTGACGTATCCTGCCGGACCTACGCTGGTCTTGTTCTACTTGAGCAGGTTGCTCTTACACAACTGCTTGTGTTTCCTGCTCCAATTCCTCCATAGGTGTGTCGATGCTTTGTGATTCTTGAATTTCTTCAAGCTCTACTTTCCTCCCACTGGTTCCTTTGGAAATAAAAATCCTTTTCTAGGAAAACTCCAGTTCGAGCGACAAACACTTTGCCCTCAGAATGATTGTAGAAGTAATACCCTCTTGTTTCTTTAGGATACCCCACAAATAAGCATTTGTCAGATTTGGGCTCAAGCTTAGTTGAAATTTGTCGTTTCACATAAATCTCGCAACCCCAAATCTTCATGTAAGACATATGTGGTCTCTTACCACTCCATATCTCATATGGTGTCTTCTCAACCTTTTTGGATGGAACACGGTTAAGTGTGTAAGCTGCTGTCAATAGTGCATGTCCCCAAAAGGAGTTTGGAAGATCGGCGTGCCTCATCATGGATCGGACCATGTCTAACAGGGTTCGATTTCTTATCTCAGATACACCATTCCATTGGGGTGTTCCAGGAGGAGTAAGCTGGGATAGGATCCCATACTCTTTCAGATGGTCATCAAACTCTAGGCTTAAATACTCACCACCTCGATCTGATCGAAGAGTTTTAATATTCTTACCTAGTTGGTTTTAACTCGTTAGGTTTCACCCTTTTAGTATTAATGTTATTAATAGGCGTTTCGAGATCAAGGACATATAGTCCATTGCTCATTTGTGCAGCAGCATAGAATATATCATTCAAATAAATTGAGCAACAATTGTTTATTATAAATGAAAAACCAAACTTGTCCAAACAAGAAATGGAATTAATATTCCTGCTAATTGCAGGTACATAATAACAGTTCTCTAACTGAATTATAAAACCACTAGGTAAAGTCAATACATAAGATCCTACGGCTAAAGTAGCAACCTTTGCTCCATTGCCAACTCGTAGGTCAACTTCACCTTTTGCCAAATCTCTACTCCTTTTCAGCCCCTGCACATTTGTACAAATGTGAGAACCGCATCCAGTATCTAATACCCATGATGCAGAAGTAGAAAAAATTATTTTAATAACAAAAATACCTGAAGTTGAAGTCTCTACTCCATTCTTCGTATCTTCCAGGTACTTTGGGCAGTTTCTCTTCCAGTGACCGGTCTTACCGCAATGGAAGCATGTGCCTGCCTTTGCTATGCATCCACTAGGCTTCAAAGCAGCAACAGTGGGTCTGGGTTTGGCAACTTCCTTGCTTTTCCCTTTATCACCCTGCTTGGTGGACCTTTTGTTCTGTCTCTTTCCATTTCCGATCATCAGAATGGACTTCCCTTTTGTCTTCAGATTCTGCTCAGCTGTTCTTAACATGCCTAGCAGTTCTGGAAGAGATTTGTCCATATCATTCATATTGAAATTTAGGACAAATTGGCTGAATCTATCTGGCAACGATTGCAAGATCAAATCAGTCGCGAGTTCCTTTCCGAGGGGAAAACCCAATCTCTCAAGGTTTTCCACATACCCAATCATCTTGAGTACATGGGGACCTACAGGGGCTCCCTCAGCTAACTGGCCTTGAAAAAGGGCTTTTGAAACTTCAAACCTCTCATGCCTTGCTTGCTCTTGATAGAGCATCTTCAAGTGTTCAATCATATCGAACGCTGACATCTTCTCATGTTGCTTTTGCAATTCTGAGTTCATGGTAGCTAGCATGAGACAAGCAGTTTCATTGGCATCATCGACATGCTTCTTATAAGCATCTCTTTCTGCCTTAGGTGCAGAACTAGGAGGTTCCTCTTCTGGAACAGGTGTCTCCAAGACATACAGCTTTTTATCATGTTTGAGGACAATCCTCAGGTTTAGGTGTCAATCCAGAAAATTTGTCCCAGACAATTTTTCCTTATCAAGGATTGATCGCAAGATGTTGTTAGAGGTGTTTGCTGTCATGGTAATCTACACAAGGATTAATGAAAATATAAGTATCATTGACATATTTAATTAGGCCTTTAATTAAATATGCTCCCACTATTTTACTCAAAATAAATGACCCTCATCATTTGTTTCGGAAAATCCCGTTGGAAGATTTTCTAGTGGGTCGAGATCCATATTTCACTTCGTTCTAAGTCCGCGTAGGCGGATTACACAAAACTAGGTTATTTAGGTAGGAACTCCTTCCAATTGTATCTCATACAACTCTCGAAAATTTCAGTTGGGTGAATAACTCCTTATTCCAATCCATCATATGGATCATTCCCAACTCTTGCTTCTAAACATATATAATATTATTATAATTAAGTTTGACCCATCGTTTTAGCAGTTGGATATTACAATTATCCCATCGCACCTTACCAATATAGAACATGCACCTCGCGTAGGTGAAACCTACATTATCCGATACTAGTCTTGATGAGTGCTAAAACTTGGAAAGCAAACATATATAATATTATTATAATTTGTTTAGTTAAGTTTGACCCATTGTCTTAGCAGTTGGATATTACAATTATCCCATCGCACCTTACTAATATAGAACATGCACCTCGCGTAGGCGAAACCTACATTATCCGATACTAGTCTTGATGAGTGCTAAAACTTGGAAAGCATAAACTTAATATTTAATTTGAGGGAATTATAATTGTTATGATCTCACCAGCTTATTTATCATATAAATCGTCTCTCACATGCATCAACATATATTCACATGCATCAACATACATACACATGCATCAACATACATAATGAAACAGTTATGGCCCCTAGCGCAATTGTTCTCTCAAGCCAATGAGAGAACCTAAGTTAACCTAATAACGATCTAAGCTTCTCCAAGCAAGATCTTCAAGGTTGTCCTCCATTGATATTGAATTCTTCTCCTTCTTCATAATTTTGTCCTCCTTTGATATTGAATTCTTCTCTTTCTTCATATCATTACATTACAGAAGAAACTCGTTTTACATACGAGGGATTGAGATGAGAAAAGAAGTTACACTAAGAGATTAAAAGGAGAGGCACGACACGCAGGTCGTATTTTAAAAAACCCAAAACAAAATAAAGGAAGACTAATGCCATAACTGATCACAACAAGGCAATAATAACAAACACATTATTATTATTAATTTTTAATTCCTTTAATTAATTAAAACCAAATTAAATTTCGGCGACCGATCACACTACGCAGAGTTAGCCGGGGGTTCCGCTGCCAGGTCAAGGGGGCAGCGCCCCTGTCCAAAAAATTTAATGAACAATTCATTTGAAATGGACATTGTTTTGCATCAACACAACTCTTGCGTAGTCACAAAACTGAAAACCCCAAGAATTCTGACCCCGTGAGTGTGACGACCGTCACAGGCATGTTACGACCGTCACAGGCATGTTACGACCGTCACGCGGCCAGAAACAGAAATGCCTAGATTTTTGGATCTGTGAGTGTGACGACCGTTACAAGGCATGTGACGACCGTCACGTCCAACTTGTTACGATCGTCACAAGCTCGTGACGAACGTCACGCGGCCGAAATAACAAAACTTTGAAACAGTCAACAGACGTGTTCCAAAAGCCCTAAATTCACAACTCTTTGACGGCACAACCCTTGCGCCGTCACCAACCCTAATGCGCCAATTTCAGACCGTCAAACACACCTCGATTGTTGTTTCAGTATGATTGATCAACAGGTCATTGCTTCACCATACTAATGTCGGATTCCGAAGCAAATGACCATTGATCGCTCAAAGGAAAACAACCATTTAGTGTTTGAATGAACGAAACAGAAACAATATATCATATATACCGTACTTTGCATTAGGATTACTTATATCATATATAAGTTGATCGGTCTCAATTGCGTAACCTATGGACGATCGATGTATCGCTGCTTCACCATACTAATGTCGGTTCCGAAGCATAGTCAACATCAATCATCCATCCAACTCGTACACTCATGATGCCAAATTTAATTACCCATTTAATTAATTGATTCATTCTGTCTTTTAATCATATTAATACAGAAATTAAACAGCTATTCGATTCATGGTTTCGTAAGTGGCTCTGATACCACTGAAGGAGAATTACGGTCCAAAACGCAGCGGAAATTAAAATTTTCTCCTTTAGAGATCCTTACGAATGGTCATGATCAATGATAGAATATTTACCTCTTGTGACGATTGAAACCTTTGGTGCAGATCTCTTGTGACGATCAAAACCTTTGATGCAGATCCACGAAGCGATCACGAACGTTGAACGATGACAACGTCTCTACTCAGTCCACACGAACGGATTCCTTCAATCTCAGTGCTAGCTGGTACGAATGAAGGCTTTGAGTGTGTGTGTGTGTGTGTGAGAGAGAGAGAGAGAGAGAAAACGAAAATAATGCAACCGCAATGAATGCTTCTGCACAAGGGTTCTATTTATAGAACCACTTGTGTGGGCTTCAAGCTAAAAGCCCACTTTAGTGTATTTTGGCTCATATCTTATAATATGCCCAAAATCACTTAAGCCCATGATACCTTACCATATTTCGTATTCTACTCAAGTACATCGTACCTTACGATGTTCTATATTTCACTTAAGGGCACCGTACCTTACGGTATTCCTTAGTTACTTCATCTCTCATCAATCTGTCCTTTGTGTGTGACCCTGTAGGTTTTCGCGGCATTGGCAATTATATTAAATCATGTATTTAACATAATAAACAGTGAGCGGTATCTAGCAACACATCACTGCTACCCAAGACACGAAAATATCATGTGATCTGACAATTCCTTATGTGATAATACTTATGTGTATAATTACCCTTTTGCCCTTATGTCTATATTGAACACAAGGCATAGACCGTGTCATCCTTGTCCAGTTCAATATTGGGCCCATAGACATTTATCCTGTTATGCAAGATGGGCAAATTCCATCTAGGTCACTCATGTCCCTCAGCATGCTTCGTGTAGTACCCATCAACTGTCTTTATGGTTATCCAGTTACGGACAACGTTGGATCAGCAATAAAGCACTCGACTCTACATCTAGGGTCCATAGTGGTTTCAGGTCGAAGAGTGGTATACACCATTATCACCATGAGAATAACTTATGACACTTTGCATAACTTTCTATATAGTATTCTCATAGCGGGTCAATCCGGTATAAATATTACTCCTAATATTCATACCTATGTTTAAGACTTGATAACTCTTTATCCATGATCCATGAGATGTGATCATCAGTCTACAAACATAATAGTCTTAATGCTTTAATGCTATCCCACTTCACACTAAAGCTCGACTACATATACTTTAAGAATAGTGTCCTTATGTTTAATGTGTTCTCATGATTAAGTCACACTTAATACATTAAACGGATTATCTATTCCAGGGACTTTATTAATCAACCATAATAAAGAAAAAGCCTTTTATTATTAATAATCAATTCGATACAAGTACCAAAAGCATTGGCCTCTAGGGCTTACACCAACAAGTTTTATAGACATTCTGTATTGGGATGCGTTTGAAAGACTTCGTATAGACCCATAGGACATAAAACCCTTCAAGGGTTTGCTGGTTTGATTCTCTGGGGAGCAGGTACAAGTAAATGAATACATCACGCTGAAGACCATTTTTAGAGAGAAAGACTAGGCCAGAGAGATAAAGGTCAGGTAGTTGGTTATTGAAGCCCTCTTCCTACAATATAATTATAGGGTGACCTACTTTTAATCAGTTGGTCGCCGCCTTGTCCACTCTGTATTTATACATGAAGTACCCACTCCTGAATGGGCTAGTGAGAGTTATCCAAGGAGATCAGAAATTTCCAAAAGAATGTTATGTGGAAAGCCACAAACTGAAAAAGGTCCACACTCTGGCCGTAAAAGGTAGAAAAGTAGGCTCAAGAATAATGCCACCAGGAGGAACCTGCAAAGACGGTGAGGCTCCCCCTATAACTAGTAAATAAATCGAAGATTGAAGGCCCAAAGGGAATGCCATATGGAGCCATCTACATTGTTGTCGTTTATTTGCTTTTCTTTATCGATGTTTAGCTATTTTTTATTGATCTTTATGGAAGAGTATTACATCTATGTCGATTGTAAGGATGAGTTGTTTTATGAGGTGCACTCTTTTCCCTCTGTGCTTTTAATAGGGCGAGGGTTTTTAATGAGGCATCTCGTTTTATTAACTTAGAAAATCTGTGTTTGCTGGCTATTCTTTTGTTTTCAATAAACCTAAAAGCTCAAGATAAGATTTACCTAGGAGGAAATTAAGATGTCGGATCCCTAAGTGGGATCCTTGCCTCCCATGGAGGCAATCAAAATGTTGGATCCCCAAGTGGGATCCTTGTCGCACATAAAGGCAATAAGAATGCCCCTAAGTGGGCCTTTTAGTCCATATATGAGATCTAAAGGTTGGATCCCTAAGTGAGATCCTTTCCACCCATTGAGGCAATCAAAATGCTAGATCCCTAAGTGGGACCCTTGTCGTTCATATAGACAATCAAAATGGTGAATGCTTAAGTGGGATCCTTGGCACCCATAAAGGCACTCAAAACGTTGGATACCTAAGTGAGATCCTTGCCTCCCATAGAGGCGATCAAAAAATTGAATCCCTAAGTGAGATCCTTTCCGCCTATAGAGGAGATCAAAACACTGGATCCCTAGGTGAGATCCTTGCCACCCATAGAGGTGATCAAAATGGTGGATCCCTAGGTGAGATCTTTGACGCTCATAGAAGCGATCAAAACGTTGGATCCTTAAGTGGGATCCTTACCGTCCATAGAAATGATCAAAACGCCGGATCCCTAAACAAGATCCTTGTGGCCTCCTAGGGTGGAAAAAATGTAAAGTTCCCTTGTAGTTCTTAAAGTATTCAAATTATTGCAATGGGAACATTGATAGTAAACGCCCTCGGCCAAGAGCTAGATGTTAATAAAATATATTAACATAAAAAACGCCCCCATGGGGCTTCATTGTTCATTACAATTACAAAAAGCCTCTGAAAGGGCAAAGAAAAACAAAGCCACTAGGGGCCAAGAAACAACTGAATCATTAATTTCCCTCCCGAGTCATCTCCTTCTCAACAATATTCTCTGGCTAAAGGACTCCATACTCACCGCCATACGTCGCCCCATCCTTGTCATGGATGTCCTCGATGGGAACAAGTTTCAGGCTTTGGGCAGGCCACTGCCTCCCCATCAACAAGCTAGCCACCACAGACGACTTTGAGAAAATCCATTTGGCTCAGGTCCATATTAGGGTAGAGGAAGGAAACATGCTCCTTGGCGCACTTGAAATAGACATCAGATGTAGATACCACCTCATTGGTGAGCTATGACACCTCATTTTCTATCTCCTTTTGACGAAGAAGTGTGATGTCCAAGTATTTTTTCAAGTATTCTTTCTCATTGGATATTTCTTTGGCATTAGCCTTCATAGGAGGATCAAATGAGACAAGAGTGGTCACCCTCTTCGACATCGAACAACCCTCCGGAATAACCCGATCTTAATCCTCTGAAGAAGAAACCTCCACTCCTGATTGCAAAATGAGGATTTGCTCATCAGAAGTATAACAAGATCCAATATATTTGACGTCCCTGGACACAAAATAGGGGGTAACTAATACCCTCATAATCTACAACCATACATGTAGCCTAAGCCTTATTTCAAATGTTTCTTTGTAAACCCTACTCACTACAGAAAGAAATAGATAGGTAAATTCATACCTAGAAGGAGGTTGTGAAGGAGGAAAATAAGGAGAGATGAAAAGTTAGGAAGTTCATATGAGCTTGAAAGTAGGGAGAGAAATAGAGCAAATGGGATAAAATAAGAAAGATTTTATAGGGTACTGGAAACCATAAGCGATCCTTTAGACTCCCTTATGATTTTTTTTAAAAACTCAGCATGTTTCTAACACGTGCCACTAGAGTTTAAGGTCTTGAAAAATAGGCAATCATTACATTAAATGGGAGTAAATGTGACCCAGCTGAATGATTGATTGACATTCTCAACTGACATATTTAGCTAATCAGGAGACATTTGACAGATGAATCATCCCATAATTAAGAGCTTAAACAATTAAAAAGATCGCATTCACTTAAGGGACCCGCCTCTCATGAATAAGGTTGCCTTCAGCTGAGGGACTCACCCCAAAGCTTAGGGACTCGCCTATCATTTATAAGGTTAACTTCAGTTGAGGAACTCGTCCCAAGTTGAGGGACGTACCTCACTAACAAAACAAAAAAACCTTGAAAACACTTAGCTCATTTTCCAAATCCTTATACTTGAGGGACTAGGTAGTGTTATATTTGTGGGAGTCCTAAACAAGAGAGGCTTCAGAGTCCCTGCCTAAATGCGATGTCGCTTGCACAACATACATACTGAATATGGGGTCTCGCCCATGAGATGAGACTAATGGCGTGTGTAATACTATTGTCCCCCATTAGTCAGCAAAGAAGGAGTTATCTATGATTCCCTGAAGAATAGGTGGTCAACAATCTACCCTAGTCACGAGGGAGCGGTTGCCACCCCTAAAGGTTTCCTAAAACCCTAGGCCCCAAAAGCCTATATAAATACCTCTCCCTTAAGGGGGAGATGGGATATATCAACTCATACACTTATACCTAAGCACCTAACACATATACAAAGACTCTCATCTCACGTGAGCATGTCCTCTAAACAACGATATACGCCATCGTGCAGGACTTCTCGCCATTATGGGCAAGCCCTAACCACCACTATTTTTTATACACCTACCAAAGCCCCTGAGTGCACCTGCCCTTGCAGGGGTAACATTCACACCTATACTTTTTACCAATACACATGCCAATAAAAAGATGGTTCCACATTCAAATAGGCACCCTTCCAACTTTGAGAACTACTGAAAATGGAAGTCGTCCCCACCAATTCTACATCCACCCAAAAGTGATGAGTGACATCGAATGGAAATTCAAGGTCTTATTGGTCATTTTGAACCATATGTCTCCCACTGCCAACAAAAAGATAATGGCCATAAGTCTTGGGATGATCTCATATGTTGAGATGCTCTCTAACTTTTTTCTAGCTGAACTCCCGACCTTTTGAAGATAAAAAAGTTTAAATATAAGAGTGGACCCTTAAATCATCCTGATACGCCTCGACTGACCCAGTATCTACCACGACCCTCGCTTGTGTTTCCCCCAGACTGGAGACTCAAGGGTTCGCTTCCATCTTCTATGGAACCCCCTAAATTCAAAACTATCACTAAGAACAATAAGGTTTGCAAGAGTTTGGCAACAACCAAATGAGCAACATTCGATATTTTTAGGTCTACTACCTCAGTGCAATATGAAGTTTTGCTTAGATTATCATCACTAAGTATATCTACAATGTTTGCAGGTCCATATCCCATGTTGGGCATTGCTAAAAGAAAGAGTAGGAAAAGACAACAATAAACAAGAATGATAGAAATGGTACATTGGGGAAATCTAAAGTATGATAAGAAAAAGCTATGATGAAGGGTCGCTTTAAAGAGCGAATATCTAAGGAAGTTAAAAAACCAAAAAAGAGAAACAGACAGACAAAGCAATACACCGCTAAAACTCATGAAGAAATAATCGCAATTGGAAAGAAAAAAGAAGATAGAGAGAATTTGCGTAAAGAGAGGAATACAATTTGAAAAGAGAAATAACTCTCATATAGTAGAACGAGGTAGATTCACCGACTATCCAAAATGAAGGAAGACAAACAGACAAAAATCAATATTTTGATTCACCTCGAGATCATAATGGCACTCAACTGCACTTGAGCATCCTAAAGAGGAATGCTTCACCCTATTCTAAGGACCTAAGGCCATGTGTAAGAACAACCTTGCAAAGACGTTTCAGTTATAAGACTAACATTTAATGCACTCAAATACCAAGGTCGCTCACTCTGGCTCCCTAAATATTTCTACTTCTATAAGCAGGGAACCGGACACAAAGACCCCCCATCTAGGGAAACAACAACCCAATGTTATGAAAAATGTCCCATTGTTGTGCTCTAGTAAGCCTTGGGGCGTATCCGTGAAAGGGTTTAGGATTTAGTGCACCTACAACTATTGGACTCATACTCGATCACTCCAGAAGCGGCTATTGACCATTAGATATGATCTAATGAACCCCCAAGTTCCACGCCAAAAAATGTGGGGTGGTTTTACCTGGCTCTTATTTATAAATTATCTCATGATAGATCTGCAAGTATGTTTTAACCATAACTTGCTCCATTACTTGAATTCATTGGTGACTTGATCATTTGAGTATTAATCTTCCAGCCCCCTCTCCCTCCGTTCTATCGCGCCATAGAACAATCTGCACCTCTCGAATTGATTTTACGATCTCATATCTATGATTTCTAATTCCTTGGGCAAAACATACTATAGTTATAAAATGATATTTTGGTACCGTTATTTACCATATTAATTTTTAATATAAATATTTATGCTGTTTCTTTTATTATTTCAAGATTAAAATTTAAATGATATTTTAAATTTGAAGAGATTTCTGAAAAATTCGGGAGGAAAATAATTTCACATTGTTTCTAGTAGCACAACCAAAATAAGGAAGAAGAAAAATAAAAGGATGCATTGCAAGTCTCATATGCATATGCAGTGGGAGGAATTTTTCCCACCCTCAAAGTGAAAGGACACATCCTTAAAATTAAAAAAGAAACAAACAGTTTTTATGCCGTTCAAATGTGTACTAGTACATCAGAAAAACAGTCCTTTTTGTGTTTGAAAGCACACTTTCTAAATTATGTATAGTTTTTAAAAAACTGGGGAACATGTTTTTTTACAGATTTGTTGAAACTTGAGTCACTTCATCATGTATAGTAATTGTGCTATTTATATGTGTATATAGATAATGGATAATTATATAATAACATTCATGGTACCTAAATGCCATGCATAAGATGTCTTGTTTTTTCTGCTTCTCTATCTAATGCATCACCTTGGCCTAACCACAACATGCTGTCCAAATTAAAACATACAACAACAAAAAAAGGTTAAACAAATCAACCATCAAAAAATGAAAGTGCAATTGCCATATACATACCTTTATTTGTGTCCTATTATATGTATAGGTGACATGAACTCTCCCATCACTAGCTTGAATAACAGCAGGATATGAAAATTCCATTCCTATACTATCCTCCAATGTAAGTCCCTCGTCCCATGAATCACCATCATCTTCAGAGAGAGCAAGTTTAAGTACACCCCTTGAAATTGTATTATATGCAATCAATAAACGACCATCTTTTAGCTTAATCCCATCAATACCTAATACAACAAAAGGAAACTTATGTCGTAAGTTATTAACCAGATCGGTCCAATATAAGACGAGGCCTAAAGGGTTACTCATCTCTTATAGTATCAGACTAACCACGCCATCTGACGTCAGTATCAAACAAATCTTAACATCGGGTATATGAATCATTGTTGTCGGTATATAATACAAGCTAACAAAAATATATTGAGGAAAACTAAAACTAACCTGAGTTTGGGTTAGGGAGCTGTGTAGGTTCGGCATATTCCCAAGTTTTGCCTCCATCGAAGGACTCCGACTTATAAACTCTACCGAGACCAGCAAAGGATCGAAGCAAAACACGCAGCGTCCCATTTTCAGTCCGGTATGGTACAGGTTGAATCACACTTAGAGACTTATTCTTAATGTAAATTGGACCGTACTTTCTCCATGTCCTTCCATAATCTGTTGTAACCTCTGCCCATGATCCCCAAGAGTTCCAGCTTTCAACAGAAGATCCACAAAGTAAGTCACCATTTTCCAACAAGAGAGGCTGAACATAAAACAAAATGAATTTTTTCAGTACTAATAGTGATCATAATTTGAGTACTATTCAGAGTGGTTTATTGTTTCACCTTATTCTTTATAGGTCCTAATATACCAGGTGGAAGTTGTTCTCTTTCTGTCCATGTAATTCCTTTATCGTACGACCGTTTCATGAATCCACTCCATCTAAAGCAAAAGAATCATAATGAATCAAAAATTGATTAAACAGATGCATATATGTATGAAGAATGTAAGGGTAGAAAAAACTTTACTTTTGAACATCTTGGCCTATTCTGTAGAAAAGAAGTAACACATTTGATGGAAGTTTGAAGAGTACAGGGTTCCACATAGGAACATTTGGTTCTTCATCACCAACTATAGGTGGTTGCCATATTCCATTCTGTCAATCAAATTTTCATTTACAATATTAAAACAACCGGTCAAAACCTCTCTAGCACCGACACAATTGGAAAAAAGAGTGTCAGTGGACACAGACACTGACACAGACACGACAGTTGGGATTGTGTTAATTACTAGTGTTGATGTGTCTCTGTTGTGTGTCCGTGTTTCATAGTTGAACACTTAAGAGTGAACTAACAACCTCTCTCCCAACAATCTCAAACTCTCCACTACATAGATAGATAGATGCACTTACTTTGTAGGTCTGCAACCATATTTTGACATCAGGTGCACCCTCAGATGTGCCTCCAAAGTATGCAACCAAAAAATGACCCTTCCCAACCTGGAGGTGAAATCAAATATAAACTCATTACCTTAAAAAAGAAGAAACATGAAAAAGCTAGTTTGTAGTTTATGACCTCAACAATGGTAGAGGCATGACAATTATTGAAGGGAGCTGATTTTGCAGGAAAAGTGAATTCTTGTACAAAAGGCCCTTCAATTGTTGTGGAATTCAGCCTGCAGAAGAGAAAACATAAAGAAGAAGAAGAAGAAGAAATTGATATATAGTAATATATTGCTAATAATGGATTAGCAATGTGAGATAAAAATACCTAGAAAAAGAGTAAGCAATATGAATGAAGAAGACAAAAGGGAGAAAGGAAAGAAACAGAGACATGGTTGATGATTGGTTTGGTTCCACTTTGTAGCCCGTGACACAAACGTTGGAGTGAAATAAAGTCAAATACTTAACTCATTTGTTCGGTTGGTATGCATATAAAGACACATTTGTTGAAAATACTTAATTGCCTTTTCTTCCATGTATTTAGCCAGGGTTTGTGTTTTGAAAAACAATTATTGAGGAGATGCAAACATGATTTCTTGGAAAAAGAATTTATATCTCTTGTTGATGGCTTTGAAGAGATGGGCGTTATTAAAATAGTTTAGTTGACAAATAAAAGCAGTATCCCCCACTCCACTCCTGGTAGATATTATTATTTAATTGAATGATGGGTAGCAACTCAATTAAATTTTAAGTGTTGTTTTTTATTTAAAATTTGATTTTAAAACTAGCTTGTTTTCTTTAAAATATTTTACGGCATTACTAATCAACCACGACATCTCAAGGATAAAACGATTCAATTCTATAATGTACGTTTACTACTTGTACGGTAGATTATATAATCGATCTATAAATACACGCTCTGGTAGTACAAAGAGCACTCGAATATGATATAAATATCACTCGTAATATATGATATAAAGATTAGATGTAATAATTTCTCAAAAGATGAGAAATTCAAATAATTCTTCAAAGAAACTTTAATAATGGTCATTTGATCACTCAAAATAATTTTTCAAACTACGGGAAATTAAAATAATTCTCCAAAGAGAATCCAAAAAAAAAATACTTGATAATTTCTCAAACGTGCGAAATTTTAAATAATTCTTTAAAGTGAATTCAAGAAAATACTCGAAAAGTTCAACGATTAGAAAAAAAAGAAGGAGAAATTAATGCTTTGACAATTCAAAAACGTAGAGTAAAGAGTGAGGAAGGGAAAATTTTGTTCCGTTACGGAACTATAATTGGTTTATGGATCGGTGGTTGTGATGGACAACGGTGGATCAGAGCTTCTGGTGCGGTGGAGGAGAGGTTGACCTGCAAAGTTAGCATTCCGACGCTCAAGTCAGTATGTGAAGGAGAAGAGGGAATAAAAATTGAAATTGAAATTGTCTACCTGAAACTGATGTGCTTTCTCTTTATATAATGGAGAGGTTATAACAACTTGATATTTTCTAGACATGTAATGCGGGGAGACGTCAGAAGTATCTGGGACTTGGATTGCATGTATTCTCTTGTAGGGTGATTCTCATGTGTTGCTAATGTTCTAGACGAATTATAACTCCTTCTGAGTGGTCGGTCGATGACAATTATGGTCGGTTCAGAACAGTTTCCCTCTCAAAGCCCTTGTTTTGTATGACAATGCAAGGGTTTGTCGTATCTGCCTCGTTCGCTGACCATCATTTTCACCTGTCTTGGAAGGTCAAGAGAAGGCGTTACTGTTTCTTGGGAAATCGCACCTTTATGTTCCACGCTTCATATGTATTTTCGGAGGTGCCCTCGTAATGATCTTTGGGAACTTTAGCACTTATGTGTTACGTGTAAGTGACTTGAAGCATTGATAAGGTCTATTCTGCCATCACATGATTTTTGAAGATTCAATTTCTCATTTCTTTGAGGTGTCTTTCTTATTTCGTTGTTATTTCCTTTCATTTGATATTTATTTTTTCTTATGCTTGAAGAGAATTATATTCATCATGATTCAAAAGTCAAAAGAAGATGGACACACTTCATGGGTGGATTTTGCTTACTCTTCAACTATTTTTATCTTCTCCCGATAGGGTATTCTTGATGGGACATTTTTGGATGTTGGTCCATCTTCGAATTGGGGTGTCTTGACCCTTAGTAAAAATGAAAGAATATGCGCGAGTATGATGAATGTGTTATCCCTTTCTATGAGTGTGCTTTCTAGATCACGGGTCTTCGATAGCCCTTCAATGGCTTCAAAATATAAGTTCTTCAATGGCTTCAAAATATAAGTTCTTAAACACCTTAAAATAGATCGGAGCCACGATTAATGTTCACCAATTTTCCAATCGAATCCATTTCAGGTTCTCTAAGGGAACTAAAGAATCCATCTCTGGTTCCATAACAAAACAATAGCGCCGTCTGTGGGAATCGATTTTTGATTCCTTGGATTTTCACGATTTCGCCTTTAATCTTTGATTTATCTGTTTACAACCTCCTTATGTCACCGAGTTAAAAACAAACTGACTTCCGATTTTTAAGTGCTCGTCGAATTCAAAATCGTCTTTCAGTTTCATTGTGCATAAACTTCTCAGATACTAGAATCAAGAAGCCCGCAAAAGTGAACATCGAGATTCGCCACAGTCAACTCGGTCAATCACCATTTCTGCTTCAATTTCTCAAAATTATAGATCTCACATTCTTCTAAGAGCTTTGCAAAAGTAGAAGAATAAAGGATATTGGATCCAAATTTAGGGTTGCGTCGGGGTCTAAAGGAAATTCCACGAAGGTCAGACCAGAAATCCATTATCCATCCTTTAACCTAACATTGTCATCACATTTCCCTCCGCTATCGGGGTGCTTACAGGGACGGCATTAGAAGATACCACAAATTCATAGTTAATGACACATAGATACAACAAGTTTATAGTTAACGTCGGGCTCCAATCTAGTACTAGGATGCATCCTAGGGGATACCACGGGATTTCCATTAGATGCACGGAGGAAACCTCAGAGAAGATCACATAGAATACATGTATCAAGTGTTCCCGAAGAAATATGCATCGGACTTTAGTTATAAGGATATTGGTCGATAGCAACCTTCGACTACCGCTTAGAGTCCTTGTTCCAAAGGAAAGACTAAATGAGCTTGTTAAAGAACACCGCCAATGCCCAACTATCATTTCGAGTCCAAGAGAAGTCAATTAGCAGGCCAAATGTGCCGCAAGTAGACCCTTATATCTACTTGAGGTAGATACCCACTCCAAAATCGGAAGGAAGCCAGGGAATCAAGTACCTTGTGATCAAAAAACGCCTAGCCGATGCATTCAACAGAGCAATTTGACTAACCTGAAAATCAATGGTCTCCCTCCGGCTACTTCCCTAGAGACGTCGGCTATCCAACCATATATCGGCGAGAAAATACAAGGCATGGAAACCCGACACCCCATCCAACCAAAGAAGACACTTTGAAGTGTGAAATGCATTCAACCCAGAGCCCCAGGGAAAGACAACGGGCAAAACACTCCAGACATTGTTCGACCACACTGAAGGAGAAGGGTGATCCAAAACACAGCGGAAATTAAAAATTTCTCCTTTAGAGATCCTTACGAATGGGCATGATCAGTGATAGAATATTTACCTCTTGTGACGTTTGAAACCTTTGATGCAGATCTACGGAGCGATCACGAACGTTGAACGATGACAACGCCTCTACTCAATCCACACGAACGGATTCCTTCAATCTCAGTGCTAGCTGCTACGAATGAAGGCTTTGAGTGAGTGAGTGAGTGAGAGAGAGAGAGAGAGAGAGAGAGAGAGAGAGAGAGAGAGAAAACGAAAATGCAACCGCAATGAATGCTTCTGCACAAGGGTTCTATTTATAGAACCACTTGTGTGGGCTTCAAGCTAAAAAACCCACTTAAGTATATGTGGCCTATATCTTATAATATGCCCAAAATCACTTAAGCGCATGGTACCGTACCATATTTCGTATTCTACTTAAGTACACCGTACCTTACGATGTTCTACAACTCACTTAAGTGCACCGTACCTTACGGTGTTCCTTAGTTACTCTATCTCTCATCGATCCGTCCTTTGTGTGTGACCCTGTAGGTTTTCGCGACATTGACAATTATATTAAATCACGTATTTAACATAATAAACAGTGAGCGGTATCTAGCAACACATCACTGCTACGCAAGACACGAAAATGTCATGTGATCTGAAAAATCCTTCTGTGATAATACTTATGTGTATAATTACCCTTTTGCCCTTATGTCTATATTGAACACAAGGCATAGACCGTGTCATCCTTGTCTAGTTCAATATTGGACCCATAGACATTTATCATGTTACGCGAGATGGGCAAATTCCATCTAGGTCACTCATGTTCCTCACCATGCTTCGTGGAGTAACCATCAACTATCTTTATGGTCATCCAGTTACGGACAACGTTTGATCAACAATAAAGCACTCGACTCTACATCTAGGGTCCATAGTGGTTTCAGGTCGAATGGTGGTATACACCATTATCACCATGAGAATAACTTATGACACTTTGCATAACATTCTATATAGTATTCTCATAGCGGGTCAATCCAGTATAAACATTACTCTTAACATTCATACCTATGTTTAAGACTTGATAACTCCTTATCCATGATCCATGAGATGTGATCATCAGTCTATATACATAATAGTCTTAATGCTTTAATGTTATCCCACTTCACAATAAAGCTCGACTACGGATACTTTAAGAATAGTGTCCTTATGTTTAATGTGATCTCATGATCAAGTCACACTTGATACATTAAACGGACTAGCTATTCTAGGGACTTTATTAAACAAACATAATAAAGAAAAAGCCTTTTATTATTAATAAATAATTCGATACAAGTACCAAAAGTATTGGCCTCTAGGGCTTACACCAACAATCTCCCACTAGCACTAGAGCCAATCAGGCATACCCTTAATGCCCATAGATCTAGTATGACCATCATGCTTCTGCTGCGCAAGAGGCTTTGTCAGTGGGTCAACAATATTGTCAAGTGTAGGTACTCTGCATATTTTTACATCTCCTCTATCTATTATCTCTCGAATGAGGTGATAACGCCTAAGTATGTGTTTGGATCGTTGGTGAGATCTAGGCTCCTTAGCTTGTGCGATAGCACCATTGTTGTCACAATAGAGATCAATGGGATCCACAATGATAGGAACTATGCCAAGTTCACTAATGAACTTTTTGATCCAAACAACTTCCTTTGCTGCACTTGAGGCAGCAATATACTCGGCCTCTGTTGTAGAATCAGCAACTGTATCTTGCTTTGAACTTTTTTAACTCACAGCGCCACCGTTTAAGCAAAACACATAACCAGATTGCGATATAAAGTCATCCATATCTGTCTGGAAGCTAGCATCGATGTATCCAATTACAACCAGCTCTTCCTGACCTCCATATATCAAGAATGAGTCCTTAGTCCTTCTCAAATACTTAAGGATATTCTTGACGGTTACCCAATGAGCATCACCAAGATCAGATTGGTACCTACTCGTTGCACTTAAAGCATACGAGACATCTGGTCGAGTACATAACATGGCATACATGATAGATCCTATTGCATATGCATATGGAATCTTATTCATGCGATCCCTTTCATCCTTAGTTGAAGGGGATTGTGTTTTTGATAGACACAAGTCATGTTGCATAGGTATGAATCCTTTCTTGGAATCATGCATATTAAAGCGTCTCAGCATTTTGTCTATGTATGTACTCTGACTTAGGCCAAGCAGTTTTCATGATCTATCTCTATAGATTTTGATTCCTAATATATAGGTTGCTTCACCTAGGTCCTTCATAGAAAAGCATTTCCCCAACCAAGACTTTACTTGTTACAGGGTAGGGACATCGTTTCCAATAAGTAATATGTCATCTACATATAATACCAGGAAAACGATCAATCCATAGATTGATCTTTGTAACTTACATATCTTTTGGGCTTCTTCTGGCATGTCAAATCCTTCAGGCTGTGTCATGTACACATCCTCAAGAAGATTCCCATTAAGGAAAGCAGTTTTGACATCCATCTGCCATATTTCATAATCATGATATGCAGCTATAGCAAGTAAAATCCAAACAGATTTAAGCATTGCAACTGGTGAAAAGGTTTCATCATAGTCAACCCCATGAATTTATTTATATCCTTTTGCAACCAGTATTGCCTTATAGGTATGTACCTTACCATCCATGTAAGTCTTCTTTTTGAAGACCCACTTGCATCCTATAGGGATAACTCCTACAGGAGGCTCTACCAAGGTCCAAACCTGGTTTGTGTACATGGAATCCATTTCAGATTTCATGGCTTCTAGCCACTTCTCAGACTCGGGACCAGTTATGGCCTCTTGGTAGGTCACAGGTGTTGGTGTAAGCCCTAGAGGCCAATACTTTTGGTACTTGTATCGAATTATTTATTAATTAATAAAAAGATTTTTCCTTTATTATGGTTGATTAATAAAGTCCCTGGAATAGATAGTCTGTTTAATGTATTAAGTGTGACTTAATCATGAGAGCACATTAAACATAAGGACATTATTCTTAAAGTATCTGTAGTCGAGCTTTATTGTGAAGTGGGATAACATTAAAGCATTAAGACTATTATGTTTGTAGACTGATGATCACATCTCATGGATCATGGATAAAGAGTTATCAAGTCTTAAACATAGGTATGAATATTAAGAGTAATATTTATACCGGATTGACCCGCTATGAGAATACTATATAGAAAGTTATGCAAAGTGTCATAAGTTATTCTCATGGTGATAATGGTGTATACCACTCTTCGACCTGAAACCACTATGGACCCTAGATGTAGAGTCGAGTGCTTTATTGCTGATCCAACGTTGTCCGTAACTGGATAACCATAAAGACAGTTGATGGGTACTCCACAAAGCATGATGAGGGACATGAGTGTCCTAGATGGAGAGGCACGACACGCAGGTCGTATTTTTAAAACTCAAAACAAAATAAAGGAAAACTAAGGTCATAACTGATCACCACAAGACAATAATAATAAACACATTATTATTATTAATTTTAATTCTTGTAATTAATTAAAACCAAATTAAATTTCGGCGATCGATCACACTACGCATAGTTAGCCGAGGGTCCGTTGCCCGGTCAGCGGGAACGGGGTTTCCGCTGCCCGGTCAGCGGACGGTGGTTCATTTGAAATCGACATTGTTTTGCATCAACACAACTCTTGCGCAATCACAAAACAGAAACCCCGAGAATTCTGATTCTGTGAATGTGACGACCGTCACAAGCATGTTACGACCGTCACAGGCCCATGACGAACGTCACGCGGCCAAAATAACAGAAACACCTAGAATTCTGAATCTGTGAATGTGACGACCATCACAAAGCATGTTACGACCATCACGTCCAGCTTGTGACGATCGTCACAGGCCCATGACAAACGTCACGCGACCAAAATCAACGCTTTTGAAACAGTCAACAGACGTGATCCAACAAGCCCTCAATTCATAGCTTTTTGACGGCACAACCCTTGCGCCGTCACTAAACCTAATGCGCCAATTTCAGACTGTCAAACACACCTCGATTGTTGATTCAATATGATTGATCAACAGGTAATTGCTTCACCATACTAATGTCGGATTCCGAAGCAAATGACCATTGATCGCTCAAAGGAAAACAACCATTAAGTGTTTGAATGCACGAAACGGAATATCATATATACCATATTTTGCATTAGGATTACTTATATCATATATATAACTTGATCAATCTCAATTGCGTAACCTATGGACGATCGATGTATCGCTGCTTCACCATACTAATGTCGGTTCCGAAGCATAGTCAACATCAATCATCCAAATCGTACACACATGATGCCAAATTTAATTACTCGTTTATTCTTTGATTCATTCTGTCTTTTAATCATATTAATACAGAAAATAAACAGCTATCTGATGCATCGTTTTATAAGTGGCTCTGATACCACTGAAGGAGAAGGGCGATCCAAAACGCAGCGGAAATTAAAAATTTCTCCTTTAGAGATCCTTACGAATGGGCATGATTAGTGATAGAATATTTACCTCTTGTGACGTTTGAAACCTTTGATGCAGATCTACGGAGCGATCACGAACGTTGAACGATGACAACGCCTCTACTCAGTCCACACAAATGGATTCCTAATGAAGGCTTTGAGTGTGTGAGAGAGAGAGAGAGAGAGAGAGAGAGAGAGAGAGAGAGAGAGAGAGAGAGAGAGAGAGAGAGAGAGAGAGAGAGATAGAGAGAGAGAGAGAGAGAGAGAGAGAGAGAGAGAGAGAGTGAGAGAACGAAAATACAACCGCAATGAATGCTTCTGCACAAGGGTTCTATTTATAGAACCACTTGTGTGGGCTTCAAGCTAAAAAGTCCACTTAAGTGTATGTGGCCTATATCTTATAATATGTCCAAAATCACTTAAGCGCGTGGTACCTTACCATATTTCGTATTCTACTTAAGTACACCGTACCTTACGATGTTCTACAATTCACTTAAGTGCACCATACCTTACGGTGTTCCTTAGTTACTCTATCCCTCATTAATCCGTCCTTTGTGTGTGACCCTATAGGTTTTCGCAGCATTGACAATTATATTAAATCACGTATTTAACATAATAAACAGTGAGCGGTATCTAACAACACATCACTGCTACCCAAGACACGAAAATGTCATGTGATCTGACAAATCCTTCTGTGATAATACTTATGTGTATAATTACCCTTTTTCCCTTATGTCTATATTGAACACAAGGCATAGACCATGTCATCCTTGTCAAGTTCAATATTGGGCCCATAGACATTTATCCTGTTACGCAGGATGGGCAAATTCCATCTAGGTCACTCATGTCCCTCAGCATGCTTCGTGGAGTACCCATCAACTGTCTTTATGGTCATCCAGTTACAGACAACGTTTGATCAGCAATAAAGCACTCGACTCTACATCTAGGGTCCATAGTGGTTTCAGGTCGAAGGGTGGTATACACCATTATCACCATGAGAATAACTTATGACACTTTGCATAACATTCTATATAGTATTCTCATAGCGGGTCAATCAAGTATAAACATTACTCTTAACATTCATACCTATGTTTAAGATTTGATAACTCCTTATCCATGATCCATGAGATGTGATCATTAGTCTATATACATAATAGTTTTAATGCTTTAATGTTATCCCACTTCACAATAAAGCTCGACTACGGATAATTTAAGAATAGTGTCCTTATGTTTAATGTGATCTCATGATCAAGTCACACTTGATACATTAAACGGACTAGCTATTCTAGGGACTTTATTAAATAAACATAATAAAGAAAAAGCCTTTTATTATTAATGGTCGCCCTCAGGCTACTTCCCTAGAGACGTCGGCTATCTAACCATATATCGGCGAGAAAATACAAGGCGTGGAAACCCGACACCCCATCCAACCAAAGAAGACACTTTGAAGTGTGAAATGCATTCAACCCAGAGCCCCAGGGAAAGACAACGGCCAAAAGACTCCAGACATTGTCCGACCACACCAGGATTGTCGTTGAAGGTTTATCTACCTACTCATTTCATTTTTTATTGGTAATAAATTCAATTCATTATATATATAATATTATATATATATTATATATATATATATATATATATATATAATATATATATATATATATATATATATATATATATATATATATATATATAATATATATAATATAATATATATATATATATATATATATATATATATATATATATATATATATATATATATCCTCTTTCTTCCTCTATTTTATGCTTCTTTATCTCTCTTTCTGCTATAATTCTCGATACAAAGAAACAAAGAAAAAATTCTTGAGTGCGTATCCAATATGGACTTAACACATTTCTACAATTCCAATACGACTTAAGAACACTATATGCCTGATTGTGAATATGATACGACTAAAGCACAATTTATGCCTGAATATGTATCTGATACATACTTAACACATTTCTCTGATTCTGATACGACTTAAACACATTTTGTGTTTGATTGTGTATTTGATGCAGACTTAAAGCATTTTTTCAATTCTGATACGACTTAAGTGCACTGCTCAAATGAATGCATATCTGATACAGACATAACACATATATGTGATTCTGAGACAACTTAAACATATTCCATGCCTGATTGTGTATCTGATACATACTAAACGCATAAATGCGATTATGATACTGCTCAAACGCACACTTTGCATGATTCCTCATTCAATGCATATAAAACACATTTATGTGTAGCTGGCACACCCCTTTCAAATATAGCCAATCTAATGGCGTAGGTGATGGATCCTGGAGACGTCCATCTCGATCCGAGTCAAGCCTCGTGGGTAGGGACATGGACACTACCCTTGGCTAGGGAAGAATCCTTTGTGGCGCGGAGCACAATACAATATATATGATAAAGGTGTAACCTGTTACACTATATATGCAACCGATTACATGGTCTGGAACTTTTGAAAAATATGAAGGTGCAGAATTGCATAATGCACTCTTTCATCAACCATTTATATTCTAAACCAATACAAACCTTCATGAAACATATACCAACATGTACAACTGATCCAACATGTTTCATAGGGTGTATATAACACAATTATCATTCAAAATTGAGATTACCTCTTTCACTCAAGTTTTAAAACTACAATTCAAATATGTTTTTCTCTATTCAAAACCTTGAAACATTTTCTGCATAAATTATCATATCATTGAAAAATGTTTCGGAGAATTTAAGGTTATTTTATGTGAATTTTACATTGAAAAAAAAGATCAAGTTTTTGTATTGGAATTGATTCAAGAACAACTTCATAATAATATTTTTTCAAGACTTATATTTGATCATTGTCGCTACGCGAAAACTGACCGGACTGACACAGAGTCACTACCGGATTTTATTTATTCCATAAAAGAGAGGAAAGGGAAAATAATCGATAAAACCCTCTAAAGAAAAAGAAGAGTTTGGTCTCGCAACCAAGTTAGGGTTAGGAAGTCGGTTATGCGAGGGGAAGGTATTAGCACCCCTCACATCCATCGTACTTGATGGGAACTATCTAAGTTGTCTACGTGGGTGTTTATCTATCTTAATGCTTATATACTATTGGGAGAAAGGGAAAATTATTAGTTTTATTATTATTGTGCTCGCCAAGGATTAGGGTCCTTGTGCTTACGTATCATCGTCGTTAGATGAAGAATCAGAGTTCCGTAGTTCGGAGTAGAAAAATGATTGTTTGTTGGTTGTTTTTACCTTAAAAAAGAATTTTCAGAGTGATGCCCTAAGGCGTAAAAAAATGAGTTTGATGAGTTGATGTTTATTTTATGGTCTTTGAAAAGAGATTGTTTTAAGAATTGTAGTAAAATATGGTATAAATATCACTCGTAGTATCTGGTATAATGATCAATCGTAATAATTTCTCAAACGAGAAAAAATTCAAATAATTATTCAAAGAGAATGTGAGAATGGTCGTTTGACCACTCACAAATAATGTATCAAACAAGGAAGCCCCCAGGGATTGGCCCAATGGTCCTAAGAGTGGGCTCTTCTCAAGGCCTCAAGTTGGAATTCTGCTAGGCACTAACAATTAATGTGTTGGGCGAAGTCTATATAGAGAAACGGGGGACCCGCAAGTGGACGGTGGGATTGATCCTCTTGAATTAGTCGGTTGCGAGATCGGATACCATTATTTCAAAAATTATATATCAAACGAGAAAAAATTCAATTAATTCTTCAAAGAGAATAAAAAAAAATACTTGATAGTTTCTCATATAAGGAGAAATTTAAATAATTTTATTAAAAGAATTCAAGAAAATACTCTGAAAATTCAACAAATAAAAAAAAGGGAAAATTTGAGAGTAATTAGAATAAGATAGGAAAAACTAAAAAAAAAAATTGATGTGTATTAGAATAAAACAGATGTATTTCTTATAATAAACTAGCTCAGATGTCTAATCAAAGCAAATGAGGAACTTAGAATTTTCTCAATTCAAGCATAAACCCACGTAGTTGTTTAATAATTTAACAATTTGGAACTTAGAGTTTTTAATTTAGAAAAAAATGATTTAAAATGGATGAATTTTTTTGATTAATTATTTAGTGGCTAAAATTCATCATTTAATGATGAATAAGTGGGATGTCAGATACTCAAATTGTGTTCATAGATTTGATGTCTCTTTTGTTAAGTTGTTTTTAATAGTAATTTTTATTTTAAAAAATATAATAATGAATCTATCTCATTATAATCTTTTATATAATTTTAATTATAAACACTACTTTAATTAGAATTAATGTAAATATTTAATGTTTATGAATTTAGAGAAATATTTGTAGCAAGATATTTTGGAGAAATTCACAACGAAGTAGGAGGTTTCTAATTTTATTTTATCTTTTTCAAAAAAAAATCATGTATTCTTGTATCTATTCAATCTCATTTTCTTTATTTTCTAAACTTTATCATTTTTCAATTTCTAATAAATTTTTTGATAAATTTTTGTAATCTTCGACGACAATCGTCTAACAATTTTTTGTAATAACTAAAGAAAAAATGATTTTCGTAATCACAACAGCTACAAGTAAAAGAGAAATAAAAACTTGTTGGATTATAGATGGTAAAGAAATTTTAAGAATTTCACAATAAAAATGTTAAAGAATCTCAAAAGTGATGAAGAAAAATGAGATATCTATTTCTTTCTTCTTAAATATTTTTTTGATTAATTATCTTTTATAATTTCTCAACCATTAAATTATGCAGAGGGTCCGACTCAGTCATAATAAATATTTTATTTAAATTATTTGTAATTTTCAAAAAAAAAATTATTTATTTTAATAACAAAATTAGCATTAATTACTAAAATGCTTTGATTAATTATAATTATTAGAATAGTTAAATTGGGTGTAAATTAATAAATAAAAGTATAATAGTATTTTGCTCTAATGATAGAAGTATTGTAAAATTTGAGTCTAAATAAGAGATCCTATTTAACAAATATAGTATATTAGGGTAGAGTTGTCTTAACTTTTTTGAAAATATTAGTTATAATTCAACCGTGATAAAATAATTATAATTTAATTTAATTATAATTTAATTTTGACAAATTCGTTAAAAATATCTTATTTGAACGCTATTTGAACGTCTTGCGTGTCTTGCGTGCCATTAAAAGGCTTCTATACTAGTTGGAAGATATCATATGTAAATCAATTAAGTAGCAAATTTTTTATTTTGAATATATTTATGGAGTTTGTTTTAATAGGCGGCCTTGATTGAATCAACTATTGTTTGAGTGTTGATTTTGATTAAAAATCAATTGTGTTGAAAAAGTTTCTTTAAATTATTTGAATTTTTTAGGTATACTTCCACAAATTTTCATGTTGACTCAAAACTGATTGTGATGTCAATTTAACCATCATCTATGTTGCTTTGTTCAAAGTTGAATCATTATTTAACAAACTTTATTAAATCCAAGTCATGCTTGAACTCTGTCACTTGCACCCACTTGTATCCGATCACTTTTTTTTTCCTACTTTGGTAGTCTAGTAAACCCACAAATATGGTTCTTCAACCATCTTTGACTCATTTTCCTTTCGTGTGTCTGCTTGAAGGTCTGTTACTGAGTCTTGCAACCTTTCAGCCACATTCAAATCATAACAACCAAGGTCAGCATAAATATATTCTTGAGATGGTACAATCTTCCTTCTTACCTTATCACGAGTCAAATGATAATCATAGGCCACTATAAAATTTCCTTCAATAGAACTAGTATCCCTAGCAAGAACCTTCACCTCAAATGGAGTCTTCTCCGTCATAGGTTTTAACACCCTCATCTTCAGCCCTTACGGGTCTCACTGAAAGTAATACATTTGTGTATGATGAACTTTGATCCTTTAAATTCCACTTATCACAACTTATAATTCTTTTCACCTTCTGAATAACCATTCAAGACACCTTATACAACTTTACCATTAAGTTGGGCTAGCTTGATTTGTACAAATAAAAAAGCTTATAAGATTTTCAAATTAGAGTAGTCTACATATTTCTTACTCCAAACTTACTTTGGTGTCTAAAAATGTATTCTTGTGAATGGGTCGACCAAATAAGTTTTTAGGCATTAGGCTTACCTTAGAAACTCATTGGCAACTAAGCTCCTAACATCATGGCAGAAGCGGTCAAATACGTTTTTATCCATCGTCTTTTGCAAATTCATTAAAGTGCTCTAAAACAACCTCCAAACATATATCATGACCTCAAATATCATATCTTAGTCTTCTAATGAAAGTCTTCACTGACTAATGATGAATGACCAATAACATTGGAACAATCTAAAATATATAACCCACATATTTTATACCTCTTAGTCATGATACCGCTACCAAATGAAGTTGTAATGTCCTTGTGTCCAACTCTAGCGCACTAGCCTAATCATTAAACATACTTATGAACAACAATTTTGCTTAAGCTTGAGAACAAATCTTACATTGTGTAGAAGGAGCTCACGACCATACCGTACCAATGTCATGAATCTTGCAAGTGTGATTGTAACCGAGTCAAACGCCTTCACCATTTTCCAACTTCAAAGTTTAAAAGTATTTTTCCTTAGGCACATGCGATAAAAGCATCTTGAGTCCATGATTTAACTTTTTCAGTCTCCAAACTCGACAACACTAGTGCATCATCAACACTCACATAACTATCCTAATTTAAGACAAGTGCAATCGCAACATAAACTTCATTGTCCTCTCTCTTGGGACAATTCTTCTTGAAATGACTATTTTTCTGACAAATAAGATATTTTAACATTGACTTATCAAACCTCCTGAATTTGGACATCTCTCTACGCTCACTTCTTTCTCTTTGAAACACTTAAGTATTCACCATTATTGTTAATTTTCAAATCTATCACTTTAAAAATTTCTTAGATCTCATAGTCGTCTAGATTTCATAAAAAATAATAGTACATTATTTATCGTAAAAAAGAGCACCCTTGAAGTGCTCAAATGACCAGGGTAATGAGTTTAACAAGAGTATATCATTGTTCTTATCATAAATCTTCACTATAATATTCTGCAGGTCATCAATGATCTTGTGAAATTATGTCAATTATTCTACTATAGATTTGTTATCTATCATTCTAAAATGAGTAGATTTGTTGTTACAGACACAACTTGCAAACTAAAAAATTTGGCCATATACAATTATTCAAATTTTGTCCACATCGAAGTCGTAGTTTTCTCCCTGACAATGTTATCCCTGAGGCACAAGATAAGATACTCTTAGTATTACCAATTATCTAGGTCTTCTTTCCTTGTATTAGACTTGCAGACATTAATGTATCACCCTTCAATGTTTTCACACACTTATGTTGAATTATGATTGTTTACTTATTCACTTTCCACAATCCAAAATCGGTGTCTCCAAAAAAAATTCAGTGTCTAATTTAGAACTCATGGTGGTCTCTTCTAAACTTAACCTTTTTTTTAATAGTAAGTGTCACTTGTTATAAAATTTAATGGTTCAACCACACTAGGACTTTTTTTTGGTGAAAGTTCAACAATAATATTAATCATACCAAAAATAATGATATGCGGGAAAAAAAACAATGGCAACCAAACTAAATGGTCTTAAATAAAAATTTACTTATAAAATAGTGCAACCAAATTCACAACAAGAGGAAGATAAAAGACAAGTACACAAAATTTGTTTATCTAGTTCAACCAAACCAATCTACTCTAGGGAAGAAAGAGACTCTCTGATTCGGTATACTTTCAAAAATTGTTACAATAAATTACAAATGAGTTATAAGAAATAATCTCTCGAATTTTCAAAAACATACTCTATTTTTTACTCGAAATGTTTCTCAGTTTCTGTATATTAATCACACAATACTCAGTATATTTTTTCAATCTCATTAAATACCTCCAAAGATATAGTGAATTTCAAAAACTCCGAAAAAAAAAATTTGCAGTTCCTTCTCTAACTAAGATTATCACATATGTCCTATGTAATTTTCTCGGACTAACAAAAATGATACAAACTCATATTCTAATATCCTAAAATCTTAATGGGTCAGATATTCATGTACGGTCCACAAATCAGCTCAAGTCTCCTACGGATGACATGTCAACTCAATAGTCATTGACCTAATCAACACATTAACCTGGTCAATCCATTGACTGTTGACTAATCAACTTGTTGCATCTTGACTAGGTGTTGACTTTTGACCAAGGTCAACTGTGTTGAAAAAAATTCCCCCTAGATCACTTGACTTTTGAGACATACTTCCACAAAAGTGCTTCTTTGGTCGTTGTGAATTAGTCTTAAATTATCATATACTACTACTGAATAGGTACAGAGGGAGTACTATTTTGTCATGTAACCAAAATCAGTTCTTCTAAACTCACGTTTTGCAACTATGTCCATGTCTATATCTCTGTCTCTTGTGTTATGTGAAAAGATAACTTTTTCTTCCATTTGAAATACTATAAATAATAAAATATATGAAGACTGAAGCATAAATGTTCTGCAAACATATATAACATAACAATAACACTTCTGCATTAGATTTAATATTTGGAGACAAGAAGGTTACTTGTTTCTGCTTACTTGAAACAGTTTACTCCACATCAATTTGGTCCAAGAATAACATGCTGCCAATGAAAATGCATGAAAGAAATCTCACATTAATTTATAGAAAGAAACTCAACTATTTTCTTAAATTAAAACCTACAATTTAAAGACAACTAGTATAAAAATTTAAGAGTGTACCTTAATTTGTGTCCTTTTATATGTATAGGTGATATGTATTAGTCCATCACTAGCTTGAATAACCGCGGGATATGAGAATTCCATTCCAGATGAATCTTCCAATGTGAAAGCTTCATACCATGAATCACCATCATCATTAGAGAGTGCAACTTTAAGCACGCCCCTCGATGTTGTATTATAAACGAGCAATATACGGCCATCTCTAAGCTTAACCCCGTCAATACCTAGTAACATTTGTAATTCGTGAACCAAATCTTGTTATGAATCTAAAGATACATTGCAGCATGCAATATATAGCTAGCAAAACTGACCTGAATTTGGGTTAGGGAGCTGAGTAGGTTTTGCGCGTCCCCAAGTCAGGCCACCGTCCGATGATTCAGACATACATACTCTATCAATGCCTTCGAAGGATCGTAGTAAGACACGTAATTTCCCATCTGCAGTCTGGTAAGGTACTGGTTGAATCACACTTAGAGGTTTATTTTCAATGTAAATTGGGCCATGTTTGCTCCACGACTTGCCAAAATCTGTTGTGACCTATTATTGCGCACGAATAAACAATAAATGTCAGCGGCCAACATTTCATAGCATCATTGAAACAAACGCAGAACTAGGATTGGTAAAGTTAAAACCTCCATCCAAGCGCCCCAAGAGTTCCAGCTTTCAACAGATGATCCACAAATCAATTGGCCATTTTCTAGCAAAATGGGCTGAGAAGTAGTACTCAAATTCAGCACTAGTAAATAATATATAGCTACAAATTCCAAAAGTCCTGCTATAGATCGTTTGCCGAATAGATCGAAATAGATTGTATTGTACCTTATTCTTTATAGGTCCTAATATACCAGGAGGAAGCTGCTCTCTTTGTGTCCAAGTAATTCCTTTATCATACGACCGTTTGACGAATCCACTCCATCTGAAATCGAACAAACTAAGTATACTAACGCGAAAGGGATACAAATAACAAACTCAAACTAACACGATGCTATAACATAGGTGTGTGGTAAGATGACAAAATTGAAGCTTTACTTCTGAACTTCTTGGCCTATCTTGTAAAACAGAAGTAGCTCATCTGATGGAAGTTTGAATAGCACAGGGTTCCACATAGGAACATTTGGTTGTTCATCAGCTATTACCGGTGATTCCCATCTTCCATTCTATCCACAAAATTTGTATTCAGAAATTAGAGCTGAATACTCTTACAAGGACCTATAAAGCATGAACACCAGATACACGACACCTACAGTGACACCTCAACACTACTAATTTGAAATAATGAATAAATTAAGTGTAATCACAAGTGTCAGTGTTGAATTCAGACACCGACAGTAACACAAACACGCATTTTCTCAGAGGTGCCGGTGCTCCAGAGACAAGACAGCATACCTTGTAAGTTTGCAACCATATTTTGACATCAGGTGCTCCTTCTGATGAGCCCCCAAAATAGGAAACCAAAAAATGATCCTTACCAACCTGCAGAAACCAAACAAAATTGTAATTATTGAGCCTATTTTCCAAGATACATATTTTTATAAGGGAAAGTTTAAGTTTTGATTCCATAACCTCAACAATGGTAGAAGCATGACAGCTCTTGAAAGGAGCTGAGCCTTGAAGAAAAGTTAACTCTTCTACCAGTGGCCCATTGAAAGGACAGTTGTTTGCCATTCCTAAAAGCTAAACTTGTGCAGTTGCTGGGTTTTGAAACAATCTCCTGCAAATTATTGGTCCAAGTAGTGGAAAATGGAAATGTGAAAATTGAGTGAGATAGAAATGTTTTGATTTGCATTGGTTTTTGCCGCAAAATGGCTTCAAAATCACCTTCCTCAATGCATAAACTATCTACATTTTTAGATACAAATCACAAAATGCATTGACTTCAATATATGGAGAATAAAAAGCAGAGAAAAAGAAAAAAGATTGAAAAGAATGGAGAACAGTAAGAAGAAGGTGAGGGTATCTAACCACACAGAATTGGCGAACTTGGATGCTCCTTTTCAGACAGATCCGGTGATCTAGGTTCTCAATTCAGCCATTATATTTGCATTTATTTTTTTATGGTTTAATAAGACTCATCCCTTAAATTAAGTCTTTATTTCATGGTATCTCTTTATCTAGTTGTTTGAAAAGAAAAAAAAATTTAAGTGATATCCCTTGGCATTAGTAACAATTTTGTTGGAACATTAAGGTTTTCGAAGAATGAAAGAAAGAGTAAGAGAAAAACTATAGAATGAAAAAGAATTTTATTAGGAAGTTAGTTTCTTTTGATTTACATCAGCAACCAAAATATAGTTGACCGAGTGTAGTATTCGACAATGACAAATATTTGTTTATACATTTTGAAATATACGTTGTATTCGACTCCGTCGAATACAGCTTACTTCTACTTAACTTTGACTATGTTGTCTAATATACCATGTTGAATACAATTTTCTATTAAAACAATTAATTATATCTTTTAACACGCCTCTTAATTCATGTGTTTTAGATTTCTTATCCTAATGCTTCTATTCTACTCATTAAATTTGACTTTCTTTAGGAACTTGGTGAGTATATGATGACAATTTGTCATTACATAAAATTAGACGAAGAATCGGAGAAAAACGAGCAAAAGATGAACCAAAATGAAGAAGGAAGATCCAAAAATGACCAAGTATGGAAGAATGGGACTTAGTGAAAATTCTGGTGAAAAAAGTGATTTTTGATGCAGCTATTGGAATAATCATGCACGTCATTGCGTGCGCGATAGGGCTGTTTAGAATGCATCGCATGCGCGATGCTTGTATAATGCGTGCGATGAAGCTTTTTCTGCGTTTTTTCTTAGTTTTTCCTGACACGTTCTGGGTGCTTTTTAAGGGGATTTTCAACCGTTTGGTGAGGGTGACGAATTTTGACACTGGAAGCACGATTTTACAACATCAAAGGGTGATTTTAAGAGCATTGGGAATCATTGGAGGCCAATTCTTCAAGGGAGTTCTTATGTTCTTCTTCTTTATTCAATTGGTATTGTAATTTTCATTATGAGTAGTTAAAACTTCTCTAGGTTAGATTGTGCGATGATGAACCTTATTTAATCTTATTGACATTATATGTTGGTTTGACTTAGTATGAATCCTTTGAGTTATAATTTTATTCAGTTATTACTTATTCTTGATGCTTTTTATTTGAGATACTCTGTTAATCTGATATTGGACATATAGGGATTCCTGACCCGTAGCTTATGTGTTGGACCTAGGGCAATTGTTCTACTTACGTTGGTTAACTAGGGATAGGAGACCCCGAGTAGTGGCATAGGAAATTAACGGTTTGTACATCGCCTGACACTGCTTACGCTGACTGACTAGGAATAGAAAGCTCCAAGTAGTTGTTAGTGAGTTATTTTATGGGGAACTGACTATAACGATTTTATTAATTCACCGTGAGATTATAAGGATAATACCATTCGTACAAGGCATCATACATCAACAAGAGAGGATAAGAGGATTCTAATGCACAACCTACCCGTCTTACTTTTGTTTCAAACTTTTTTTTGTTTTCCGTTCTGCAACTTGAAACCCCCCCCAATTTACTGTTTTTCAATTACATTTCACAATTATTGGTTTGCTCGAACACAATCCTTGTGGGTTCAATCTTTTTATTACTGCGGAACTATAGGTATACTTGTTAAGAAGTCATCAAGTTTTTGACATCATTGCCGAAGACAATTAATTACAATAGAGTAACATTTTGTGCAATATATTTTATTTTATTTAGTTTTTACTTTCTTGTTATCATAATGCTACTGAGATATTTCTTGATTGTGTATACGCAACTCAGGGAGAAACACACACCATGGGCGAACCAACAACACAAACCATGGGAGAATATTGTCGACCTACTAACGCATTACAGGTTTCCTTGGGTTTCATTCCTGCAACCTCGGTTAATTTAAACATCAAATATGATGTACTACTGGGTCTAAGGGATAAGCAATTCGACGGGAACACAAATAATGACCAGTTTAAACATCTAGCTAGATTTTATGAGACAACATCAACGTGTCAATCAGAAGGAATTATAGAGGATCGGTTCAAACTAAAGTTATTCAACTTCTCATTGATTGGAATAACAAAGGATTGACTATTATGTCTTCTGAATAGGATGATAGGAACTTGGAGAGAACTCGAAGAAAAATTCTTAGAAAGATTCTTCACTACCACACAATTCACCTTTTTACTATTTATTTTTACTGAATATATAGTCAAAATTTTAAGAAGATCTCTTAAAGATATAACTAGGTCAATGTTCGACCTAAACTGAATATATCTATGGTGCAATCTCTCTAACCTTTTTACTATTTATTTTTACCGAATATATGGTCATTTCGAAGAGTACATATCATACGACCATTCAAATTATACAATAAAAGAAATATAGAAGAATCTTTAAAAGTCACATTACCACATTCAAATCCTACAATAAAAGAAATATAGAAGAATCTTTAAAAGTCGCACTACAATTGAGTTAAAAAAAGAGTAAGACTAACTTATGCCTTTTGCCCCAAGGGCACAAGTTAAGAAAATCCCTTTAGAAAGTTTATATTGGAAAAAACAATTAAAAAATTAATTTTATATTTTTATTAAAATCAATATACAATTTTCAAGATAATATTTTTTCATTGTGCCCTAGGGGGACAAGTTAGCAATTACCTTTAAAAAAAAAAAGTATGATTTGTAAAATTTGAAGTGTAATTTTTCTCCTAACTTTAAAACCTCATAAAACTACTATGATGAGACTTGAGATGTATTTATACAAGTCTTTTAATACTTTTATAAAATAAAGTAATATTTCAATTCAATAGAGACAGAGGTGAAAGTAAAGATCTACTAGATAACTGGTTACTCATCGAGCATATACCCTACGCAACGCAGTTTGAATTGAAGTCAGGGCGGTGAAGCAATGCGCAGCATTTCAGAAGCAAGATGGTTTGCAGTAACCCTAACAATAACAACTCTCTCCGCCATTACCATCTCCGGTATGTATGAATGCATCTACCACCACTTTTCATTCCTCTATCTCTCTCTTACATCACGCTATTCTTCAACTTCGCAGCATACATCTTCAAGCGCAAATTCAACGCTCTCAAATCCAAAATCCACGAACTCGATTCATCTCTCAAATCTTCCTCCGATCAATGCTCCTCCGAACGCCGAGGCCGAATTAAGGCTCAACAGGTCTTTCTCTCTCTACATTCGTTCTTAATCTTGTTTTTAATCTTCCTTCTTGATTATTTATTTTGCTGATTGATTGATTGATTCATCCATTCATTATTTGCAGTTGTTGAGAAAAGAACTAACTCGGCCTAAATCTGAAAACCTAAATCTCTCTTATTATCCTATGATCCCCATTGGCACCATCCAATCTTGCTTCTCTACCAGGTTCAATTTTTCTTCATTCATTTTGTCCGATTTTATAATATTCGTGGAAAAAAATGTTGTTCATGAAATGTTATATGATAGTCTAGGATACATTTCATTTTAGATAGTATGTGAAAAGTTAAAATTAAACATTATTTGAATCATTCTCTAATAAGAACCTATTGAGTTTGCAAAATTTGATAGTAATTGGTAAAAGAATTATGAGAAAAAGAAAAGATGGTTAAAGTTGAGAGAAAAGGAATTAAAGGAAAAATTTGATTCTTGTAATAGAAAAATAAATGTGACGAGTTAATTAAAGTTGAGAAAAGAAGAATTAAGGATGAGGAAGATTGATTCATGTTCTAGAAATATGAATAGTCATTAGATTAACTAAGCGTATTGGAGACATGTTGTCAGCGTATCGCGACGTGTCGCCGCCGTATCGGGGCATATCGGAACTTTTTTATTTTTTTATTTTTTAAATAATTTTTTTTGGATACTCCTTCGTTACGTATCAATGGCGTATTGGAATTCTTTTATTTATTTATTTCTTAAATAATTTTTTTTGGATACTCCTTCGTTACGTATGAACGGCGTATCGGTAGGTATCGGATACGATACGACATATATTTTAGAGTATCCATGCTTCATTGATGTTTTCTCAGTTTATTTTGTAATGAAAAGCTAGTGTGGCCATTATTGTAAGATGAAGGGAGTAAATAATAATCATCTTTTTGAGTTTTTATCTGCAGAGTGTTCTATTTGTGTTTCATGATCCATTGTTTTATATTAGTGTAGGAATGGGACACCGAGGCAACCGTTGCTTGTACCACTTGCTAGAGCATGTTTGGTTTTCAATACTAGCCGTGTTCCTCCAGCGTCGCTTGAGGGTCTATCTGAATATTCTCATTGCTGGATTATATATGTGTTTCATTTAAATACCAATCTTGAAAAGATGTGGAAGCATCCATCTAAATCAGGAATCAAGGCTAAGGTGTGTGAGTGAAAGTGATTTTGGTGTTAATTGATGTCATATTATGTATATGATATATGATTCATCATCTTCTTGCCTCAATATTTGTTTCCCCGTAACTTTTTCTTACGGATCAGTGGATGGATAGGTGAAGGTCCCTAGACTTAATGGTGGAAGAGTGGGAGTGTTTGGCACGAGATCCCCACATCGTCCGTGCCCCATTGGACTTACAGTTGCAAAGGTAAGGACACATGTTGGCCCTGGGGAATACTTCTAACATGCCCTCAGAAATGATAGTATTTTGTACCGTTCTCTTGATTGATATCACTCTGTTTTAATGCATATTATTCAATTTAGAGACCAGCGAACCACAATGAATATAGGGCCTGTTTACTTCCATTGGTTCCTGTTTTCAGTTTCATTGGCAATAATAAGCATAGAAGAATGCATTTTATACATATTTTAAGATGCATTCTGGATGACAGATCCAGTATTTCCAGAAATTTGGAAACTCCCCAAAATCTTTTTTTACGCTTCCTAGTTAGCCATCCTCCTTCTCTCTATCACAATTGCTGAATGCAGCAGTCTTCCACCCATACCATGGCGAAAGTAAAGTTGGAAATGTTTTTAGAAATAGACTGGCCCTTAACATTTCAGAATATATCACTTTATCGTTTATTTTCTCTAGAGTGGTATTTTCTCTTAGCATTGTTGGGTTGTTCAAATTTGCAAACCTATGACATTTATTAAAATAGAATTTGAGGTTACACACCCTTCTTAGTAAATATATGTTTCATTTTATGTCTTGAATGAAGTGATTAAGTAGTTTTTAGTAAATAATTTTAGTGTCAACATTTATGATGTTTATTTATATGCATTAAATAAACTCACCCCTACTGAAAGTATGGGTTTAGTACAAATTGTTATTATTATATAGTTATCAAGAATCCATACCAATGTTGTTAAATATCCTGTATAGGGTCACTATACAGCTATTACATATCAGGATTAAGAGCAACCACAACAAAAGCCGATATGATATTGCGGTTCTGCTACCACTGTAATAGCGCTGATAGCGGTTATGACTTGCATATTGGAAGTTATTGTTTTTTATGCTGTTTTCCGAATAAAAACATTAAAAATATGATGCACATGACATATTTTTAAAAACCTTATAAGTAAAATAAAGTTGAGTTGGTGATAAGATGGGATCTTATATAACCCCTAAATCCCACAACTTAGGTAACCTCTCACCACTAAACCGTCTCTGCCAGTCTGCCTCTCCATCTTCTCTCTTCGCTTCATACTTCATTTCATCTCTTTTTAAGTCACTTTTAATTTCTGTTTCTGGCTTTCTGCAGCAATGTATGCAACTATGCATCATGCTTTATTAGTTAGTTGTTTGAACTATTGAGATTTGGAGTTTTATGCCAGTCACTTTTTAAATTTCTATTTATGTAGCTTTTATTTCTGTGCAACACTAATCCATACAATACTTTGTATTATCAAATGCATGTGTTAATCACATCCAGCATAAAATTACTGATATTTTGAGACACTTCAACGACACTGATTTGTGTAAACATGTGACTCTCACGCGTCACTTCATAAAAATGGATGGGGTTATGGGAGAAGTATGGGATTTACATAACAAGGTAGAGTTATAAAGCTTAAACTGCTAAACTGAATGTCACGCATTTAAAGAAAGTATAAATAAACCAATGTTTTATAAATTAACCCCTTCTCTTCACAAAGTAAAATTACCTCCTTGTCTTTACAAAGAAGTCTTTTACACCAGCTACTATGAATTTCATTGGTCAATATTTTATTGTGTTACTCTGTTGCTTTCTCCATCTGATCCTTAGTGGGAAAAAGCTTGGTTGTTTTGGAGTCGGTTGCCTTCTCCATTAGATCCTTAGAGTTTCAACCTTTTAGTCTTCAATCAATCAAAGATAAAATGATGGACTAAGTATTGTAACTTTTGTTTGATTTAACTGTGTACTATAGGTAGAGGCTGTCCAGGGAGATATGGTGTTACTTTCTGGTGTGGATCTGGTTGATGGAACTGTAAGTCTCCATTTCTGATCTCTGCTTTTTATGCTTAATTTACAGCAATTATGTGCCATTTTGGTTATTTTTTATTTGCTATATGAATACCTATGAATTTGATGTTTTTTCCGTGAATCTGAAGGCATGTTGCTTTTTGACGATTTATACTAATTCTATGATTCTCATCAACAGCCGGTGCTTGATGTCAAGCCTTATATACCATTTTGTGACAGCATCCAAGACGCTGCTGTGCCAAGTTGGCTTATGGTAATTTTTCATTATCATTTAGCTTTATTTGACCCATGAAGCACATCCATGGACATCAGACACAAACACCGCCACTGACAAGTTGCCACAAGTAAAATTTTAAAAGTGAATGAATTAAAGTAATCATGTGTGCCAGTGTCGGACACCACCAACACATGTCGGACACCGGACACACCTTTATTCAGAGGTGTCGGTACTCGGTGCTACAATATTTGACTGTGCAATTTTTTTTAATATCTCTAATAGATTGTCATTTTGATTCTTTGATGATTATTGATAACTTCAAGCAATTCTTAACTGAATAACAAATATAATCACCACATGTGGGAAGAACGAAATATAACCAAGTAAACAATCACCATTACTTGTTACTAGTTTCTGAAACTTTATTATTCGGTTTTCTGACTAGCATCATTGAAATACGATCCACATTAAAAGTCAGCATAGAAATATATGGGTTCTATTGTATTTTCTTCCACTTATTTTTGTAGAATGTTAATAAGTGATTACCTCATTCTAAGAAATATACTTGTATTTCTTCAGGGGGATAACTTGCTCTCAGTAGCATCTGTTAGCTTTTCGGAGGACTTCACTTCATCACTTGAAAATTGTTGGATAACGGCTGTGAGTTGATATTCTCTTGCTTGAAATATTGAGTTTCTGTATCATATCCATCTTCCCTGGCACCCCAAAAGGTCTTTTTTCAACCTTGACACATTCAGAACGTTAGTGAACCCTTAACTATTTCATTTGGATAACAACTAACAGTCAGTGAGGATTACATTAAAAACAGATGGTAAATTAAGTGGGTCAATTAAAAAGTTAGAAAATCAGGGACTGAAATGAACATGGCCTAAAATATAGGGGCTAAAACTCAATCCATTTTTGATTTATTATTTGTTTAAACTTTACTAACGTATAATTTAATTCTTCATGGCTATAACTTCCTGCCAGTGTACATATTTTTCATAGCCCATTAAATTAAGGTAGAGAAAGACTAAAAAATGCTTAGTAAAGCTATTAAAATGATTTAATCTAATGATCTCTCTGAAGTTTTTGCTCTTAAAAGTACATATAAGTGTCGTTGAGTCGAATTGGCCATCCCCACCTGTTGGAAAAAGACTTTGGTTGTGGTTTCTTGTTGCAAAATGAGTATGTTGATGATGATCTGGCTTGTTTCATTTTTCTTTAGCTACAATTCTCAATCTTCTATCTTTACTGTTTTAGGAAAAGAATTCACTCTATGCATCACCAGATGAATTCCAAAGCTTAGTAAAGCAGGTTCTATCATGGGATATCCGGTCATTGAGTCAGCGAAATAGGCCTCACGAAGCTATCCCGATGAAAGAAAAGGACCAACTGTCGGATGATACTTCTGATGTTGATGAGCACCAAGATGAAACAGCTATTGTCCATGAAAGAGAGCAGAATACTCTAAATTCTATCGAAGTAGTTTATCACCTCTTTTTAGAGGGACTCAATATCCACTATAGAATTAGTGACGATGGTAATGTCATTGTAGAAAAGGTATCAACTTCTGCTGTCTATGACAAAAAGACGAATCCCTGCAATTACTTGACATGGAAAGACAGGATGCAGTGATTTCTATTGTTGCACCTGCCTAATTACATTTTAAACCTTATGAAATTTGTTTTTTTTAGTTCAGATGGTGTTTGACTTGATTATGCTTTCACTTTTAGTTCACTTTTCTTCATTATAATTACTGACCCACACATATTGTCTTCAACCCAGTCATTGAGAGGACTGTTGAAGAGCAACACTAACATATTGTCAAACCAAGTGAGTCCAGACAACGAAAGCAATGGGATGATCTCTTAACAACATAATGAATAGTTTCTACTTCCAACACATTGGTGAAAATAAGGGTCACCCAAATTAATCATATATAAGCCTTTCATGCTGAGTTTAGAACGTCCATCTCCTATTTCTCATCGCCAAGATTGTTCAAGAAAAGTGTGACCAAAAGCAAGAGATCACCGGTGAACATCAAATCAGAAATTAACTGTTTATTCTATCTAACTTCAAGGATCTATTTGACTGGGATATTTGAAGAGGATGGAAGAGAATATTATAAATAAAAAATGTTTTATTCAGTTTTTTCAGAAGGGGAAGGGAGAAAAGATTATTAGAATCTCTAGCAGCACACTTTTTATTCCCCAAATTAAAAGTAATTTGGAAGATAGTGAACAAGTGTTAAAAATAGGTCGAAATGATTCGAGTTGAATTTGTCTTGGATAGATTTGTCGTCAAGTCAGATTGAATTCGAGTTGAGTCGAGTTGAATTTGTCTTGGATAGATTTGTTGTTAAAAATAAGGTTGTAAATAAGTCAAATCAGATTGAATTTATCTTAATTAGGTTTGATTCGATAAGAATTGGTTCAGTTCAAAATTCAAATTGAGTTTGACTCATTTTTTTATAAAAGAATCTAAATTCGATTCATTTAAATTTCACGAGTTCAACTCGTTTACTTCACGAACTTAATTTTTTTTATATATTTAACATTTTAAATTAATATTTTGTTATTATAAATAAATTTTATTTTTTAAACACAATTTTAATAAGAGTAAAATGCATTCACAAATATGAATATTTGATATAAGAATTTTAATCTAATTTAGTCTTACCGACTTCTTTGATCTAATTATATCTAATTATTTTAATCAATACGAAGGTTTAATCTAATCATTGTATATGCTCCTTATTTTTTTTATAACTGTTTTTAGAAATATTTTACTTATTTAAAAATATAAAGAATAAAAGGTTAAAATTTGAAGTCTTTAAACTTATTTTTAAAATCAATATAATATATATTATATATATATATATATATATATATATATATATATATATATATATATATATATATTATATATATATATATATATATATATATATATATATATATATATATATATATATATATATATATACTTACTGTAAATAGATCATCAAATATTTATATATATATTATAAAATTAAATGGATCATCAAAATCAAGAGATTGTTATAAATAGATATTTGATTCATATTAAAAAGTTATAGATCAATTTATGTGCGCTATATAATTACTGTAATATTTTATGTTGGAATGTTTAGTTAAAAGAAAAAGCATAAGCTATGAGAAAGAAATAGTACGGTATATATTGAATTAATAACGTGTATTTAAATTTTAAGAGTAAAAAGCTAAATTAATTTTAAAATTTCCATCCTCTTTCATTTTTAAAACAAATACATATTTAATTAATATTTTTTTTCTTCATTTTCGTCTCATCTCTTACATTAATAATAAGAGGGCTCAATTCTTTTGAACCAAAGGAACCTAATAGGCCTCGAATCACTATCGAAATAAAAAGTCTATCCTTTGTAACATTAAGAGGGCTTTTTAACCATACAAATATGGAAGAGTTAGTGGAAGTGGAATATGGAATATCCTTGATGATAAGTTGAATAGGTAAAAGCGATTATAGAAACATGTTTAAAAAGCGTTGGACAATCTAGAAAGTCAATTAAATTTAATAGAATTGATTTTTGTTTTCTGATAGAGTTCTAGAAAATCAAATTTAAAGTAAACCAAAGCTAGCGGTCCAAAATGATGATGGGTGGCCCACAAAGTCGGGACCAACCTTCCTCATTTCATTGAACAAAACTATAATACTAGGAGGTTTCAACTTCAAATGTTTATTTATTGGGAAAAGAAAGAAACTTCAAATGTTTATTTTTCTTTTACTTTTGTTCAACATATAAAGATTTTGACTTTTGTTCTACTTGGTTCGTTAAGCACTTTAGCCGCTAGCAGAACAATTGTAGTTAAAACTAGACATGCCATCAAACTAATATTGATGCCTATTCATCCAAATTAGGGGTTCGTGATTCATTAATTGTACCGAATTAAATCAGATTTAAAGTTTAGTTCAGTTTATAATAATTCAGTTTATAATAATTATTTTAAAAAAAATGCAGTTAATTGTTAAAATGATTTCAAATCAATTTAAAAGTAGTTTATAACCGGTTTGTATTTATAAATTAATTTATAATCAGTTTGCAATTATAAATCAATTTTATTATTTGAACTCTTTTAAAATCAATTTTTTGAATTTCATAAAAAATAATTAATTAATTTTTTTTTAATAATATTTGAAAATATTTATTTTTTAAAAAAACTTTTATTTATAAAAATTAATTAAATTTTTTATTTTTCTGGAAAAAAAATCGTAATAAATATTTTTAAAATTTCATGCAAAAAAAGATTAATTTTAATTTTTCGGGGAAAAAATTCCAGAATAAACTTTTTTTTGAATTTTATTTTCGGAAAAATAAAAATAAAAATATTTTATTTTATATTTCAAAAGTTTTGAGGAAAAATTTCACTACAAAAATTATTTTATTCTGAAATTTTTATTTTAAAAAAATATATATTTTTATTTCAAAAAACAATAATTTTTTATTTTTTTGAAAAAATATTTTTTTTATTTCAAATCAAATTATATTTTTGTAATGAATAAAAAAAATATTTTCAGAAAAAAATATTTTTTATTTTATGGAATACAAAATATTTTATTTTCAGATTTTTTTTCAAAAAAACTATATATTTTTTTTATAATTTTATTTTTAAATTTCTGTAAAATACTTTTTACTTTTCATAATTATAAATATTTTTAATTTCCATTTTTTTCACTCTCAATAATTCTTCTTTTTTTATTAAAAAAAATGATAATTAAAGCAATTTATAAAAAAAAACTGATTATGAACTAGTTTTAAACTGAATTATAATTGGTTAATTTAAATGGTTCAGTTCATTAACCATTCAAGTGGTTTAATTATTTTATGGTGCAATGCAATTCAGTTTAGTAATATAGTTTGGTTAATCATATTTTTGCACACCCCTAATCCAAATATACTTCGAGGTTGACGGAAAAAATAGTTTAAAATGAATTCAAATTTGAATTCAAATTTTCTTGATTCAAAAAAGTGGAGTCAAATCCGATAATAAGGATGATAGTATCTATTTAAATTCATCTCCAAACCTACTTTATTTGGAAAATGAATCGTCTCTCATAAAGTCAAAATGGAATGAAATTTTGGTCATATAAATTTTTTAAAATAAAGGAAAAGAGAAAAGTTCAATGGTGAAGATATTGATCACTAAAAAAATTCATCATCGTTTATCTTAAAATTGGAGTTGACGATTTATCTACTTGTATAATGAAGTAAAATATTTTTGGTTAAGTGATTATTTTGATGGTAATTTAAAATATTCTTAGTTGTATGTTTAGAATATTAATTGTACTATACTTTTTTTTTGATAATTTAGATTATTTGGTTTTTGCTTTTTTGAAAATTAGTTTTATGGTTAATGGTTAATACATTGATATTTTTGGTATGTATTCCATTATTTGAAATAATGAAAATGCATGTTTGAAGATAATTAAGAATGTTTTTCTTTATTATATGTAATGTATGTTATTGTTAATTAGGGTTTGAGACAAACTTTAGATTTGGGGTGGGGATATCCAAATTTATAGGGACGAGTTTGAATTGTAGTTATCCGTCCTTGTTGAAAATCAGAATGGTAAACGGGTTTTTATGCAATAGTTAAATTTGAGAATGTGGAACGCAAAAACCGTTCTCATCCTACCCTGTTGTTAGTTTGGGATTTTTAGTTTGGCATTTCGACATGAATGTGTGACATAAGAGATATATAAATGTTAAGTGCATATAACTAATTCATATTTTCAACCGAAAGTTATAAATTTGACAGAAGTGATGGAGAGACTTAAACACGTTTTCGACAATAGTGGCAGTTTGGAGCGGTTCAAGTGTTGAGGACATGTGAAAACAAATCACATGATGAAAGTTGCGAAGTAGTATACATGTAGAATGTTAAATACGAAGGCTCACACAACAATGTACATGTCAGAATTCTGAGTTAGCCATTACTGGCAATTAAGAATGTATTTAGTATGTAAGTGAATTTTGATTCGGTAGTTAAGGTTCACATTTCATTTTTGTTCTCTTTAGAACTCATACATCAAATTCACTGAGATAACAAATTTTATGAGAAATGTATGAACAAGTGTTCCATTTGAGCATTTTGATTGCTTTGTTATTATTTACTTCTTTACTTGTTTCTGTTAATTTAAACACTTTTAATTTATTTCTTTTGTTATTTGCATTAGAAATTCTTCCAGCACCATTGCATTCTCTCAAATTGTTTTTTCACAAAGTATTGTGTAGGATTTTCGAGTTTGATTCTATAAGTGAACTAAAACTAGTGATTGTTTACTAAAAACACCAGTAAGCAAATTGGCACGCCCAGTGGGACCTACTTTTGTGAAAAATCGAGCTTTTGCAGAAGAATGTGTGCATTTTTATTTTCTTTTATGTTCTTCACACATGAAAATGGTTTCAATTGTTGAGTCTTTATGCGTATGAGTTGTGGCAAACTTGTTAAGATGTCTCGTCATTCATAAAAAATCCACCCCTTCCCCATAACGATCCTCCAAATGCAAACAAACAGTCAATTAGAGTGACAGTTGGTGGTACAGGAACTTCAACAATGGTTGGAGTAACTGCTCCTGCCACATGTCAACCTCTAGTTTCGACCACAATACAGGAGATGGTGGTACCCTCAGTACAACCAACCATTTTTTGACTACTCTCAGGGTTACACAAACCACTATATGAGACATTAGGCCTCCATTCCTTCTAGGCTTCACGCTTCCCCTTAGTGGTAAGGAATATCCATACGGAATTCCAATAACACTTATGACAAGACTACAAACTAATGTGTCTATGTATGTAGATAATGTAATGGTATTTTCCTCTGATGTTAACCAATACATGGCATAAGTATCTGCCATAAGTAATCCTAGTCGAATGGGTCAACCCAAAGAGGATTAGGATATATCCATCAGGTTATACCATCTTTAATTATTAGTTCTCTCTTGACTGTAAGACAACAAATGGATGACAGTCACCATGAGATGGTTAACATGCATACCCAACAAATTGGTATTGTGTTTAATCCTCTAATTCAAAATACAAATCATAATTACCAATAATTATCACATCAAATGGGTCGAATTGTTGATTTCTCTGGTGCTCCTCAAACCCCTATTCAACTAATTCCTCAAATCGAAACAGTTAGGGCAAATCAAAATCCAGGAGTTGCAAATAATAAAGGGCTCATAATAATCAAGTGCAACAATGGGTGATGTCCTAGCCGGTTGAACAACCTATACCCATGGTAGTCAAAGGAGACCTAGGTCGAAAAAACCTATATATGGTGTTGGGGAATAAGAACCAAGATGCATATCAAGTGGTTAGGAGAGTCCAACAAAATAATCTTGGGGGGTAAAATAACATAACCAATATGGATGAACAAATCCAAGCCCAAAATGGTCTTAATGTTGGTCTTCATAGGCCAAATTTCATCTCTGCCTTATCTGGATACATATTTCAAACTAAACTCCCCAGGGGTTAGAAATTTCCTAAGTTTACTAATTTTACAGGCAATACTAGTGAGTCCACTATCGAGCATATTGCTCGATACCAGTTAGAAGTCGTTGATTTGGCTACTAATGTAAATCTAAAGATGAAATACTTCCCTGATTTTTTAACCAAGAATTCTTTAAGATGGTTCACTATTCTCCCTCCAAACTCCATACATAATTGGAATCAACTAGAAAGGGTGTTCCATCAGTAGTTTTATATGGGTTAGTAAAAAATTAGCCTAAAAGAGTTAGCCAGTGTGAAGCGAAAGTTGTTTGAATCGATAGATGATTATCTCAATAGGTTTAGTTTGATGAAGTCAAGGTGCTTTACTCAAGTGCATGAACATGAGTTTGTCAAAATGGCTGCAGGTGGTTTACATTATTCCATTAGGAATAAGTTTGATATCTAATACCTAAGGGATGTAGCCTAGTTAGCATACAGGGTTAGGCAAGTCGAACACCTAAAGCAGAAAAGACTAGATCAAATCGACACCCTAGGAAGGAAAAGATTGCTAACATAGAAACATGTGATTGTAATCAAGAACTCGACGTAATTTTAGAGTGTGTTGGAGAAAATGAGGTTAATCTAGCAGAATTAAATCTAGGTTCTCCATATGTTTGTAAAGTTTTAAGTTCTTCTAATGGAAAAAAATCCCTTTGAACTAAGTTGAAATGATTTTTTTTTACAAAAACTTATACTTTTGATGTAACTAAATGTTATGAATTTTTTTATCTTCTAGTTGTCGATGGTCAAATCATAGTGCCGAAAGGCCTAAAGATGACACAATTGGAACAAAGGAAGAAAAATGTTTTTGTAAATATCATAATTTTATTGGTCATAAAACTTCTCAATGTGTTCTTTTTAGGGATTTGGTACAAGACGCTCTAAAAGAAGGCATGTTTAAGTTTGGTGATAAACCTAAGCCACCAATGAAAATCTACTCAGACCCCTTCCAGGTTAAGGAGGCAAAATTTGTCGAACCTGTGGAGATCATGATGGTCGAAGTTACTAAGGATCCCAACCCAGGGGTCGAAGAGCTGAATGTAGAAGATTACACTAAAAGATTCAAGGAGGTGTATCCAAAAGCTGGAGAGGATTTGGTTGACTTCCTGAATCATTGCAAGATCAAAGATTCAAAAGTGATGTTGTACCCTCGTTGTAATGCATTTTATGACAAGGAAACAACGAAGGATCTCGAAGGAGCCAATCATCAACAACCAAAACAAAGGTCTTGGGTTGACGGGAGGTCCAATTTTACCTTTGACAAAACCCAAAGAGGGACTCTTTACCATAAATATCATGACCCCCACACCATTGGAATAACTAGAAGAAGATATATGTGCCACATGTAGGTGTGCTTTCTGACCAATGGATTTGACCCAATTTCAAGCCAAATGTTAATCAGTATAAGTGGAAAGTGGTCGAAATAGGTAAAGGCTCATCATAACATGATAACTCTAAGGTTTCAAATAACTACTCTTATAGTTCTAAGAACTATTTGGGTAATATTCTTATGACCAGAACATAATTAAGAAGGTACTAGCAAAAGAAGAAAGATGTTTTTAAAGCCGAAGAATTTATTGGCAATGTTAAATTCCAACCTCTAATAATGGCTTAAGTGATGAAGAAGCCCATGAAATAAATACTCTTTATCCCTCAGCCAATAATGGTCAAATCCAAAGACAAAGACCCCATCTCAATCGAAGATGATGACATGCTCATTGTCAACTTTGAAACTGAGTTCAATGATGAGCTTGATACCGTATGTAATTTTTTTTTTCTATTTTTCCTATAGAATTCGACTTAGTAATTGAAGTTATCGATCAATCACCATTTATGCTAGAGTTTTCATCATTTATGCGTCAAGAAACCAGGTGAACTATAGAACTTTGAGCTTAATTCTTGGTAATTCGAGTTAGTTTGTGTCATAACAGTATTTTCTTAGTTTGAGTTTCTTTTGACTATTTTTATGCTTTTGGTATGTGTGGCATGTTGAATGCAGGTACGGAGGTACAAGGCATCAAGGATCGAGCGCAAGACAAGGCCAGAACAAGGAAGCAGAGAAAAAAGATTTTAAAAAATGTGTTTGTTGCCCTTACGCGTAAGAACAAGGCATTACACGTATGACATTGCACTATTACTCATACCATATGAGTTCCACCAGAAAGAAGAAAAAAAACAAGCTTCTGCCCATACGCGTAAGAACAAGGCATTACATGTATGGCCTTGCACTATTACTCGTACCATACACGTTCCACCAGAAAGAAGAAAAAACAAGCTTATGCCCATACGTGAACCATACGTGTAAGGGCATGCCTGAGATGCTACAATGTGGGCGTACACGTAGTATATTGTTGCAAGGAATAAGGCATTACGCATATGATACGGGTCATTACGCGTATTGAAGCCCAAAAATCCAGTAAGCCCAAAACATGTCTATTTAACCGGGAAACGCAACTTTTCGAGGGTTGGACGATTTTACAGAGCAAAAACATGTTCTAAAGGTTGGAGAACTCATATTTTCAAGGTTGATTCAGACTTTCAAGAGCTTTCCGCGATTGAAGATCAACTCATCTAAGATTTTTGTAATGACAACAATCTTTACTATGTTTTCTTTTCTTTTTATGAGTAGCTAAACGCCCCCATTGCTTGGAGGTGTCCCTGATTCTGATTTGTAATGATTTTGAATTACTTTGTGCAATAACAATAATTTTTGTTATAATTAATTTGTTCTTATGATTGTTCTTATTACTTTCTCTATCGGACAAATGAAGTTTGATGTATGTGAAATAATTAGGTTGAACCGCCATTGTTCACGATCTGCTTGAGAATATATCATAGTAGATATCACCTAGGACTAGGAATACCCTATAATAACTGGATTATTCTTGATATAATAATGCTTAATTTCATTCGTGATTTTCTAAAGACATAGTAATTAGTTTGAATGATTAAAGGTTTTCTCACTAAGGACTTAGGAGTAAAGACCGTTAAGAATCGGTAATCAATTATCTAAAGTGCGTTGTGGCACTGTGAGTTTAGGATACTACTCATATTTGTCTTACCCATTCAAGTATTTTATTTACTTTATTTGTTATTGCTTTTCAAATTTTCTCCAAAACAATCCCAAAACACCCAAGCTTTTGTTTAATTGGAATTAATCCAGAACTTTGTATCGCCAAGCAGTCATTGAGATCGATATTGGGGATTTCCCCTTTTTATTACATTGGCAGATTAGTACACTTTCTAATTTATAGATCAAGTTTTTGGCGTCGTTGTCAGGGACTGCCAAAGATTACAGAGTTCATAGATCTATTTCAGTTAAAATTTTGTTGCTCTGCAACTAAAATTTTAAATTTCAGTTTTTATTTCTTATGGCTATTTTTGGTTATTACTAATCTTTGTCTAATCTGTGTATGAGAGGAAAATCCTCAGCTGATTTTACTTTTGACGCAGAACCAGAAAGAACTTTACACGCTAAGTTCAGACAAGCTAGGAAAGCAAGGTTGGCCTCCTCAGAAGCAGAAATTTTTGATATAGAATCTGACAAAGAGAGAGAAGATCCAATTATGGATGAACCACAAGAAAGACTTGTTGGGGATAATGGAGGAGCAAACGCCCCATTGGGTCGTTTAAATATAATGAATCAACCAGTGAATGTCCTGAATTTTCAGTTGCACCAAACAACCATCTATCAGCTTGAGAAGAGGCTTTTTACAGGTAAAATAAATGAAGACGCAAATAAACATTTGCAAAGGTTTCTTACTATGAACACTATTTTGAAGATTGAGGGACACACTGAAGAAGCAAAAAATTGAGAATGTTTCCATTCACTTTAGCCGAAGACGTCGAAGAATGGTTTTATTCATTACTAGTTGGAAGTGTTACTACATAGGAACAAATGGAAACAACTTGCAAATAGATGTGATTGATTTGAAACTTGCAAATCAGGTTGTGAAGATGGAAGACCAAGTTGTTGTTGAAGTTGAGAGAAGACTTAAGGCTATGAATATAGGTACTCAACAAGTAGCCCAAGTTTAACCTGTTCAAGCTATTAATTATGAGATTTATGGGGGACCCCATTTTTCCATGCATTGTGTTGCAACTGCGCAACCAATTGAAGAGATAAATTTTCTGAAGCAGAACAACCCATATTCTAACACTTATAATTCAGGCTGGAAAAACCATCCAAATTTCTCCTGAAAAGATAAGCAAGGAAATATTCAAAAACAGGGTCCTATTCAGTATCAAAACCAACCACTATAATATCAAAATTAACAACAGCAACAAAAGTATCGACCAACACCACAACAACAATATCAACCATAGTACTGATCACAACAACAACAATATCAACAAAAAGCACCCAAAAAGGTGATTGGGAAATTTCCAATGAAAAGACGGCAACTCAAAGTTCCTAGTCCAAGAAGAAACAAGAAATAATCAGAGGAACGCTACTGCTCCTATCAAAATTATGTTGGTTCAGATGGGTCAGATATCACAACAAATAGTAGGTTATCAAGCACAAGATTCCCTACCTAGAGCAACTGTGACAAACCCGAGAGACCATAATAGTGTGAGTGCAATGACAACAAGAAGTGGGAAATCACTTGAAGTGTCTGAAGAAAAACCAGACGAAGAAGAACAATTGCTTTAAGTGGAGCTAGAAATCAAAGAAAATCAGACCACCACAGAGGAATAGGTTACACCAAAATAGGTTACAAAAGAAAAACCCAGAGAACCATATTCAATCATCAAACTCCCATTTCCTACAAGGAACAAGAAGAAGGGCCAAAATGAGATTTTTTTTTGAAAAATTCCTAGAGATGTTTAGAAAGTTAGAAATTATCATTTCATTCTCTGAGGCACTTGAGTAAATGTCCATATATGCTAAGTTCATGAAGGATGTTATCTCCAAGAAACACACCATTGACACTGAACCTATACTTCTAACTGAAACTTGTAGTGTTATTTTGCAAGGTATGAATATCCCAGTTAAAAAGAAAGATAGAGGTTCTGCTACCATTACATGCACCGTTGGAGATATATAATTCAAAAAGGCACTTATTGATTTGGGAGCTAGTGTGAGTCTTATGCCTTTATCCATATACACGAAGTTCGAAATAGGAACAATTCAGGATACCAGGATGACACTCAAGTTTGCAGATCACTCAGTGAAGAGACCTTATGGTGTAGTTGAAGATGTTCTAGTTAAGATAGATAAATTTGTGTTCCGTATTAATTTTGTGATCCTTGAGATGCCTGAAGATGAATAGATCCCTCTGATTTTGGGGAGACCTTTCCTAGAAACAGAGGGATGTATGATAGACATTGAGGAAGGAACCATGACCCTCAAAGTTTATGATGAAGAGCTAAAGATTGATTTCAGAAGTACCATGAAACATAAAGAAGACGTTGGGACAAGTAATACAATGGAGGTGATAAATAAAATGGTAGTCAAAGCTATTCAGAGCCAAGTCCCTAAGTTACCTTTGGAAAGAGCTATTAGTTTGTTCACCCAAGAAATAGAGGATAATGAGGATGAAAGAGAGAAGGAAGTGCTAGCCATGTTAGATGTATAACCACCATGTTTGAGATCCAAACCACACCGGTAGGAGGATTTAAGAGCTCCACAAGAAGCCGAGACCAAAAAGGAAGCTGAAACAGGTACAAGTACATAATTAAAGCAATTACCTGAAAAATTTGAAATATGTCTTTCTGGATTCTAAAAATAATTGTCCTGTAATAATAAGTTATGGGTTACAAGCAAAAGAATAGGAGAAATTGGTACAGGTGCTGAAGAAATACAAGAGTGTTATGGGATGGACCATTGGAGACTTGAAAGGGCTTAGCCCCACAGTATGCATGCATAAAATACTGATAGAGGATAATCACAAATCTGTGGTACAACCTCAAAGAAGGATGAATCCATCAATGAAGGAATTTGTGATAAAAGAAGTGGTGAATTTGTTGGATGCAGGGTTAATCGACCCTATTTATGACAGTTCATGGGTGAATCCAATACATGTGGTACCAAAGAAGGGAGGAAGAACAATTATTCTAAATGATAAAAATGAATTGATTCTCACTCGCACAGTAACGGGTTGATGAATGTGTATTGATTACAGGAGGCTCAACACCACAACAAGGAAATATCACTTTCCTCTTCCTTGTATTGACCAGATGTTAAAGAGACTTGCAGGTCATGAATACTACTGCTTTTTATGTGGATATTCGAGGTATAACCAGATTGCGGTAGCCCCGAAAGATTAGGAGAAGACAATGTTCACATGTCCTTATGGTATTTTTCCCTATAGAAGGATGCCATTTGAGTTGTGCAACACCCCTGTTACTTTTCATAGATGTATGACATTTATATTCATCAATATGCTTGAAAAGCACATTGAGGTGTTTATGGATGAATTTTCTGTTTTTAGATCTTCTTTTGATCACTATTTAACTAACTTGTCTCTTATTTTAGAAATGTGCCAGGAAATTAACCTAATTCTTAATTGGGAAAAATGTCATTTTATGGTACAAGAAGGTATAGTGACGGGTCATAAAATCTCCCACAAGGGGATAGAAGTTGACAAAGAGAAAGTGGAGGTAATTGTTAATCTCCCACCGCTAGTGAATGAAAAGGGGATAAGGAGTTTCTTAGGACATGCAAGTTTTTATCGCAGGTTCATAAGAGATTTTTCCAAAATTGCTAAACCTTTGACAAATCTGCTTGTCAAGGACAAGCCATTTACTTTTGATAATGAGTGTAGGGTGGCATTTGAGACTTTGAAGAGTAAGTTGGTTTCTACACCTATTATGATATCCCCAGATTGGTCTCTCCTTTTCGAGATCATGTGTGATGCCAGTGACATTGTTGTGGGGGTTGTGTTAGGACAAAGGAAGGATAAACTTTTGCATGTGATTTATTATGCTAGTCATGTCTTGAACCCAACCCAGATGAATTATGCAACTAACGAAAAGGAGTTGTTGGTTGTTGTTTATGCTTTTGAGAAATTCATATCTTATTTGCTAGGGTCTAAGATTATTGTTTATACTGACCATGATTCTTTAAAGTATTTGTTTGCTAAACAGGAATCAAAGCCCAAGCTTCTGAGATGGATACTCCTTCTTTAAGAATTTAATCTCGAAATTCGAGATAAAAAAGGTTATGAGAATACAGTTGCAAATCACTTATCCCACATGTCGCCAATTGGGATACTAAGTCGACAGGGATTATACACAATTTCGAAATAATTTTGAAAAGATCAAATCTATTTGTTGTGCGTACCTCATGTAACACCCCTTTTTTATTATAATATTTAATTAATTATTATCATAATATTTATTTAATTTTAGAATGTCTTTGAGTGGTTAATATTATATGGGTTAATGAGTTGTTGGGTAGAGTTTACTTATATTTTTAATAATTAAATCAGGTAGAAGTAGAAATACTGGTTTTAATATTAAGTTATAATAAAAATAAAAATTAAGCATTGGTAGAATTTAATTAATTAATTTAATAAATTGATTGGTAGAGAGAATTTAGGAGTGGGTATTGAAATAGAATTTTAAAAAAAAAGTAAGTGGGTAGAATTATGAGGAATTAAGGGAATTAGTGTGATTAATAAAATAAAAGTAAATAAGATTTTCTATTTAAGTAGAAGGAGCATAGAAAAAAGAGAGTACATAGAAGTTTTGAGAAATAAGAAGTGAGAAGAGAGTTGAGGCAACACTAAGAGAGCAAGTGAAGAAGACAACCTCCATAGCCAAAGTTCAAAGTTTTTTCTGCAAATTTGAGGTAAGGGGAGAGAATTATTCAATATATGGGTGTTAAGAATGAGGGGAAGACGGGAAGTCCTTATCCTATTTCACTTTCTCTCTTTTATATTTCTCATATTGATGAATGAATTGAACCTTGAAGGGGTTTTTGCAAAACTTCTTAGGGTTGTTGTTATTAATCCTAATCTTCGTGCTTTGTTAATAGTTGAAAATATATGATGTGTTAAAATATCACGATTGATTCCATAGAGTTCTCTGCTGATATGGATCTTATTAATTGATTTGATATTTATTAAAATGTTATGATTGATGCCATATAGTTCTCTGTTGATATGAATGTTATTAATTGACATGATATATGATGAGATTTTATGATTGATGAGTTATGAGTTGTGATGAGTAATATTGTTGTTCAGGAGAAAATGTTGATTTATGAATTTGAACCTCCATTAGAATGAAAATATAAAAGTTAGAAATTGTTACAGAGAGAAAAATTGCAAATAGACATAGAAAGGGATGAATCGTCTTGTTCCATGTGTAACTTGAGTTTCGTAAGTCCGTTTCAAGTGAAGTCAGTTGCATTAGAAAGTTAACATGATAATATTTATGTTAAAGTAGAGAAATTGGGTCGGGGAGCTCTACAACGGTAGCATTTCTCTGGTTTTTATACCATATGTATAGTCAAATTTCAGTCATGTGTTAATAATCTTGTTTCATGCGTAACTGGAGTTTTGTAACTCCAATAAAGATGAAATTAATTGTATTTGAAAGAGGGTTTAAAGAACACTTAAATGAGAGAGTTTCATAACTTTATCATAAGTCTATAATATTTCATGCTATTGTGAAGTTGAACATTATGTTTTAGAGTTTATGTAGGAAATATTGTAATATGGTTGACCTGAAACGGATAACTAGAGTTAGAAAACTTCGATTGAGATGTAATCAATTACATTTGAAAGAGTGTTTAAAGAACCAGTAAACTGGAGAGTTTCATAATTTTATCATAAGTCTATAGTATTTGTCACTATTGTGAAGTTAAACATTATGTTTTAGAGTTAAATTAAGGGTTTATGGACCCTAAGGGTAAATTTAGAGGGGAAAGGGTTTTGGGAAACCCTTTGAGCGATTTAAGGAATTTGAATACATTTATAAATAACTTGGATTTGATTTATTAATATGTTTAGAGTTGAGTTGATAAGTAATTGAGTTAATTCATGGTTGTTTTAAAGTCTTAAAGGATACACATGTAACCCTTATGCCTATGAATAATAAGTTGTTAGTATGAGTTTGGTTGTTATTATTTAGTTGTTAACTAACTCATGATTATGCATTGTTGAAGAGTATTGATGAGAAAATCATATATTTTAATTATTATGTTGAGCTTATGGCGAATGTCTCATGAAAAGGAAAAATGTTGAGTTTATGCTGAGATGTTTCGGTTCAGTGGAACCATTAATGCGGGATCGCATTGGCGATGATTTATGCTAAGTTTTAAGTTCGAAGGAAGCAGTGACGTGTTGGACTTATGTCTAGTGATGAGGAATGGAGTTGGAGGATTGTAGATGAAGATTTATATTGTTTGTTACATCATGTATATCAGAGATGGGCAGGACTTCGGTCTAGTGATGAGTAGGAGTTCGGTCTAAGTGACAAGTTAAATGCTTCAGTAACACACCTCTGAATATCTGAAATATTGGTACCACATGCTAGAAGTAGAGTTGATGAATACATTACATACATAATTGCATTTGTTGATTAGTTATTTTGTTGTTGGATTTGTGTGATTGATTTAACTGTGATAATATACCACCCTTGCTATTTATACGCCACTAATATATGGAATGTATTTCTCACTCCTTTTCTATTTATTTATTGTTTACCATGAAAATTGGTAAACAACCGTTGATCTTCCAAATTACTAAATTTGGTTACTTATAGGATCAATCCGATTGATTGTAGGACATGTGCTAACTGTTTAAAGTGAATTCTAGTAAATATGAATACTTCGGCAGTATTGTGATGACAATAGTGAGTGAACTATTTAGACAATAAAAGACTAACACGAATTAAAGAGAAAGGTTGTAGAAGAAATGATGCTAACTAGCAGCAAAGAAGAATATTTGAAATAAGGAAGTATTTCTGGAAAAATAAAGATAAATTGTATTGCTTCAAAGTAACTGACAATGGTGTAAAACAAACGCACATTTCTTAATTTACAGTTCCTCTTCACTCGGGTACTTGGTAAATTTTACAGACTCTATACACACTTTGACACCTCTGATCCTAACACTAAGGCCCTCTATTTATACTTAATCATAATAATCGTTTCCAACGGCCCCTCAATCACGTCGAGACAAATGACACTTTGCATGGATGCAACTATCCATTATGCTCCACGTGTACCTTCAACAGTTTTAGATAAGAACAAAGTTTCCTCCTTTATTTGAATTTTGAATTTCTAGTCGAAACCGTCTTCAAAACATTTAAAGAAATATTTTAAGTCCGAACTGCACGATGGCCCTTTTTACCCAGGAGCTTTCGACCGAATCTCCCTAATATCAGATTTGGTCGAAAACATCTTCATTGGCCGAAAAACGTCTTCACATGGGATTTCCATTTTGTAACTTTAAAATGGGCGTCGAAATTGTGAGCTAACATTTCTGTATTGTTCTTTACACATGTGGTGCAAATACTCAAGTAGAGAGTGAGTAGCTTTAACTGTTGCTTGTATTGGAGGATGACATAATTGGCCTTCTCTGTTGTTTATCTTTTCGCATTGTTTAATTTTACACGTGTTGTCTGATACTGTAACTATAGGTTGGGAGTACTTTATTTTGTTTTTTTTGTAAGATGTTAAATTACTATTATATGATAATTGAAGTTGATTTTCTAATTACGAGATAATTTGAAGTGCTATACTAAGAAATGTGACACCCTTAGTATTCTTTTATTCCACATGCTTTATAAATAATGAGTTGGGGTTTAGGGTGTTACACCACGTCCTTTCGGTTTTTTGGTATGTTTTAGCAACGAAGAAAAAACATCAGTTAGATGTTACACTAGAGTTGAATGATCCACAACAACACTATTATGATATGTTATCCACCATTCTTCAAATTCTTTAGTGCCAAAAAAAGAAGCTTCAAATTTTAAAGGGATTAGGTTAATGACTTTTTTAGCATGAAAGTCTAAACACACCTTGTAGTTTTTCTCCGTCGGTATGGTATTAGCCAGACATATTTCTTTGTCATTGGAAAAAAAATGATATTGGCGAGAAATGGTTGAAGCCAAAATGCCTAACCACCAAATTTGGCTGATACCCAACAAGCCCAAGTCCAGCTTTCCTAATTGAAATTCTAATCGATAGAATAGTGGGTTTAAAGAAAGCTACCCAGATGTCAAGAGCTTCATATTGATTTCTAGATGAAGAAGTTGGAAATTTTCTTTTGAATCAATATGGTTCATGGCTTTGATTGACAAATGGTGCCATAGAAGAAACGAATTCGACACAATTCATGTATATGAAGAAATATTTCTTAAAATCTTTTTCATTCGACAAGTCAACATCTTCTGGAGTTAGCGAATCGAGTCTAGTACCTTCAACTTGTCTTTCTAAATCAGTTGGAACAACAACATCTAGAAAAGATTCAAGAGTGGCATTAAGCCAGAGTTGAAGGAGCCATATGGGGTCAGAAATTAGGAAATTTTTCTCAGAATTGATTCTTGTTCTAAGGTCAAGGGAGGCAACTCCTAGGGATTCATAAAGACAACCCAAGATCAACTTGCTAAGACAAACATTTTGCTGCTCATGAAGCCACCATGGTCGAAGGTGAAGATGGGCTTGATTTTGTTCTTGATGGTGGGGATCGAAAGTATCCCTGATTGGTCGAACACCAGTGATGGCGGCAACATCAAAAAGCGTATGTTGAAGATTCCCAAAAACAAAGGGCAACTATGAGCATGTTAGCATTATACCTTAACCGAGTTCTCGACAGCTGAATCAAGTCAAAAATGCCTTGATTTTTCCATATTTTTCCTTTCTTCTTCTCTACTATGTTCAACCAATTGATATAGATTTCATTGTTGGTAGAAGGAGAAGAACAAAATACATTATTGGGTTGTTCCATGAATCCTAACTCAAAACTTTTGTCCCCAAATGCACGAGGTTTACACAAGGGTAGACAAAGGAAAATATCTTTCAATTTATTGGGTTTCACAAACGATCTAGGGAAATGACGCAGAAATGCATGAGTGTTACCCGCAATAGAGAATTGAATAAGTACTTGAGAAGCTCAAATAGCTGATTTTTCCGTCTTCATCGGTGGTTCTGAAACATAGGTGTGATCGAAAAAAAAAATAGGATATTCAATGTCAACAACAGAAAAGACTTAAAATTGCTTTTCTATGATGGGATTGGAAGAAGAAGTCATGTTTTTTACAATTACAATAATTATTAGTTGATAACTCAACTAATAATATTGACGAGCAACATCCTCGATAATATCAATTAAATAAAAGTAAGAAGATCATTTTGGGAGATTAGACAAATACTCACTAATGTAACGATGACTACCGTGGCAATTAACCATGGTCTCATTAAAAACATATCAAAAAATTTAATTAAAAAAAGCAAGTTAAATTTAAAATAATTTATATTTAAATACATTTTAAAAATAAATTTAAATTTAAATTTAATATTATAATCTAAAAAACCGAAATTTGAACATTAAATTAAATTTAGAATCAAATAAAAAAAATCAATCATATTCAATAACAACCAAATACATATAAGGGAATTCTTATTTACCCACAAAAAAAATTGATGGAATTGTTTATATTTTAAAATGCATTAAAAAAATTAAAATATTTAATGAATAATTGAATTAAATAAACTAAAATATCATTATTAAATAAAACTTAATAAGTTGCCACATAAATTCAATTGTTCCCACGACCTTATAAGCTATACAATATTAATATTACAAAAGTTATTAAATCTTGTGCATCGAAGCCAATTTATTTCAAAGTGACAAGAAAAAAATATTTTATAATAGATAATATAATTAAAAGAATAATAATGACATTTACCAATTATCATAGTCTATTTTCTTTGTTAAGATGAAAATAAGTGTGGAACCGAATCAATATTTTTTAATTCTCTTAACAGAAAAAAAATAAAAACAATATTTATTTTCTTTTAAAGTAGTTCTAATTTATATATAATTATAAAAAAGTTAAATATTTTTTATAATATGTGATTATAATTGACTAATTGTATATAAATATTATTTTATTATAGTTAAGTTAAAATGAGCGTAAATAAACTGTTTATTTATTAAGGTAAATAAATCATTGTTATTTATAAATTAACTATTTTAGAATAAAATATAATCATATTCTCACAATTATTCAAAATTATTATTCAAAAGATCATATTTCATAATAAAAAAATTCCTTTTCATCCTAATTATTCACAGTTAATAGTTTTACAAACTTCATCACTTCATCATATTTTTGTCATTTTAATTTTTTATACAAAATTTTATTCCAAAAGAATTTAATTGTAAGTGACTAAGGACATGTGTTTACTTAAAACTTTTTTTTTTAAATAATTAAGAACATCTGTACTTTAAACCTTTCTTTTTGTAAATAATTAAATACGTCTGTACTTTAAACTTTTACATTAAAAAAATGGTTAAAACTTCAACATCACACATAAGTTCATCTAATAATTAGTATATTAAAGGCAGAATTGAATTTTTGAGGTTCAACCTCTTAAGTTATTATAACTACCAACAACTACATGTTATTGTCGCCAATAAATTAAGAGTGTAATAAAGTTTGTAGGATGCCTAGCTATTTCATTAACTAAAATTTGAATTTTTCAACTAAAACTAAAGAAAGGTTTATTTGCATTTCAACAATTTCTTGACAATTTATCTGTTAATTTAGAAAATAAAACAATATTTAATGATTAGTAAATTCTCCTAATCTTTGGGATGTTAAAATTCAGATTAATTCACACATCACGAGGGTTTTGGATTCAACTCCCGTTGTTGATATAAGAATTTCTTTGATGCGGGATGTGTAAGTATCTCTATCAGCATTCTTTGAGCTTTGAGGTCTGTCCTGACCTTGATGAGTCTTTGGAGCCCAGTTTATTGTGATTAATTCAGTTTGCTTTAAGGGTATATTCAGGCGGGTATATCAGTTTTTTGTTAGATAGATTATTTTAAGCATATACTCGTGCGAGTATATTGTTTTAAGGATATAGCCTAGCAGGCACGTATATCAGTTTAGTTATATATAGTTTGTTTTAAATTTGTTTTGGGTGACTAATATGTCTATAAATATCACCTCTCATTATAATTGAAATACAACTCAACATAACACAACATTCAATAAACTCATTTTCCTCAATCACTCTATAATTTTCTCACAATATATCATCATTTGTTAAGTAACTTGTGATATAGGTTACCCAACAAATTGGTATCAAAAGCACTCGTTCAGTCCTCAATCTCTAACCATGGCGAATGAAAGTACTACCTCTAACAAATTCTCAGCCAATCTACCAGTTTTCAAGGGAGAAAACTATGACAAATTATGTGCATAGGTGAAAGTCATATTCAGATTTCAAAATGTGCTTGAAATCACGAATGGCGGTTTCTTGGCATTAAAGGCAAATGCTACTAAGGTACAAAGAGCTGCTCATCGTGAATTGAGCAAGAAAGATGGGAAATGTTTGTTCTTGATCCATCAGTCTGTGGATTCAAATATCTTTGAGAAGATTATCAAACAAGAAAAGACCGAGGAGGCTTGGGATACTCCAATAAACTATATGGTGGAGATGAAAAGTTAAAGAAAGTGAAGTTGCAATCTTTGAGGAAGAAATATGAAAACATTGTTGAGTTATTCACAAAGATGGTGGCTTTGACAAACCAAATGAAGTCACATGGAGAAAAGACCTCTGAATTGCAGAAGGTGGAAAAGATGTTAAAGGCTCTTCTAGTCAAGTTTGATCATATTGTGGTGGCAATTGAAGAATTTAAAGATTGTCAGAGATAAAGCTTGAAGAATTCCCAGCATCTCTTGAGGCGCATGAGATGAGCGTGAAGTAAAGATATTCAAAAAAGGCATATGAAGAGGCATTGCAAGCAAAGTTCTTCAAGAAGATTAAAGAAAATTCCTAAAGTAATAACAAAGTGAAAGCAAAATGGAATCAGAAGTTGAATGACAATGCTGATGCTGGTAAGGCTTTAAAAAGCAAATATGAAACTAAAAAGAATGGTGCAAATCAAAATCAGAAAGTCAAGAAGAAGGTTCACAAGAAGGAGGTCCAATGTTATTGATTTCAGAAGAAGTAACCTCGAATCATAATGAAAAACTCGAGAAGAAACATGTGTAATGCTACAACTATGAAAAGTGGGGTCATTTGGACATGAACAGTTGGTATATGAAAGGCAACAAAGGTTCTTCAAAAGAGAAGAATGTCGAATGAGCAAAATTTTCATGTGAAAATCTAGATTATTCTGAAACCATGGTGTTGATGGTTACATTTCCAGATTAGCACGTTGACTCCAAGATTTGGTTCCTCGACACAGGCTACTCAAACCACATGACTGGTCGAAGAGTTTGGTTGGCAGATTTTGATGAGTCGGAGAAGAGCAAGGCCAGGTTTGTAGATAATAGCTCATTGCAAGCAAAAGGTGAAGAAACATAGTTATTCAAAGGAGAAATGGAGAAAAATCCATGATCAAAGATGTACTATATGTACATGGAATGAATTGTAATTTGCTAATTTATGGACAATTGGTCGAAAAAGGTTACTATGTGGTTATGAAAGATGGAGCTTTTGATGATTCGAAACTCATAATAATTTGTTCTTAAAATCCCATATGTCAAAGAATATGATATTTAAGACCACAATCTGTTCGACTGAGCTACAATGCTTGGAAATAGTTGTTGATCATAAGCATAGTTGGTTGTGGAACTTAAGGTTTGAGCATTTGAATTTTAGGTAACTAAATCAATTTATTACTCAAGATATGGTAATTGGTATACCAAGTCTTATCATGTCTGACAAGCTCTGTGAAGGTTGCTTGGCAGGGAAGCAATCCAGAAAATCTTTCATTTCGAATGTCCAATCAGGTCCTCCTGCATACTAGAAGTAGTACATTTAGATGTATGTGTACCTTTTGAGGATCATACCATTAGTGGAAACAAATACTTTGTGTCATTTGTTGATGAGTATAGTAAAAAAACTCTAGATCTATGTGATTAAGCGCAAATTTTAAGTATTTGCAATCTTCAAGAGATTGAAAATACTCGTCAAAACCCAGAGTGAAAAGAAGATTAAGGTCCTAAGGACAAATGAAGGTGGCGAAAACACATCCATGTTATTTGAGGAGTTCTGTTCAGAACATGATATTGATCATGAGGTAGCTGCTCCCTACACACGTCAACATAATGGAATAGAAAAATGAATAAATATAACCATATTGAATATGGCTAGATGTATGTTAAAGAAAAAGAACCTGCCAAAATTCCAAGTGGATGAAGCAGTCACCATTGTTGTCTATATACTGAAGTAGTCTGATGCTATTTATATACAAGTAATTACTTGTATCCCAAGTAATTAACATAATAAACTAAACTTGAATTATTATATAAATATATCAACTAAACTTCTCTAAGTCCAATCAACTGCAACTAGAATGTGAATAAGTTAAATCGGTCTAATGGACCTATTGCCTAGTCTATTTAAGTCTATGTCAAGTCAGACCTATTTAATAAATGGGATATGCTTATACATAATTAAAAATCTATTTAATTAAATAGGTCAGACATAGGCTATTAAAAAATCTATGAAGTATTATAGTTCGGCCTATATATTCATATATATATATATATATATATATATATATATATATATATATATAATATATATATATATATATATAATATATATTATATATATATATATATATATATATATATATATATATATATATATATATATATATATATATATATATATATATATATATATATATATATATATATGCAAAGTAGTCGGTCTATATATACATATATAGACCAGACATATATAAGTCAACCTATAAGGTTTCGTAGGTAAAATAGACTATTTGAAAGCTTTATTGTGAAACAGTCTTTTAAATAGATTTTTAGGTCAAGCCAGACTTTTAAAAAGATCAGACCAGGTCAAAAGCAATCCTATAATAGATCATAGGCCAAATTCAGATCTTATAAATTTATCGTAGGTTAGACTCGAAAATTAAAATAAAAATTTAACGAGTCTTTAAAAATTAAAATTAAATGGAGAATTTTTTTAGTGTTTTTCTAACCTTCATGGTAGACGCTAAATATTTGAACATACCCATTTTTCTTATAGTGTATTCTAATCCTAAATATCTCTTCCTTCCGACTATCACTAATTTGAGCATTAGAGTATTTGTTGGTATCTCTTCTGTCGACGGACCAAAGCACCAAGATACATAAACCATTACTAGAATTTCCCATCAGATCTTGGTTCACCACTTCACTTATGAATCTCATTGGTCTTGTCACACCCAAATTTTTTCCCTCATTCAATAAATTGATACACACATCGTGACATTTGCATCATTTGTATATCATGCATTTCATCATGCTTAATGTCTAAAATGTCAACCAGAATAAATTTTTGGATCTACAGACAAATTGGTTGAATCGATTTTCATATGTATGTGAAATTAGCAGGCGAAAAGTTTCAAAAATCGGACTTGCCGACGTCAGTATTATTAATCTACAGTTTGTGTAGCTTAACCCGGTGCGCTTGTTTTATTTTTTCGACTACTTTTTCGATCGCATTTTTGTGAGCCCAAGCTTTTTAACCGGTCATTTTTTACTTCAAAGTTTGATCAAAACCTGTCTGTTTTTTAGAGGATTATTTTGTACTGATCATTTTGGTGCGTTTGGTTTAATTTTTTTCGAACATTCTTGCGTTCGTCTTTTATTCATTTTTTGTTGTTTTATTTTTATTTTTTCACGTCTTCGTTTTATTTTTATCATATTTATTTAAGAAGTTTGATTTTAGTTGTTTTAATTGATTTAATCTCATTTAAATTAATTAAATATTTTAGAAGGGACAACTTTGGCATTTTAAATTATGTGTGTTCTTTGATTTAATCTGGATCATTGATTCGAAGTTAATCAAGAGCCAACATGCATTATCCATATTTTTCCTTATTGACCAATCAAAAATCAGGATTTATTTTATTTGTTTAAATAATAAAATATGAAGAAAAAAATCTAAGCATGTTCTCTAATTTCTGAAGTGACACATGTTTGACTCTAATTGGTTGTTTGCTGAAAATTACATCACTTGATCCAATAATGCGATGACATGTGAAATGGATAGGTTGACATTAAAATAACAAAGGAGAGTCAATCAAGGGAGGAGACCAATTAGAAGTGGGCTACATAACTTAGCTTTTTTTTGGATCTAGGAACAAAAAGATAAAAAAGGAGTGACTTGATCCATCTCAAAAAATAAAAAGAAGAACCGAAAAAGTTGATACTTATTCCTATTTTTCTTTTTCGTTTTCCAATGAGCACTCTCTGAAGAAAACTCAGTTTTTTCCCTTTGAAAAAAGTAGAACCACAAGGTATTGTTCTTCTTCTACTCTCACCCACGATACCCTTCTGTTTCTCTCTTACAACTACCCTTCCTTCCTTTTCACGACCACAAATAACCAACCACATCACATCTTCTCCACCTTACCTTGAAACCCTCCACCGCAACATCATCATCTCATCTTCCTTCAACCTCAACCTCCAATAACTTTCACCGCCGAATTCACTCCCACCATAAAACAGAACCAGACACCACACCCATCAAGTTCTTCTCAACCTTCTTCAACCTCCTCCATAATAAATTGTTTTACTTCCATAACCAACTCCCTGCACAACAGTTCATCCCTCCATAACCACCATTTTCGGCCGAGCAACCACCCTCTCAAAGCCACGAACCGCCGTGTGAACCACATAAAACATACCTCTCCATCACGTTTTAGCAACAACAACTATACTTCTCCCTTTTTTTCGTCACCACCATTAAAACCACATTGTATACCCTTATCGTCACCATCTCAGTTAACACCTCAACATTCATAATTTTCTTACTCTGTCCAAACAAATCCTCTCACAAAACCGTCTCCTCCCTTCACCAAAATCAGACTGCCGTTGTGATTTAGAAATGTATATTGTTTCTAAAACTTGGAACTTAGATGACTACCAGATTAAGGGACTATTTTTAATTCATGTGAGCTTTGAGAATTCTGGTGCATTGGTTAATGAATGAGCCATTAAATTGGTTGACTAGGGCATGTATTACACTGCTACAGCCAAATCCGCTTCCAGTGTTATGAAACGGCCTACCCTTTGTCATGTCGTTTTGAGTGTTGTCGTTGTTTCAACTCAAGTTTGCATGGATTTCATTCGTGCATTATTCTATTCAGCAATAACAAAACTTCAGCAACAATATTGACAATACGGTGTCAGTAACCTTCAAATCATTTCTATTCGACTTTTTTTACATCCAAGTTCCTGAGGCTAGGGTTCGAGATGGTTATCTCGCCCATCCATGTTCTCGCCATCATACTTCAAACAAATCAAACTCTTTTTTCCCGCTATCGTTCGATCTATCAAACCCTTTCATAAACGTAAGATATTGTGTCTTAAGACGATGCAAAACATTGCTTCGTCCATAATCATTTAAGTTGAGATAAATGGTGTTTTTCCCGTGAATGTTGATATGTGGAAATCCATTTATACGATGCAAAACATTTTTGTCGAATGCGAATAAATACTTTTCACTAAATCGACCAACAAATAAACATTTTCTACCCAAAATTACGTAGCATTGAATTCTCTATTGCATCCGGAGATACGTAGGAGCGAGATTCATAGTCTCGTCAGACACATTAATAAACAATACAAAAAAAATCTCTTTTATTTTTCGCACCCTAATAAAAAATAAACCTTTTTGTCCTATTATTTCCTTTTAATAACTCAAGAAGCATAACATTTCAAGCTAACACTAACGCACGCAATTAACTAAATGGTTCTCGTTGAGTATAACGAACGTGAGGGATGCTAATACATTTCTCTTGCGTAATCGAATCCCAAACCCTGATTTAGTTACGATGACCATATCTTATCCTTTAATTTAGGGGTTTTATCAATATTTTCCCTTTCCCCCTTTGGGAATAAATAAAGTTAGGTGGCGGCTCTATTAAGTCCATCAGCGAGAGTGCGATTGCGCTTCGCGAGTGTCGTGTTCTCATTTTTCGAGGTACGACAGTCTTGTCTAGGTCATTTTAGCATAATGCCGGAATTGAACTTTAGTGTTTACACTACACTAATCAACACCCATAACAATAAACAAAGAAATAAGATCTGCATCAGCACACGTGATCAAACTACATACCAGTCTCTGGTCTATGAGTTCATCAATATCATCAAGGGCCAGAGGAGGAACTTGCAAAATCGTTGTTACAATAGGGAACATCAGTTCCCTAATATCTACCACCAGCGATTACACCATTTCCATAATCTCCTTTCTGGATCAGAGGTGTCCTGCTTCCGATGATTTATTTATTGGTGGAAATACTCAACCACCACCTTTAGATCTACCAAGAAATTATAACACGCCACTATCATCAATACTGCTGACTCTCGTTGCCAAAGAGGAAACAAACATATTGATAAGAGTTATGCTAGTTTCCATTCAGATGAAATCAACATCACCACAACATCACCACAACATTAATACTTAACAACACATCATAACATACAATATCCACATAACATATCATCATGGATTGGCAACAATAATATAAGACATAACAAGAATCATGCTTCAAGTACCAATTTTACAAACAAAGCAAGAAATCATTAAAAACCTAAAACCCAATTTCATGAAATTTCCCTCCAAAGCTATATCTAAACTAAGAACCCACCTCATGAGAAGAAGTTGATGATGAATTTACATGAAGATGAAGATGATGATGAACTTCTTCTTCTCTTATCTTCTTTCTTCTTTCTCTCTTCTCTCTTCTTTCTTACTAGCAAAAATCAAGAAATAATGGAAAAATGAGAGAAGCTAAATGTGGTATAGAACGACCTTTTGTCCTTTAGTGGATAATTACCATTTTGCCCTTGATATTTCTTCATATTCTAAAAAATAACATTCATCAAATTTACCAAAGTATCCTCATTTACCAATTGGTAAGGACTAGGAGAATTGAGTAAGATTTAGTCTCATATGAGCTTACTAATTACTCAATTTGTCCCAACTGACAATGAATAGAGCATTTAGGAACTCAATTTGTCCCAACTGACAAAGAATAAAGCATTTAGGAACTCAATTTGTCCCAAGTGACAAAGAATAAAACATTTAGGAACTCAATTTATTCCAACAAACAAAGAATATAACATTTAAAAGGATATGAGATATTACAACTACCTCTTTTCAGTTTGAGACTCTTCACATAACATTTTTTGGCAATCTCTTTGTCTTCAAGGATGAATCTCACTCGCCCATTGGAGAGTACTTCATGCATAAATACAAGTGGACAAGGTGACTCCCAACTGGTTAAAACATGGTCGCCCTATAATCATGTTGTAAGAAGAGGAGGCGTCAATAACCAAATACCTGACATTTATTTCTTTGGCCTGGTTCTGCTCTCCAAAAGAGGTCTTCAGCATGATGTATCATTTTACTTGCACCTGCTCTCTAGAGAACCCAACTAACAAACCTTTGAAGGGTTTTAAGTCCTCTGGACCGAGGCAAAGTCTTATGAGCGCCTCCCAATATAGAATTTTTGCAGAAATTCCTTGGTATATGAGGAATATTTTGATCTCCCATTTGTCGTATATGACAGTAATAACCATGGGGTAATCATTGTTAGGATGGATGCTAGTTGCATCCTTCTTAGATAAGGAGATTATAGGTTTTGGAGATCGGGCCTAACCTTTTCCTTCAACGTCACATAGGTCTTATATATTCAGGATCTTCCGAGTATACCTTCTACGGGCAAAGCTAGTCTCACTGTCCCTAAAAAATTCTCTTGCTATGGTGTTAAGCGCGTGGCGCACAACTTTACCCCCCTCTCCCTGGGATGCCTCCTTTACTTTGATCGTCCTGGGGCTCCCGACTATTGGAACAAAATTGGTTTGTATTATATCTCTAAGGTTTTAATGATAAAACAAATTATTTAAAGAATAATAGGGTATACTAGCAAATGTTCAAGTGTGTAGGACCATAGACTAATTTTTTTGAAGAAAAACTAGTATTGTTATTGAGCATGGATATTTAATGAAAATCTAAAGATCAAGATTTTGGAATATCAGAAGCTAAAGACTAGACTCTTAATGACGCTAACCTCTGAATGACGTCAACCTCTGAAGATCCAAACTCTAAAGCATCAACATCTGGAGATTCAGACTCTGAGATTTAATCAACACAAGGATTGAGAAGATTCTATTAGGTCACTATCAGACTCTGAGGATATTTTGTCATCTTTTGATCACGTGAAGACTTAAGCAAAAATATGCAGAAGACAACTGAGATGTAACATATAATTCCTTTTGTAGCAAAAGGGTTTCAAATGAGATTTCAACGGTATTAACCATATTAAGAAACATCTCAACGTCTCTGAATCAAGATTCTCAAACACTCTCTTGTGAAAAATATCCAATGACTCTTTTATTTATCTCTATATAAGGAGTTGAAGACTTGAAGAAAAATAATGAGCTATTGACATTCAAAGAGATGTTACTCTATCAAATAAAAAAGCACAAGTTTAACTTAAAATTTCTTAACACTTGTATATTCTAAAAATTCTTAAGTCTTAAAGAGTCTTTCTGTGTTGAATTTTATCTACATCTATGATTATATATCAAGTGTAGTTTTTCACAATCTCTTAATTATAAGTTAGAGTTTAAGAAGTCTTTTGCTAAGTGCTTGAGCATTTGAAGTCTCTTGTTTGCGTGCTTGATCATAAAGTCTCTTACCTGTGTTTTTGAGCATTTAAAGTCTCTTACTTGTATGCTTGAGCATAGAATTCTCTTACTTGTGTGTTTGAGTATTGGAAGTCTCTTGCTTTGTGCTTGCGTAATTGTAATCTATTTTGGTAATAATGAAAATCCATTGGAACTGCAAGAGGATTGAACTACTCTCGATTTGTGGGAGGAACCGGGATAACTGCTTGTGTCTCTCTCTCTCTCTTGCTTTCATTTATACCTATGATCTGCTTTAATTTTCTTCTAAATACCTAAGTCTAATTTAGATTCTAGACCTTGTATTCAGAATTTGATAAGAGATTTTCATAAAAGAAAAAGAAAGCTAACACCATCCAACCCCCTTATTGTGTTTTTCTCACCTTCACCTACGTCTTCTCGCCCTCGTGAGTTGGACTTGTTTGTCCCGTAGGAAGGGTCTCCCTTTACATATTTCTTAGGGTGTCTCTCTTGGATTGGTCTCAATTTCTTTCTTTACTTAGCAATAATCTTTAGTGTCATGTCCTTTGACCATATGGAAGTTGCATCATCTTCTGGGCTCAGGGCCCATAACATCCGCCTTTGAAGTAGTCGGTGTATGGCTGTTGTATAGATGAAAAACCTCATGCCAGATCTGTTCATATTGAATGTTCAGGGGCGTGAATTTCTCCACCATCTTTCCTAGTATCTTAAACGCAACCTTGTATTTTATAAGAGAGGTATCATTTCTCTTCTTCTGGTAGTGTTAACCCTCAACATTGGGGACACACTCATTGACACCACTCGACTAACATTATCTTCCTCGCCCTTTATGTGACATTTTGCTATAGTGACCACTTCTACTAACGAGAGCATTGGCTTTCAGGCGAGATAATCGTTGAAGTGTCTCACCTTGAGTCCATTTTGGAATTCCCCCACAAACATTTATTGGTTTGGTGGGACGATCTAGATGGTTGCTTCATTAAATCAGGCAGGATAGTCCCTTAACTAATCTAAAGGAACCTGTCATATGTTGAACAAGCTAGTGGTGGACATTTTTCTAGGACAACTGGGGGAGAACTGGTGTACAAGTTTCTTTACCAGCTATTGATAATTGGTGATTGAGGCACGAGATAGAACCATATACCATCGCAGGTAGGCATCCCTGAAATTTCTAGATATTGGCTTTGCACTTTAGGGAGTTGGGCATTCATATGATTTCCATCTGTGTGTTGATTGAGACGACATGCTCGTAAGGATCACTTCACCTATCAAACTTGGCCAAAGAGGGAGGTCTGAATCCCTCATGTGATAAATGCTCCTCACATCTCGTTTGAGAGTGGTTGGAAGTCTAACACTTCCATTTCCTCCAGAGGATTGGATTCCTGCCACCGCTGTCTAATATTGTAAACATTATCCTCCAATGTTTGTTTATGGTGGCGTAGTTCGTTCATGGTAGCACACTTCTTCGATAGGGCATCGACATCAACGCTACTGCTGGTAACTTATGGTGTAAGGGATGAAACTCTCCTGTTAATAATAAACTAAAGTGTCTATATGTAGGAGTGGAGGTAACATTGAATATGATGATGGTGATGAAGAAGGTGTGAGCTAGGTTAGTTTAATTAGATCCCCATAGTGGGCATCATTGTACTATTTAAAAAGTAAAGGTGCATGTTACCCCTCAAGAGGAAGGGGCACTATGAGACTTTAGTAGGTAAATTACAATGTATGATGGTTAAGGCTTGCCCGGGTGGTGAGAAGCCATGTATGGTGGTATTTTATTGTGGTTTAGAGAACATGCTCACGTGAGATATGAAGCTTTGTATGTAGTGTGATACTTTTATAGTAGTATAATCGTGTGATATGATATGTATGACTTAAGATCTATCCTCTCTCCCATTGAGGTGGAGGTATTTATAGAAGATTTTTGGGCCTAGGGTTTAGGAAACCCTTAGGGAGGGCTACCGCTTCCTAATGACTATGGGAGGTTGTTAACCACATATTCTTCAGGGAATCATGGTGAACTCCCTCTCCACGGACTAATGGGGGACAATGGTATTGTACACGTCATCAGTCCCATAGGCGAACCCCCTATTCTTTCTGGATGTTGCCCATGCGTCATCGCTCTTAGGCGGGGACTCCGAAGCCTCCCTTGTTTAAGACTTCCACAAATATAACACTATAAATTAAATTCCATACTAGCGGTTAGAAGCCTCCCTTGTGATATCCCGTTGAGTCAACTCCCTAAACAATGTGTCAAAGGTAATGTATTTGCTATATTTATCCCTTAAGATGAATACCAAATTGGCTTTGAAGTTTGTAAACATAAATTACATGGTATAGCCACGTCGCCTAAGGGATTTCCCCGCTTTTCGTTGATTCCTTGAAATGTGAAGCTCTTTAGGTAAGTGGGGCATTACCTCTCTAGGAAAAGGCTATTATGAGTTCACCTTTTCAACGCTTGAATATGTTCGAAGGATTAGGTCAGTGAACTCTTAGAATTTGAATCCAGGGTTTCTTAAACTTTTCCCTTGGAGAAAATATTTTAATCCTTATGTGAGAGTCTTGTTTGACTCGGAGATAACAAGTGATCTTATATATACGGTACTTGTGGAAGGAAAAGGATTTGCATTCTTTGTGGAATTAGAATATAAAAACACGCCAAATGTAAGACCCCAATTTTGTCCCTAAGATCCCTCATGGCATCATAACATTGCATTGCATAGCCTCAAGGATCATTGAGCATCTTGGCTCCCTTTCCCTTTGGGTAGGGATCTCTTGTGAGTGGTTTGAGATCACCAAGCATGCTTGAATTGTATATCATTGCTTTTCTTGTTTTATTTACTAACCAAAAGCACAAAAATATGTCACTTACATCTTTTGTTTGTAGCTTAAGCAATCACCAGGTCAAGAGCTTCAAGAAGATCCTTTGTGCAAGAGATGAGGTATTTTATCGGGATTAGGATCACATGATTATTATAAGGAGCCTACATGAGCTAGGGTTTCATTTTGAAGCAATTTCACCAAGTGGTAGAGGCTCAAGTTAATCAAGACATTTCAAGGTCATCTGAGGACCAAAAGTCAACTGTGCAGTCAACTGAGGGCTATGAGGTGGGGAAATGAGTTGAGATACCTCAATCATGTTCAAATGGGGTCTATTCATCATTCTAAACATCCATCTTGAAGATTTAAAGGTCATGGCAAAAGTTACTAAAAATGGAAAGTGACATATAATTCAAAGTTTCCAAATTTTGCAAGTTTTTAGTCCACTTTCAACTTGACTTTGCAATATCAAAGATGTTTCAAATGGATTTTTGGTGAACATTAAAGTTGTAGATCTTTGTCTCCCCTTTCCAAAAAGTCCTAATTCATGTCCATATGATGAATGGTTGAGGAGTTATGGTCATTTGATCACAAGGTGTGCATGGAAATTCAAAATGGCATAACTTTTGATGTAATGCTTCAAATTGGTTCATTCTTTTTGCAAAGTGTTTCTCATGTTCAAGGCATCTCAAAATGAACCATTGCCATGCATGAGAGAGGCTTGTATTCTCATTATTTCACACATGTGCAAATTGAAGAAAATATTCAACATTCATTTTTGGCTTAAGATGCAAGCAAATTGATCTTCAAATCATGACCATTGGACGTTCTTAAGTGGATTAGAAGCTTAACATGGGAAAGAACACGTGCATTATGGCCATGCTAGCTTAATGTGCATTTTTGCAATTTGCTTCAATACTCCTTAATCATGATTAGCCAAGGGAAATTATGATTAGCATTGTCATTAGCATGGAGTATATAAACCAAAACCCTAATCATAACTGCCATAACAGAACCATTTCAGATCAAAATCAAGAACTCTCTCAAAATTTCTCTCTCTTCGAATTTGGATTTTCTTCACACAATTCTCAAAAAGATCCTTGCGTAATCTTGATCCTCATGCTTCACTGAGCAAGATTCATCCATCATTTGGTGCAATTCATCAAGGAATCGAGCAGTACAAGAGCATGAACATGGCAATGGATTTTGGAAATTGAAGTGGATTCAAGAGGATTCAACCGTTCAATTTTGCTTAAAGCTTCATAGGAAGATCATAGGAGAAGATCTGGAGCATTGGAGCTCTTGAGAACGCGTGAACAGAAACCTCCATTCCAAGGTGACTTCAATTTTGATCTCTCTTTTTGCTGTTTTTAAGTTATAGATGTGTAGATCTTGATGAGTAGAGCATGTACATGTGTTTAGAATTGAAATTGGCTGAGTATTGAGGTTGTTATGTGAACTGAAAGTTTGGATCTCAAAAATGTTTCCCTTCGATCTGAAAAATCTAGAAGGAATCAGGTTGAATTGATGTGATATTTGGAATCTACATTGAAAACTGAGTGGAATGATATATGCCTTGTGGATTTCTGGAAATTTTTCACGGCGGAGCCACCGTGCGTCTCACTGGAGAAGACGACCGGAGCTGTAGCTCCGGCGTCTATATTTTGTTAGGGTTTAGCTGACTGTGTTCCATGTGTGCACTGCGTGGCAATGTGATTGGGTGAGGTTGCTTTGACCAGGCCACGCGTGCGTTGAAGCGCTGACTGAGCATGCTGATGTCAATTAGTGAAACGGTGTGTTTCACCGTTTGAATGAGGAGCGTTGGATTGATGGGCGCGCCACATCCAACGGATCATGTTTTTTCTGAGTTTTATTTGAATTAATTGTTTCCCTCCATTTTCATTTGATATTTCAATTATTTTGCTCAGTTTGAAAAATTCATAAAAAATGCAAAAGTGATCCAAATGAGTCCCAATTTTTTTATAGATTTGTATGGATGTCTACTTTTTTATGGTGCTGATTTCATGAATTGTTAATGTCTGGATTTTTACTTGTGAATTTTTGAATGAGCATTGTGCTAATTTGATCTATTGCATTCAATGCATTGTGAAATTCTCTATGTTGAACCTTCTGATCCAATTTTTTGCATACATGAAATTCATATATAATATGAATTATTGGTCACTGGTTTGGAAATTTTCTCACATGTTATCATCACTTTTGACACATAGAGAATAATGTGACAATTTGTGTCACATTTTTGACATTGAATTGGTGCATTTTTGTTCACATGGCATTTGTATCATTCTGGATTTGATTTTTTGCATGTTGAACATTCATGGCATAAGAAACTTGTACAAAAATTCTCAAGGTCATTGCATGCATTTCTGATTTGATATGAATTTTCTAAGTTGGAAGTTCATTTTATGCCTATTTTTGGTCATTGCATGGCATAGGCCATTTGAGACACTTGCTTATTGATTTGATGCTGGTCCTTTTGAGGAGTGTTTGAATGTGTAATGTGTAGAAGATTGGGTTCTGTTTTGGTCATTTGGTTGGGTTTTGAATCTTGTCTTTGTACTAGGGTTTTGTACATGAACTAACTTGGTTTTGTGTTTCAGGTTTGGACACTTATCATTGATGGTTGGATTTGTTCTCACTTTGTGAGATACAAAATGAATTGAGTTCTGACTTGTTGTTATTTTGTAGGGTTTTAATTGATGTGGTGAACTCATGAGCTCATTTGAGTGCTAGGGCACTTATGCACTGAATTGTGTAACTGTTAGAGGGTTTCACTGTTCGTTTTCTGGTTGTATGACTGAAGTACTAATTGTTTAGTCTTTGTACAGGTACCTTAGTTGTTTGCATGCTTTAGCTCTTGCTTGAGCATTGGATTATGGTTGATACACCACTCAGGTAGTTAGCTTCGTACTTCATGTAGTCTGAAGTCCTGTCACCTTTTTGGCAGGCATTTTGCTGGCAAGTCCTCCTTCAGAGGCTCTGTTTGTGTTTTTTTACAATTATGCTCAAAGACCTCCAAGAAGAGGCATGTGTTATTTGTTAAGACCTCCAAGAGAAGAGGCAATTGACAGATAAAAGGGATTATTAGCCAATCCCCCGTTATTCAGTGAGTCGTTCTTTATGCTCGCACTATGTGCTGATGCTTTTGAACATGTGCCCCAGATCTTTGTCTAGAGTCTGTCAAGTGGAATAGGATCCCACTTTTCTGGATCCCCACGCTTTCTTTGTCATGAGCTTACCCTGGCCAGGGTTAAGAGCATGAGGTCTCATCCTCATTACCATTTTGATCAACTTCACCCTAACGTTCAATGTTAGTGGTTAAGAGCTACAGATTACCCTTTACAGTTTGGCTTGTTTGTCGAGGTTGATATGACCCCTCTTGACTAAAGCCCACCCATTGTTTGAGCCTCTTGTATGTATATAGTGTGTGATGTTTGTTTATTTGTGAACTTTTGATGTGTGTGCTCTTGAACTAGGAGTTTCCATTTGAGCTTAATTGAAGGATCATTACCATGTTCATCCAAGTGGAGGATACAAGATACATTGAGGATCTCTTATGAGACCTGTTTGATTGCTTATGCTTTGTGCTTGCTTATTCCAAAGGATGGGAGCTACTTGGATCATCAATATGATCTCAAGAGAGGAACTCCTAGTGTGTTTTCATTTCATATCCCTCACCTTGTTGTTCTCCTTAGGACTTAGCCCTCCTTCTTCATCTCTCCACTCTAACCCAAGCCAAAACCCTTTTTGTGCAAACATTTGACTATTGTTTTCAACATTAGAAACCTAAGCCTTATGCTTTTGATTTTCAAACTTTCTTTTCATAACACTTATTTTGAATTGAATCCTTAAGTCAACTTTGACCATTTTGTATATACTCCTAATTGGTAAATATAACCCATTCAAATTTCTTTTGTGGTTTCAATAGCCACTTCTTAATCAAATTTTTTCCATAACCTTTAGCTATTAGGTTTGAGTTATCCTTGAGGTAGATGTAATGCTCACCTATATCCTTAGTGATGGAAAATGAGTCTTCCATGCTTATTATAGGGTTAACCCCTCACTAGCATGTTGAAGCTATCCTCACATGGTGGATTTGTGGTTTTAGGTTGAGTTTTCTCCCTTGGATAACAAAAGACCTTAAGGCTTTTGGACCAATCAATTCACCAACTCATTTTGAGATTTTTACCCCGAACTACGAGGTTTTGATCCTAATCTTTTTATAAGAGGGTACGTAGGCAATGGGTTTATCCATCCAAACACAAAGTGTAAATAACTTGTATATTCTCTTCTTATCTCTTCAATCATGTTTGCACAAATAAAATTTCACAAAACAAACAACCTTTACAACAAGTGTGAAAAGGGCTCCCTAGGAGTACCTAGGATGTTTTGGGTGCCTAACACCTTCCCATTGCATAACCAACCCCTTTACCCAGATCTCTGTTACTTTTACTAGTTTTTGTTAAAACTATTAGGTTTTTGTTCGCTTTCTAACCATTCCTTTGGATAAATAGAAGTGCGGTGGCGACTCGACTTGTATGATTTACCTTAGATTTAGTCAATATCTCCAATGGTAACGAATACCCCGCTACACCAAACTACTAAATTTTTTGAAAATGTTATGGACATCACATTGATAATTGTAAGAGGAAACTGTCAATGGATAATGATTAGGGACTTAGTGACAAGAAGAAAAACATGAAGCATAAAGCAAACCATAAGACTAGACAGACCTATGCTCAAGTGGTTGACAACAGCAAGGAAAAAGGTAAAGCAACCATAGTAATGGAGTCGAAAAACTGTGACAATTTAACTATTGGGGTGCAAGGTACCTTGCACAATAATCCACCTAAAACATAAACTCATTCTCCTAGACAAGTGAATGTAGAGGAAGATAAACCTATTGTTCAGGTTATGGACAAGGATGATGATAGGAATCCACTGGTCACTCCGGATAAACATCCTAATGATTAGGATACTAACTCTGATAGCGAATTGGAAATAAACTTTCTTGATTCTACTTAGATGATGGAAGGATAAAATGCAACATATTTGGTGGAAGCTGTCATACCCTCAAATTTACCCTACCTTCATTGCATCCCTCACATATCATTTTATAGGCATTCATGCCTAATGATCCATAATGATCCATAAACTTATGGCATGGGGTTCAATCATGAAGCTCAAGACCCTATGATCATGTTGAGGTACGCTAAAGCCACCTCAACCACATCTTTATTCTCAAGCATCCCAAATCACGGAGTATCATTCAAAGCATCTCACTCACTCTCCAAAACCCTAATTGGATAATGATTCCCCATTAAAGATACATGAAGATTCATTTGGTCACCCAAGGACCTCAACCCTAATTCTTGTCCCTCTTTGGCTTGTACAAGTCATGGTTCACGTTAAACTTTGATCATTCCATTGAGGACCCCTAAAATCCAAAGTATGTTTATACCCAATCCTTTGAATCATCTCAATACATATCTTGCATCACCAAACCCAAATTTGTCTGACCATGGTTCTTGATGAATCTTGTGATTCAAGAAACCCTAGTTTGGGAATTCGTTGATCCTTTTAATTGCTACATTTGATCACCCTATCATACCACCAATCATTTACCATCAAGTCAAGTCAAATTCAACCATAATTTACCATTCAAACACTCATTCAATTCATGTTACAAGTCATTGGTTTGGTCATGGTTTATGAACTTTCAAGACCTTTGATTCACCTATGAACATGGTCTAAAACCACACCACAAAGCTCCAAACCTCATTTTACATCATCATATGATCATATGAGCTTTAAAATCCACCATTGTACCTTAAAAATCAAGAAATCACAAAGTCACATTTCTAGGTCAAGTTGGTTGATCACATTTTGGCAAGAATGGCCTGTGATTTGGTCCAAAGTCCATAACATTCTCACCTTACAATCTTTTCAAGATATTATTTGAGCCAAATGTCCTAACTGAGTCCCTCTTCAATTTTGTTTCAAGGTCCAAGACCTAATTGATTGAGCATGGACCCCAATTTTTGCATTGGCCAAGCTGTTCCATTGGCCTAACATGACTTAGAATCATGACCAAGACCACCACTTCACCATATTTCCATTTCCAAACCAGAGCTCTTTTTAACTTGGTTCCTTTTGAGTTTTATCAAGGACATGTCAAGGAACATTTGGAACAAATTTCATGCAAAATTTACGAGCCAATTTTATTTGGCCTTGGTTCAAAAATGGGAAATTGTCATGAGGCACAAGTCAAACCATGTTAGCCAAAATTTGCAAATGGAATCACCAAGGTTCTAATTCATCCCAATTTGATCTCTATTGACTTATAACATGTTATGCAACATGCCAAGGCCCAAATGGACGTCAACTTTGATGTGGAAAGCTTGCAAATACTCAAACTCGATGCCATGTGAAATGTTCAGTTTTCCCCAAAATAGCTAAACTCCAAATGCATAGAAGTCAATTTCATTTACTTTGTTTGCTCTTGTTTGGTTCTAAGAATCAAAACCAGTTGGTTGGTGAAGCAAACTAGCTCAAAACATGCCAATTCGAATCCCCAAAAATACATCCACAAGCATGCTTCAGACCACATATGTTTTCTGACCAAACCACTTCTTTTCTCCCTCCAAACCACTCCATCAGCTTTCCTATAAATAGGGGAAGGTGTTCCACTTCAGAACCAAGCTTAAAAATCAAGAATCACCCTGTTGCAAAACCAATTTCTCCCTTAAAAAACAAGGATATGATTTTTGAGTTTCTAAGCTTTTTAGTTCAAACCAACCACCCGGAATCCTTCCCTAAGCATCATTGAAACTTTTCCAAACCTTAACTCACCTTCCCAACATCTCACATGAGTTACACCAACTCATTGAAGTTCATACCTGAAACCGATTCTGATCAGGTAGCTACACTCACACCCTTCACTCAAATAAGTTGCCAATCAACTCTAAATCATTTACTGATCATTAACCATATGGTTTGAGTACTGATGTCCATTATCCTTCATTTAATTTTTGTTATAGGTCAAACTTGTTCTTTTGATTTTTGGCAAAGTACTCCATACTCAGAGCCAATCACTGTCTCGTGAGTGTGGAGGTTAGTTCATTATTATGCATAGGTGTTGATTCCATGTTTAAATCCCATGAAAAACCCGTGTTTGGAGGATTTGATTTCAATGTCTCAAGGTTAAAGACGACTTGGCTTCGCGCATTTGAATTTGAAATATTGTGTTGGCTCATTCCGATTAGCCAGCTAGCGTGCGCATCCCATTTTCCTTTTTGTTTTATTATTTTATTATATTGGTGTGTTTCTGAATCACCAAAGGGAGCTTGGCCTAGGGGATGAGGGGGTTAACCCCCATGACTCAAAGGTCAGGGGTTCAACCCTTAGCATGTGCATTTATTCCATTTTTATTTCTTTTTCCTTATTTTATTGATTTTCCACTTTATTTATTTCCTATTTCATTTGATTTTTTTACCACTTATTTTTATTTCTATTGAAAATATACCTAACATAAACTCATATTATTTTTGTCTTTACTATTTTATTATGTTTTATTTTATTTCATTTGAGTAATTTTTTATGAACTTATGAGATCTTGAACATTGATAGCTAATGAAGTCTATTGGGTCATGATATTTATTTGATTAGGGATATGTGAACCTTCTATTCTTCAAATCTATCAATGAATGATCAATGGATAATTCATGATACTTTGATGCATAAATAGGTTTCCTCTATATCAAGCACACTTAGATCATTTGAGAAATAGATGAAGCTTTGCTTGTGTATATCTTAACTTGTGTTTCCATTTGGTTCATGTTGTCTCTTTTGTTTATACTAACCATCTAACCATTATACTAACTTGTTTATATTGTACATTGTTCATTATAACTTGTCTAACCTAATCATTTAATCAACACATTGACCTTTAACCCTTGAGTTGGTATAGTCTTCTTTTTGTCAAGCTATTGATAGATGAACTTGGGGTTTGCATAACTTTCATTATTACAAACCTATTGTAAGTTGATCATTTAATCATCTTCAATATTGTGCATCAGTGATAAGTTATCCCCCGATGCACCATATTTTGAATCTTTTAATCTAAGGATATATAATCAAAATGTGTTGGATTTGTACATACCACTAACCAATACTTAACTTTACTAACTTTGACACTACTAACCATTGTTATTATCATTGCTATTTTTTTATTTACTTTTTATGTTGCTACATCGTAATTTACATTCAAGCACTCATCATCATCATCATTGTATAAATTCACCATGCATATTTATTATTGTCATTTATCTTTATTGTCATCATACATTAAAAACAAAAAAAAAAGATAAAATATTAAGACAAAAAAGAATCATTCCACTTATAATCAACTTGGACTTAGAGGGTCTTATCTTAGGACCTTTGCTTGGAGTACCTTTCCTTACTTTGTGATACTTGATTTTTTTAACTTTGAATTTCATCTGTAACTTACATATCGGCTGTAAGAATGAAATCATGGCACTACCCTAGGGAGACATGTTTGTAAGACCACCATACTTTGTTAGCTTAGGTCACTTTTGCACACATAAGTGTAACACCTCAAAATTTGTCCTCCTCTCTTGGGACTAGCTTTGCATTTTTGCATATCATTTGTAGGTCATTAGGCATTACATATTTGCATATCATGTGAGAAATGACCAAGTCATCTGTCAACCATAAAAAGTCAACTGAGGGCTAGGAGATGGAGAAATGGTTTGAGACGCTTCATTCATGTCCAAAAAAGGTTTATTCATCATGTCAAACATCTACCTTGAAGATTTTGAAGTCATATCAAGAGTTTCCCAAATGGAAAGTGACATGTAATTTGAAAGTTTCCAAAAAGATAGCAAGTTTTGGACCAACTTCAACTCAACTTTACAACATCAAAAAAGCTTCAAATGGAATTTTGTTGAACATTAAAGTTGTAGATGTTTCTCTCCCATTTCCAAAAAGTCCAAGATCGTGAGAATCGGATGAACGGTTGAGGAGATATGATAAAATTACCACCGAGCGTGCATGGCAAAATTTTCCATGTATCGATGCATACGAATTTCGCATCGATGCATGCAAGGCAAAGTGCTATGTATCGATGCATACGAGTTATGTGTCGATCCATACTATTAAAAAGTGCTATGTATTGATACAAACAAGTTATGTGTCGATCCATACTGTTAAAAAATGCTATGTATTGATACATACGAGTTATGTATCGATCCATACTGTTAAAAATGTGTTATGCATCGATGCAGGAGCTTTTGTATCAATACATAACTCTGTTTTGAGCTCTCATACAGCACTGTTCACGTCCATATTACTTCATGCACCATTTTCATGCACAAGGGTGAAAATCCCATTTTGTCAAAACACCTCCATTTTAATCATTTCCATTTACCAATTGGTTAATCATGTTTAGAGGGTGATTAGTAGAGAGTATTTAAACCAAAACCCTAACAGAAAATGATAATCACATTTCACTTTTCAGATCTAACAAACTTTTCATCACAATTCTCTCAATTTTCTCAAAGCTTTTTCACACTTTTTCATCATTTTTCATTGCAAATTCATCATCCATCGTGTGCATTCTTGCTTGATCCTTCTTCTGCAGGACCTTGTGTACATCTGTTTCAACAAAATCGTGGCCAAACATTGAAGAATTGGAACTGTCATCATCGAGCTCATCCATGGCTTCTTGATCATTCTCAAGGCTGGTGCATAATTGAGTTGAGATACATACTTCATTCAACTCCTACATCATCAAGTATCATCTGTTTTGGCATTAGAGACCTCGAATTCACCAAATTCACCAACTGCATCATCATAAGGTCAATATTCGATTGCAACCATTGCTTAAATCATGATATGGCTTATGTAGATCTAAGTTTGTAGAGTACGTTGCAACTTGTGGTTTTGATTTCCATGCTGAATTGAATGAGATATTTGGATTTGAACATTTGAATGTGAAACTTATTTCGCTCGATCTGTGAAGCATGAGTAGATTTAGGTTGAATGCTTGCTATATTCATGATCTAGGTTGAACGCTGGTCATTTTGATATATGGCACGATAATTTTGGTGAATTTTTGTTCATATTGATTTCTAGAGATGATGAGTTTGGATGAACACTTCAAGAACACGTTCAGAAACGTGTTTGATCTTGTTTGCCTGGCCTGCGTTTGAATTTGGTGTTTACCGCGCCTTAGAGCCAATAACATACTGCCAGCGAATAAATGGAAACGATGCGTTTCATTTTCTTTACCACGTATTTACAATTTTGCCATTTTCTGAATATTATTTCATTTCATTTCATTTTCCTTTTCCAATTTTATTTCATTTTGATCTTGCATCTTAGAAAATTCATAAGTAATTCATTTTTAATCCAAATTTGATGAGACTTTTTTTACCATTCTCCTTGTGATGTGTAGTTTCTTTTTTGTGATTTTTAATATTTTTGTGCACGTGTGAAAAATTATTTGGCTAGGGAATGTTTGAATGTGTCCTTTGTACACCATGCTCACCATTTTGATCATAAAATCTTGATGCTTCATTAGAAATTCATGAAATTTTTTGTGCATGTTCTAGACATCTTAAGGAGCACTTGGATATGTGGTTTGCAATTTTTGAGTTCCTGGTTGAGGAGATACGATTTTTTGAATAGGGGTGTGACAATTTGTGTCACACCATTCATTGTGCAATTTCATGATTTTATTTTCCATGCTTGTGGACCTTGGATTGAGCTGAATGTTTGCATGATTGATAATATGAATGTTGAGAGGACATGTGAATTTTTCTGGAATTTTTGGTGACATTTCCTATTTGATTGGAATTTTTCCCCCTGTTTGGTCATTTGTTGATTTTTTGTGATACATGTTTGTATTTGCTTTGTGAAATTCTGGTTATTAATTGGATGGATGTGAAATTTGGTATGAGCATTGTAGACATATTGAAGAGCATCATGGTTTTAGTCCCATTCATTTATCATGTTTTTTCCCTGTTTTATGATTGATGGAAGTTGATGCTTGTTTTGATGCCTTGTGTTGGCTTGCTTGAATTTGTGTTGACTTCCTGATTTTAATTTCCCTACTTCCACTTGTCCAAATAACATGAAATTTGATATGCTACTCATTCAATGTGTTCTGTTTAGGTTTGAATTTTTGTGGAATTTATTGAGCTGTTTTGATATTGATTTGATTGTGATCATTCTGTTTGCTCTAATGTGTTTCCAAAGTGCATAGTTTGGCATGTTTTGTATATGAAATGGATTTGGTACATAGTTTTGATGTGAGACCAATTGGATTCTCTTTTTGCTCGATAAATCTTGGTTTTGATTAATTTTCACTTGCTGTTTTGGATTTTTCATCTCCTTTTGACCCTAGGCTTGTCCTAGTGGTCTTGTTTCTCATGTTTGAGTTTGCTTTTCAGGTTAAGAAGCAAATGCTTTAAGGAGAATAATGCAAGATTGATTGAGTTTGGTTAATTGTTGTAAACTAACTTGTTTGTTTTGTAGGGTGCTTAGCTCACTTGCTTTGGGCTTGTGCTTTGCACATGTGATTGATTGCATTGTCTGTTGGCTCTTATGCTGTTTGTTTTGACTTTGTGATTGGTATACTGATTGTATTTGATTGATTTCAGGTACATTAGTTGCTAATAGTTCTTTGAGAACTTGCTGTGCTGCTGCTTGGTTGTATAAACCAATTGAGGTAGAATTTCTTTTCTCCATGTAGTCTGGAAGACCTGGCCTGTTACTTGGCCAGGCAACTATCTGAAGTCCTCCTTAAGAGGCGATGTTTGTGATTGTTTAACTTTGTCCCCAAGCAGGAAAAGACCTTGATTAAGGCAATTGGCAGAACCCAAGGGATGTGCAATCCATCCCCTGTTATTCTTGTTGAGTCGTCCCTCTGCTCACACCACTGTGTTGATGCATTGGGACATTAACCCAAGATCAGTTGAGTCAGTGTCTTAAGTGTAGAAGGGTTCCCACTTTCTGGACCCACACTTCATTGTCTGAAGCTCTCCCTGACCAGGGATAAGAGCTGTGAAGTCTAATCTTCACTCACCTTTCATCAGCTTCACCCTGACTCTCAATGTCAGGGTTAAGAGCTAACACCACCCTGATACAGTTGACTTGCATTGGCAGTCTAACCCTTGATTGAGCCACATCTGTCTGTATATAGTGTGTGCTAACTGTGAATGTTTGATTTGTTTTGTTTATGCTTGCATGCTTTGCTTTTTCCTGGTTAGGATTAGCTTGCTGTTGTGCAAGTAGATAGCAAACCTTAACTTAGGGATGATTATGCATGATAACATCTAGGCTCGAGTTAGTCTCCCTAGTTGTGTCTCCCTCTGTTATCTGGTTAGGCTAGTCTTTCTCCCCTGTTAAGGGGAACTACGTTGCCCTGATCCTCATACCAGATGAGGTACGTAGGCAGGAGGTCGCACGAGATCTCTCCGGGCAAACTCTTTTTCTTTTTGTGTGTGTTTGCTTGACAGTTGCTAGGCTCGAGTTCCCGACTCCTTAGTAGCTTGTTGCTTGTTCTTCTTGTGTGTGTAGGAGATGGATGTAAGCCCAGCAATTGGCATTCCGTATCCTCTTGTTGTGTGCTTGGAGTCCGGTATAAGTCCATCAAGTGGAATCTGGTTTCCAGTGTGGGTTTGTTTGGTTCGGAAGCTGATGTAAGTCCAGCTATTGGCGTTCGGGTTCCATGTTTGCCTTTTTGTGCGTGTGTTTGTTTCGGCGTGCGTGAGCCGAACTACGGTAGCTCTGATTCTCGTTCCAGACGAGATACGTAGGCATAGGATGCGATGTCCTATCGAGTCCTCTCCCCTCTTCCTCCACCTGTGTTTCTTGTGTGTGTGATGTTTGTTTTAGCAACCTTTTTCTATCTTTGAGCGTGGATCCCGTCGAGTACGACGGACGTGAGGGGTGCTAATACCTTCCCCTTGCGTAACCGACTCCCGATCCCTTTCTCTTTGGTCGCGAGACCATGCCTTTTCCAGGTTTACTCTGAGCGTTTCCTTTCCCTCTTTTGGGATAAATAACGCACGGTGGCGGCTCTGTGTTGTTTTGTTTTAGCCCGCCGGTTGTTTTTCGTGGATGCGACAGCTGGCGACTCTGGTGGGGACTAACCAGATGTTGACCTGTGCTGGTCCATCTTCCCTAAGCGAGTCTCTCCTAGCGCTATCTAGATTAGGGCTTTGGTTGCTATTTGCTGTTATTTATTGCATTCATTTATTTATTGTTTGCATTTATGTTTGCATTAATGTTTGCATTCATTCATATTCATCTGCTGGCTGTGCTGTGTTCTCTCTGTTTGGGGTGGGAGTTACTCGAGGTAAAAGGCCCAATACCCAGGCTATGAGTGAAATCTAGGAAACCTAGGAATAGAGTGATTCATGGGAAGCGGGTGGTATGCGCCACTTAGCGGAACATTGATATCACGAGCAGTTCAGACCCTGGTGGGATATTATCGTTGCATACTTCGGGTGTGCATATGATGATATTCTACGAAAGGTTATTTATGCTGCGTTTCTCTCGACCTTACCCTGGCCTAGATGACACCCGTGAGTGGGGAGGGAATGATCATTATTACAGGTACAGTTGGTGACTTTGATGGTGACTATTGGTTCCGTTGATTAGAGTCTTATTTATGAGTCGGATTTATGGCCATTTATTTCTGAGACGCCGGAGTGTTGTCCGTGTTATTTATCAGTGGGGATCCGTTTATTTCAGGATTCCCCGGGCCGATTCAGAGGATTATGGTTGTCTGCTCAGAGATTGTCTGATGATGATGATGATGTATCTTTCAGTTCCGTTTATTTCGGAACCCTTGAGTCGGATTTGTGGTTACATATTCCTTCAGATGGTTGTGATCAATTCAGGGGTTGTAACTCAGTGCAACAGATGTTCAGATGACTTGGAGGATGGCACAATGCATTGCATTCATACATCTGCATCATTCCCATTTTGCATTCATCTGCACCTAAACTACGTTTAGCCATATGGGGAGCATTATTGATTGAGAATCTGGTTGAGAGACATCTTAAATGTCAGAATGTGGATATCAAGATATTATCTGTCTCGATGAAACCAGGGTCAAAAGATAGAGTGTTCCTCATATGGATAAACACTGCACTCATGCATGATCATAATAACGTGTTTTTATTTTGCAGGTATCAGTTCTAACGTGCTTGATTGTTTCAGGAATCATTGCTCGTGCTCGTAGAGTTGTACCTTTGCACTCAACACGCCCTCACAGATATTTCACTCGACGCAATACTCCCAGACTGATGGATCTTCCGAACACTGATATTCTTGAGCTGAAGGACAAGATGAATGAGCTGATCAACATCATGCAAGGGTTTGCAGTTGGTCAGAAGGCTTTGGCTGACAAAGTTGAGAAGCTCGAGCGGGCTTCAGCGGCTAATAGTGGTGTGAACCTGGATGGTGTCTCCAACCAGGGGCTGGGTGGTTCTAGAGACGGTGGCAAGAGGACAACCGTGGGTATAGTGAATAATAACGCTGCTGGTTTTGGTGCTGCTGGTGGTCAACCTGGTCAGAATATGAAAGACAGTCTATTCCCTCCATTCTTCGGGGTCGAAGATGACAGAGAGGAAGACCGAGAGGCTGATCAGTTTTCCATGCACAACGAACCTTTCGGTCAATACAGTGCCCCACCACAGAATAAGGAGATTCAATTGCTGGCTGAAAAGATTAGGGCTTTGGAGAGTTATGCCACTCCCGGGGTCGTCAACATGTTGAATATGGGGTTGGTAGAGGGGATTATGATCCCGCAGAAATTCAAAGCGCCCACGTTTGATCGATATAATGGGAGTTCCTGCCCCGAAACGCATCTTCAAGCATTTGTCCGTAAGATCTCAGCTTACACCATGGACCAAAAGCTGTGGATGTACTTTTTCCAGGACAGTCTGTCCGGAGGCTCACTGGAGTGGTACACCAAGCTCAAGTCCTCAGATATCAAGAACTGGCAGGATCTGGGGGACGCGTTCTTTAAACAGTATCAGTTCAATGCTGATATGGCTCCGAGTCGTACCCAGCTGCAGGGTATGTCTCAGAAGAATAATGAAGGGTTTAAAGAATACGCTCAAAGGTGGAGGGAGTTGGCGGCCAGAGTGCAACCTCCACTGGTGGACAGAGAGATGTCTGATCTCTTTATGGGGACTTTGCAGGGGGCATTTGCCGAAAGAATGGTTGGTTATCCGGTGACAAATTTCTCAGACATAGTGGTGGCCGGTGAAAGAATGGAGAGCTGGCTGAAGCTCGGAAAGATTCAGGGTAATGCTTCATCTTCAGGATCGAAGAAGCCCTTCAGTAACGGCCAGAGAAAGAAAGAGGGTGATACCAGTGCGGTATATGCTCAGAGAGGACCCAGTAGGGATCGTTACTTCCAGCACACTGCTGCGGTAACTATTCCTGCTGATAATCAACAACCGCAACAACAACAGCAGCAACCTCAACAGCAGAGACAACCTTTTTAGCAGAGGCCTCAGAGGGCTGGTTATCAGGTGCGAGGAAGAATGAACGACCGTCAGTTTGACAGGCCTCCTGTGACCTATTCCTTTTTGCTGAAGAAGTTGATGGATCTGGGGTTGGTACAACTAAGGACTTTGGCACCTTTGAGACCTGATCAGAGGCCAACCAATTATGATGAGAATGCTAAATGTGAATTCCATTCGGGTGCTCCCGGACATAACATAGAGAACTGCAAAGCTTTTAAGCATGTGGTTCAAGACCTGGTGGATTCGAAGGCGATCAACTTTGCACCATCTCCCAACGTCAATGCTAATCCCATGCCCGCGCATGGTCAAAGGGGGGTGAATGATATCTCTGAGGAGGGCCGAATCGGGTTGTTGAGGGTTGATCAGTTGAAGACTCCTCTGGCTGAGGTTAAGAGGCAGTTGATGTTGAATGGGGTTTACCCGGGCTGTGGTGATGATTGTGCTGTGTGCACTATTTCTGTCAATGGATGTGAATTGTTGAGAGAGACTGTCCAGGGACTGATGGACAATGGAAATATTCTGATTGAGAAGGTTGATATGGGAAAAGAAGAGGTCTCCACCATAACGATTTATTTTGACCCGGTGGATTTGTCTACTCTAGCTGAGGCGGCTCCAGTTACCATCACGGTACCTGGGCCATTTCCATATGGCAAAGATGATGTCGTGCCTTGGCATTATGGTGGAGAGGTGTACTGCAATGGTGAGAAAGTAGAAGATCAGACTGCAAGTGAAACCACCGTTTCAAAGGTGGATAATGCCGGTACTAGTGGTTTCACTCACAGCGGAAGACTGTTTGCCCCTGATGCCTTGAGGGGAGGAGAAGGAGAAAAAGAGAAAAAAGAAAAGGCCGAGGCTTTAGCCAGGGCGAAAGGGAAAGCAGTGGTGAGCGATGGTACTCCAGTGATGACACCGGCGCCGGTTGGGTCGGAGGAAAAGCTTGATGATGATGCAGAGGAATTCTTAAGGATCATCAAGAAGTCTGAGTACAAGCTGGTGGACCATCTGCAGCAAACTCCCTCCAAAATCTCGATCCTATCTTTGCTGTTAAGCTCTGAGGGGCATAGAGAGGCTCTGTTGAAAATTCTGAAGAAAGCATATGTTCCTCAGGAGATAACAATTAACCAGTTGGAGACGGTCGTGTCTAATGTGCATGCCAGCCATGGGTTGGGTTTTACAGACATTGATCTGACTGTGGATGGGAGAAATCATAACAGGGCTCTACACATTGCAATGGAATGCAAAGGAGCCGTGCTTTCGCATGTGCTGGTTGATACCGGCTCCTCATTGAATGTGTTGCCGAAGAAAGCCCTGGCTAAGTTGAATTGCGAAGGGTTGATTTTGACCCCCACTGATTTGATAGTAAGGGCGTTTGATGGATCGAAGCGGGCCGTGTTCGGAGAGGTTGAGCTGCCGGTGAAGATAGGCCCGGAGGTGTTTAAGTCGACTTTCTATGTCATGGATATCCAGCCGGCATACAGTTGCCTGTTGGGTCACCCATGGATCCATGCTGCTGGGGCTGTAACGTCGACTTTGCACCAAAAGTTGAAATACATTTGGGAAGGACAGGTTGTCACTGTGTGCGGAGAAGAGGACATCTTTGTCAGCCACCTGTCCTCATTCAAATACGTTGAAATGGACGGCGAAATCTGGGAGACGCCGAGTCAAGCGTTCGAAACCGTTAAGGTGGAGAATGCTCTTTTTGCTAAGGAAGAAGAGAAGTCGTCCATTGCTTCGTACAAGCAGGCCGCTGAGGTGGTGAAGAGTGGAGAGGCTCCTGGTTGGGGCAGGATGATGGATATCTCTGCAAAGAAAGACCGCTTCGGAGTGGGGTACCAGCCGGGCCGAGGCTCAGGACAAGGCAGAGGACGCCGTACGTCAATCACCTTCACTAGTGCCGGAATGCTGGATCCGGATCACATCTGCATGATGGGTGATGAAACTGATAGCGACTGTGAGATGGACCGATGGATAAAGCTGTGCGCACCAGGGATGGGAATCCAGAACTGGAAGGCTGAAAAGATCATCCGGGTCACTCTGCTGGAAGAGTAATATTTTCCTGTTTTTGATTTTATTTGCATGAAAGCCTTGCGTGTTGCCCGACACGTAATGGTTCATTGTAAGGGCCACCTCATGTTCATATTTGCAAAAGTTTGCATCATAAATAAATGGATGTTTTTCAATTAAAAGCTGGTGTTCCCTGTTTTTCATTTATTTTTGCAGTTTAAAAATAAAAACAAAATAAAAATGGCAATGTTTTCATTTTTCTTTTCGATTTGTCTCGTTCCGGTTCTAAAGCAATGCATGAATCCACATTCATGCAGATGCGATCATTCTCCGGATCTCATTGATAACAATCATGTTACACCCTTGTATGACTTCGACAATCCGATCTATCAAGCCGAAGAAGAAGGCGAAGAAGATTGTGAACTGTCAGGGGAGTTAGCCAGGTTGTTGAAACAAGAGGAGAAGGTGATTCAGCCGCACGAAGACCAGATTGAGGTTGTGAATCTGGGTACCGACGAGGTCAAGAAGGAGGTGAAAATTGGGGTTGCTTTGGAGGCGAGTGTCAAGAGCAGAATGGTGGCATTGTTGAAAGAGTATGTCGACATCTTTGCCTGGTCTTATCAAGATATGCCAGGGTTGGATACCGATATCGTTGTGCACAAGCTACCGTTGAGAGCAGATTGTCCTCCAGTGAAGCAGAACTTGCGCAGAACTCGACCTGACATGGCGATGAAAATTAAAGAAGAGGTGCAGAAGCAGTGGGATGCTGGTTTCCTTGCTGTCACTAATTATCCGCCTTGGGTCGCGAACATCGTGCCAGTCCCGAAGAAAGATGGGAAGGTAAGAATGTGTGTGGACTACCGAGATCTGAACAGAGCTAGTCCGAAAGATGATTTCCCACTACCTCACATTGATGTGTTGGTAGACAATACAGCTCAATTTTCGGTGTTTTCCTTCATGGATGGCTTTTCTGGCTATAATCAAATCAAAATGTCGCCAGATGATATGGAGAAAACAACGTTCATCACACCGTGGGGAACTTTTTGTTACAAGGTGATGCCATTCGGTCTCAAGAACGCCGGTGCTACTTATCAGAGAGCCATGGTGACTTTGTTTCATGATATGATTCATCATGAAATTGAATGCTATGTTGATGACATGATAGCAAAGTCTCAAATAGAAGAGGGGCATTTGGTAGATCTGGCCAAATTGTTCGACCGGCTGAGACAGTTCAGACTGAGGTTGAATCCGAACAAGTGCACTTTCGGGGTGCGGTCCGGTAAATTGCTGGGGTTCATAGTAAGTGAAAAAGGAATAGAGGTTGATCCTGCGAAAGTAAAAGCAATAAGAGAAATGCCTGAACCGAGAACAGAGAAGGAGGTTCGTGGTTTCTTAGGTAGATTGAACTACATTTCACGGTTCATATCTCATCTAACAGCCACGTGTGAACCAATATTCAAATTGTTGAGAAAAGATCAAACGGTCAGGTGGAAAAATGATTGCCAAGCGGCATTTGAAAAAATAAAAGAATATTTGCAGGAGCCTCCGATTCTGATGCCTCCTGTGGAGGGACGACCGTTAATTCTGTACCTGACAGTCCTCGAGGGGTCTATGGGGTGTGTATTGGGGCAGCATGACGAGTCTGGTCGAAAAGAGTATGCCATATACTACCTTAGCAAAAAGTTTACCGACTGTGAAACAAGATATTCACTGCTCGAGAAAACTTGTTGTGCTTTGGTCTGGGCTGCTCGCCGACTAAGGCAGTATATGCTGGTTCATACCACTTTGTTGATTTCCAAGATGGATCCAATCAAGTACATTTTTGAAAAGCCAGCATTGACCGAACGGGTTGCGAGATGGCAAATGATTTTGACTGAATATGATATTCAGTACACCTCTCAGAAGGCAATTAAGGGGAGTGTATTGTCTGATTACCTCGCCCAGCAACCTATTGAGGATTATCAACCGATGAAGTTTGAATTCCCTGATGAGGACATCATGTTTCTCAAATCGAAAGATTGTGAGGAACCGATCCCGAAGGAGGGGCCTGACCCTGAATCCGAATGGATTCTGATGTTTGATGGGGCCGTTAACGTGAATGGAAGCGGTGTTGGTGCTGTTTTGGTTACGCCGAAAGGATCCCACATTCCTTTTGTTGCCCGGCTAACATTTGAGTACACCAACAATGTGGCTGAATACGAAGCTTGCATACTGGGGATTGAAGAGGCGATTGATTTGAGGATCAAGAACCTTGTCATATATGGAGATTCAGCTCTGGTGATAAATCAGGTTAACGGAAAATGGTATACGCATCAATCTTATTTAGTTCCACACCGGGATTATACGAGGAGATTGTTGACGTTTTTCACCAAGGTGAAGTTGCATCATGTGCCCAGAGAAGAGAATCCTTTGGCAGATGCTTTGGCTACTCTGGCTGCCTTTATTAAGGTGCAGTGATGGAATCAGTTCCCCAGTGTTAAGGTAGGTCGTCTGGATAGACCGGCTTATGTGTTTGTTGTTGATACGGCGCCTGATGATGAGAAGCCATGGTATTACGATATCAAGCGCTATCTAGAGACTCAAGAGTATCCTGAGGGAGCATCTAAGAAGGACCAAAAGACTCTGCGGAGGTTGGCCATGGTGTTTTACCTGAATAAAGATGGGGTTCTGTATAAGCGGAATTTTGATTGGGTCTTGCTCAGATGTGTCGATGATAAAGAAGCAAGCCAATTGATGAAAGAGGTTCATGAAGGACCGTTCGGTACCCATGCCAGTGGGAATGCAATGGTGAAGAAGCTGTTGAGGGCAGGTTATTATTGGATGACAATGGAGGCCCAATGTTTCAATTTTGTGCGGAAGTGTCATAAATGCCAGATTTATGCTGACAAGGTGCACGTGCCTCCAAATCCGTTGAGTTTAATGTCGTCTCCATGGCCGTTTGCTATGTGGGGCATTGATATGATCGGAAAGATTGAGCCTACAGCTTCGAATGGGCACAGGTTCATATTAGTGGCTATTGATTACTTCACCAAGTGGGTAGAAGCAGCCTCTTATACGAATGTGACGAAGCAGGTCGTTGCCCGATTTCTCAAGAGAGACATCATTTTCCGATATAGGGTTCCCGAGAGAATCATTACTGATAATGGTTCTAATTTGAACAATAAGATAATGGCAGAGCTGTGCCGGGAATTCAAGATCGAACATCACAATTCTTCTCCCTATCGTCCGAAGATGAATGGGGCGGTTGAGGCAGCCAACAAGAATATTAAGAAGATTGTGCAAAAGATGGTGGTAACCTATAAGGACTGGCATGAGATGTTGCCGTTTACATTGCATGGGTATCGAACGTCGGTGCGTACATCTACTGGGGCAACGCCTTTCTCCTTGGTATATGGAATGGAAGCGGTGTTACCTGTTGAGGTCCAAATTCCCTCATTGAGAGTCCTGATGGACGTGAAATTGCAAGAGGCTGAATGGGTAAGAACTCGGTATGAAGAGTTGAGCCTGATTGAGGAAAAGAGGTTGGCAGCCATTTGTCATGGGCAGTTGTATCAGCAGCGGATGAAACGTGCTTTTGACAGAAAGGTACGACCTCGGGTATATCAAGTAGGTGATATGGTGCTGAAAAGGATCCTTCCTCCTCAAAACGATCGAAGGGGCAAATGGACACCCAATTATAAAGGTCCATTCGTGGTCAAGAAGGTTTTCTCTGGCGGAGCCTTGTTGTTAACGACCATGGATGGCGAGGATTTTCCATCCCTTGTGAATACGGACGCAGTTAAAAAATACTTCGTATAAATAGACCCGCTGGACGAAAAGAATAAAATAGTCCAGGCAAAAAAGGGCATCCCGGCGAACCAAAAAACAGAAAGAAAAGGTTCGGGCAAAAATTAGGGATAAAAAGAAAAAATGTACACCCGGCAAGTCGGAAACCTGAAAAGGCGACTTGGGCAAAAAAGGGTATCCCGGTGGACTGAAAACCCGAAAGGACGGTCCGGGCAAAAGAGGGATTGAAACGAATAACTACGTCTAGCATGATCGTTTGCACTTTGGATATGTCACGTGGATAATACCCGGTAGGGATCAGTTGGAATCGTCTTGTTCAGAAGGCAGAAAGCACGGAGAGTCTGAGGACATATGGGGTGTAACCGAGTTGAAACTCGATGAGATCACGGGTTTCACATTGCCATTAGGATAGATTTTCCTTTTGTGCGCAATTACCTCTTTTCAGGAATTGCTTCCTTTGTATCGCTCAATTTGAGCCACACTTTTCAAATCAATAAAATGCATATTCAGTCAAATAATTTTGTTTTTGTTTTTCATTACCGCTTTGATCGCAAAAACATCCGATTATTTTTGATAAAGAATCTTGCATTTTAAGACATACAGGTCTCTTCCAATGCATGCTTATAAGATTGAAACTTGAAATCTTATTCGGAAGGTTGGGTGACCCAAGTGTTGAAATCTTGACACGCCTGGGGCACGGTTTTATCTAACGATCTTTTTTGCAGGTCCTGTTAAATCTTTTCACTCACTTGCAGGTCGTGATGTGGAAGCTGTTGACAAAACAAATCCCTATGGAGTCCGATCAGGGACGAATGAATAGAAGAACATCGGAAAAGACGGCGATGGACGTACGGTGGTCCTTGAGAATTAATCAAGAAGACTCTTCAAAGTCTGAAAATTGAAAAGTCCCCAAGAGTTCGCTCTCCGTCGAGTGTGGAGCGGTGGGGAATACAAGATGATGGAGCAGAAAAGGTCCAGACGAGTCTGGGAGTTCTCAAAATTGGAAAGCTGACATGGGAGTTGGATGTGGAATACCAAGGTTCGACGAGTCGACGGGTGTTCGGTACCAGGGTTCCTCATCTCCCCAAGCAGAGTCGTGAGGACTAATTCCCTAGCAAATTCAAGGTCTGTGGCTTCCCTAGCAGGGCCAGGATGGTTATCCCCAGCAGGTTTCAGATCGATGCTTCCCCTGTCGCCAGGTCTGAGGGTGGTTGTTTCCCAGCGGAGGTATCTGTGAGCGGTGGTTCCCCAAACAGAGTCTGGAGTGTTGCATCCCCAGCAAGTCAAAGACTGTTGTTTCCCCACAGAGAGCGTTGGTGGTTCTTATCCCCAGCAATTCCCCAAGTGGATCGGGTGCAAATGAGGTTTTCCCCAGCAGGGGTTGCCTTTTTCCCAGCAGCAGTGCTATTCCCCAACAGGGTGGAAATCGGAGTATTGGCGAGTTCCTCAGCAGAGTGTCTCGAGCTCCCCAGAAGAGTCCCTTGAGGGAGATACTTTTTATAATTCATCATGGAAAAAATAAGCATAGCATAATGCATAATAAATCGCGTAGCATTTCCATAATTATGGAGCATTACGCGGAAAAATCAAATCATGCATCATATTGCAAGCATAGTATCAGTCTCAAGCCGTGGTTACCGTTTGAGATTTGGTTTCGCCAGTGGGTGAAGATGTTACTCAAGCCGTGGTTACCGTTTGAGGAGTGGTTTCCCTAGTTGGAAAATCATCAGCATTGCAAGTATCAGTCTCAAGCCGTGGTTACCGTTTGAGATTTGGTTTCGCCAGTGGGTGAAGATGCTACTCAAGTCGTGGTTACCGTTTGAGGAGTGGTTTCCCTAGTTGGAAAATCATCAGCATTGCAAGTATCAGTCTCAAGCCGTGGTTACCGTTTGAGATTTGGTTTCGCCAGTGGGTGAAGATGCTACTCAAGTCGTGGTTACCGTTTGAGGAGTGGTTTCCCTAGTTGGAAAATCATCAGCATTGCAAGTATCAGTCTCAAGCCATGGTTACCGTTTGAGATTTGGTTTCGCCAGTGGGTGAAGATGCTACTCAAGCCGTGGTTACCGTTTGAGGAGTGGTTTCCCTAGTTGGAAAATCATCAGCATTGCAAGTATCAGTCTCAAGCCGTGGTTACCGTTTGAGATTTGGTTTCGCCAGTGGGTGAAGATGCTACTCAAGCCGTGGTTACCATTTGAGGAGTGGTTTCCCTAGTTGGAAAATCATCAGCATTGCAAGTATCAGTTACTCGAGCCGTGGTTACCGTTTGAGATTTGGTTTTACCGAATGGTGAAGATGTTACTCTGATGAGTTTAACATCATTACGCGATCAGTGCGACAATCGGGGTTCAATTGGAGAAAGGGAAATGTTGAGACATTTTCTGGAGATCGGGGTCCAAATGGAGATTGGAGTTGAAGATTAAATCTGGGATGAGGTCCTCAGGATTATCTTCTGTTCATGTGTCACCTTAGACTTTGGCTGAGGCCAATGGAGGTCGTTATGGGTGTCTTCTGAGGAAGAGATGCACATGTTATCTTCCTTTGGTGAAGGTGTACCCTCTGATATGTCGCCCTCAGAGTGGTGTTTGGTGTTATTTCCGACGTTGCCAGCGGAATTATCACAAGAAAGCGGAGAGCGGGGTTCAAATGGAGAAAGGGAAATGTTGAGGCATTTTCTGGAGAGCGGGGTTCAAATGGAGAAAGGGAAATGTTGAGGCATTTTCTGGAGAACGGGGTTCACAATGGCGATCACGAGTTATCGTCAGGCGACTGGGGTTCAAATGGAGAACGGGGTTCATTATTTTGGCAAACAAGATGTCGAGGTTCAAATGCAGTGATCCGGGATCATTTGCGCGAAGGAAAATTTTGGGGTTCAAGAAAACGAAAAAGAGAAAAATTTCGGGGTTCAAAAAAAAAAAAAAAAAAAAAAAAAAAAAAGAAAAGAAAGATGATAATAATCCCCAGCGGATAGGTGGTGTTCAGGCCATGGTTATCCCTGTGTTACCATTTATTTTGGTATACAGGTCAACATTCTGTTTCGGTGTTCAGGCTGACGGTCTCCGTACCAGAAGGATTCTTCTTTTGAGATTGCTTCTTCGCCAATTCTGACAGGCGTTGTTAATTATTTCTCATCAGAGTGCAAATTGTTCGTCTGTTCTTGGTATTCAATCACTCTTCACCCTGATCATCTGAAAGCTGAGGCTGTTCATATCGACAGGTTCACAGTGGATTGAATAGGGGCAGCTGTAACACCTCAAAATTTGCCCTCCTCTCTTGGGACTAGCTTTGCATTTTTGCATATCATTTGTAGGTCATTAGGCATTACATATTTGCATATCATGTGAGAAATGACCAAGTCATCTGTCAACCATAAAAAGTCAACTAAGGGCTAGGAGATGGAGAAATGGTTTGAGACGCTTCATTCATGTCCAAAAAAGGTTTATTCATCATGTCAAACATCTACCTTGAAGATTTTGAAGTCATATCAAGAGTTTCCCAAATGGAAAGTGACATGTAATTTGAAAGTTTCCAAAAAGATGGCAAGTTTTAGACCAACTTCAACTCAACTTTCCAACATAAAAAATGCTTCAAATGGAATTTTGTTGAACATGAAAGTTGTAGATGTTTCTCTCCCATTTCCAAAAAGTCCAAGATCGTGAGAATCGGATGAACGGTTGAGGAGATATGATAAAATTACCACCGAGCGTGCATGGCAAAATTTTCCATGTATCGATGCATACGAATTTCGCATCGATGCATGCAAGGCAAAGTGCTATGTATCGATGCATACGAGTTATGTGTCGATCCATACTGTTAAAAAGTGCTATGTATTGATACAAACAAGTTATGTGTCGATCCATACTGTTAAAAAATGATATGTATTGATACATACGAGTTATGTATCGATCCATACTGTTAAAAATGTGTTATGCATCGATGCAGGAGCTTTTGTATCAATACATAACTCTGTTTTGAGCTCTCATACAGCACTGTTCACGTCCATATTACTTCATGCACCATTTTCATGCACAAGGATGAAAATCCCATTTTGTCAAAACACCTCCATTTTAATCATTTCCATTTACCAATTGGTTAATCATGTTTAGAGGGTGATTAGTAGAGAGTATTTAAACCAAAACCCTAACAGAAAATGATAATCACATTTCACTTTTCAGATCTAACAAACTTTTCATCACAATTCTCTCAATTTTCTCAAAGCTTTTTCACACTTTTTCATCATTTTTCATTGCAAATTCATCATCCATCGTGTGCATTCTTGCTTGATCCTTCTTCTGCAGGACCTTGTGTACATCTGTTTCAACAAAATCGTGGCCAAACATTGAAGAATTGGAACTGTCATCATCGAGCTCATCCATGGCTTCTTGATCATTCTCAAGGCTGGTGCATAATTGAGCTGAGATACATACTTCATTCAACTCCTACATCATCAAGTATCATCTGTTTTGGCATTAGAGACCTTGAATTCACCAAATTCACCAACTGCATCATCATAAGGTCAGAATTCGATTGCAACCATTGCTTAAATCATGATATGGCTTGTGTAGATCTAAGTTTGTAGAGTACGTTGCAACTTGTGGTTTTGATTTCCATGCTGAATTGAATGAGATATTTGGATTTGAACATTTGAATGTGAAACTTATTTCGCTCGATCCGTGAAGCATGAGTAGATTTAGGTTGAATGCTTGCTATATTCATGATCTAGGTTGAACGCTGGTCATTTTGATATATGGCACGATAATTTTGGTGAATTTTTGTTCATATTGATTTCTGGAGATGATGAGTTTGGATGAACACTTCAAGAACACGTTCAGAAACGTGTTTGATCTTGTTTGCCTGGCCTGCGTTTGAATTTGGTGTTTACCGCGCCTTAGAGCCAATAACATACTGCCAGCGAATAAATGGAAACGCTGCGTTTCATTTTCTTTACCACGTATTTACAATTTTGCCATTTTCTGAATATTATTTCATTTCATTTCATTTTCCTTTTCCAATTTTATTTCATTTTGATCTTGCATCTTAGAAAATTCATAAGTAATTCATTTTTAATCCAAATTTGATGAGACTTTTTTTACCATTCTCCTTGTGATGTGTAGTTTTTTTTTGGTGATTTTTAATATTTTTGTGCACGTGTGAAAAATTATTTGGCTAGGGAATGTTTGAATGTGTCCTTTGTACACCATGCTCACCATTTTGATCATAAAATCTTGATGCTTCATTAGAAATTCATGAAATTTTTTGTGCATGTTCTAGACATATTAAGGAGCACTTGGATATGTGGTTTGCAATTTTTGAGTTCCTGGTTGAGGAGATATGATTTTTTGAATAGGGGTGTGACAATTTGTGTCACACCATTCATTGTGCAATTTCATGATTTTATTTGCCATGCTTGTGGACCTTGGATTGAGCTGAATTTTTGCATGATTGATCATATGAATGTTGAGAGGACATGTGAATGTTTCTGGAATTTTTGGTGATATTTCCTATTTGATTGGAATTTTTCCCCCTGTTTGGTCATTTGTTGATTTTTTGTGATACATGTTTGTATTTGCTTTGTGAAATTCTGGTTATTAATTGGATGGATGTGAAATTTGGTATGAGCATTGTAGACATCTTGAAGAGCATCATGGTTTTAGTCCCATTCATTTATCATGTTTCGTCCCTGTTTTATGATTGATGGAAGTTGATGCTTGTTTTGATGCCTTGTGTTGGCTTGCTTGAATTTGTGTTGACTTCCTGATTTTAATTTCCCTACTTCCAGTTGTCCAAATAGCATGAAATTTGATATGCTACTCATTCAATGTGTTCTGTTTAGGTTTGTATTTTTATGGAATTTATTGAGCTGTTTTGATATTGATATGATTGTGATCATTCTGTTTGCTCTAATGTGTTTCCAAAGTGCATAGTTTGGCATGTTTTGTATATGAAATGGATTTGGTACATAGTTTTGATGTGAGACCAATTGGATTCTCTTTTTGCTCGATAAATCTTGGTTTTGATTAATTTTCACTTGCTGTTTTGGATTTTTCATCTCCTTTTGACCCTAGGCTTGTCCTAGTGGTCTTGTTTCTCATGTTTGAGTTTGCTTTTCAGGTTAAGAAGCAAATGCTTTAAGGAGAATAATGCAAGATTGATTGAGTTTGGTTAATTGTTATAAACTAACTTGTTTGTTTTGTAGGGTGCTTAGCTCACTTGCTTTGGGCTTGTGCTTTGCACATGTGATTGATTGCATTGTCTGTTGGCTCTTATGCTGTTTGTTTTGACTTTGTGATTGGTATACTGATTGTATTTGATTGATTTCAGGTACATTAGTTGCTAATAGTTCTTTGAGAACTTGCTGTGCTGCTGCTTGGTTGTATAAACCAATTGAGGTAGAATTTCTTTTCTCCATGTAGTCTGGAAGACCTGGCCTGTTACTTGGCCAGGCAACTATCTGAAGTCCTCCTTAAGAGGCGATGTTTGTGATTGTTTAACTTTGTCCCCAAGCAGGAAAAGACCTTGATTAAGGCAATTGGCAGAACCCAAGGGATGTGCAATCCATCCCCTGCTATTCTTGTTGAGTCGTCCCTCTGCTCACACCTCTGTGTTGATGCATTGGGACATTAACCCAAGATCAGTTGAGTCAGTGTCTTAAGTGTAGAAGGGTTCCCACTTTCTGGACCCACACTTCATTGTCTGAAGCTCTCCCTGACCAGGGATAAGAGCTGTGAAGTCTAATCTTCACTCACCTTTCATCAGCTTCACCCTGACTCTCAATGTCAGGGTTAAGAGCTAACACCACCCTGATACAGTTGACTTGCATTGGCAGTCTAACCCTTGATTGAGCCACATCTGTCTGTATATAGTGTGTGCTAACTGTGAATGTTTGATTTGTTTTGTTTATGCTTGCATGCTTTGCTTTTTCCTGGTTAGGATTAGCTTGCTGTTGTGCAAGTAGATAGCAAACCTTAACTTAGGGATGATTATGCATGATAACATCTAGGCTCGAGTTAGTCTCCCTAGTTGTGTCTCCCTCTGTTATCTGGTTAGGCTAGTCTTTCTCCTTTGTTAAGGGGAACTACGTTGCCCTGATCCTCATACCAGATGAGGTACGTAGGCAGGAGGTCGCACGAGATCTCTCCGGGCAAACTCTTTTTCTTTTTGTGTGCGTTTGCTTGACAGTTGCTAGGCTCGAGTTCCCGACTCCTTAGTAGCTTGTTGCTTGTTCTTCTTGTGTGTGTAGGAGATGGATGTAAGCCCAGCAATTGGCATTCCGTATCCTCTTGTTGTGTGCTTGGAGTCCGGTATAAGTCCATCAAGTGACATCTGGTTTCCAGTGTGGGTTTGTTTGGTTCGGAAGTTGATGTAAGTCCAGCTATTGGCGTTCGGGTTCCATGTTTGCCTTTTTGTGCGTGTGTTTGTTTCGGCGTGCGTGAGCCGAACTACGGTAGCTCTGATTCTCGTTCCAGACGAGATACGTAGGCATAGGATGCGATGTCCTATCGAGCCCTCTCCCCTCTTCCTCCACCTGTGTTTCTTGTGTGTGTGATGTTTGTTTTAGCAACCTTTTTCTATCTTTGAGCGTGGATCCCGTCGAGTACGACGGACGTGAGGGGTGCTAATACCTTCCCCTTGCGTAACCGACTCCCGATCCCTTTCTCTTTGGTCGCGAGACCATGCTTTTCCCAGGTTTACTCTGAGCGTTTCCTTTCCCTCTTTTGGGATAAATAACGCACGGTGGCGGCTCTGTGTTGTTTTGTTTTAGCCCGCCGGTTGTTTTTCGCGGATGCGACAATAAGATTTTCTCTTGGGATAACTTACAATGAGACCCTTTACTTTCTTGTTGGTTACTTTGTATATCCATTACATTACCCAATTTCATAATCAAATAAACAAACCCTTGATTCAATATCAAGAGTCATTTTCCTAATCAAATTCAAAATACAATAAAGTTACGATTAGTATTGTACGCCACGAGCCTTAAGTGGTGGAGAATGAGTAAGACTGGAGCTTTCCTACCCTTACTCTGATTATTTTGGATATAAGATGCTTGACTTGTTTGTCTAGAATTTTCACCTCCACCCATAGACTTTAGTGCAATCTAATCACAAACACTTTTTCATAAACCCTTATTCAAGGTAAAAACAACATAACCCATTAAACCTTATTTTTGTGCCTTAGGGCACCACCCCGAAAACCCTTTTCTCAAAGGTAAAATCAACCAACACACAAACATTTTCTACTATGAACTGTGGAGCTTTGATTCTTCATCACCCGATGAATGATATGTAGGCACAAGGGTCACAATCCTTGGCAAACACAAAATAAATAAATAAAAAAACCCATGTCTTTCAAATTCTTTGGAAAATAAACACAATAAACAAGATAAATACCCACGTACGCAGACAATCTAAATGTTTCCCATGGAGTACCATGAACGTGAGGGGTGCTAATATCTTCCTCTTGCGTAACCGACTTCTGAACCCAAGTCACAGTTGTGAGATTGATTCTTTATCCTTTTGCACTTCTTGTGTGCATTCTTTTCCTCAAGGGTTTTATAGATTATTTACCCTCTCCCATAGAGTAAATCCAATAAAATTTGGTGGCGACTCTTCTTCTTATTCTTTTTAACAATACGATTCCCAATTTCATTACCGTCGAGAAATCCCGGTAACGACAGAAGTACCTATTCAGAACATCATTACTGAGGAGGTGCAGAAGGATATAAAGTTTTTAAATATCTTATGAGCTAATTTGGAAGATATGAAAGGTACATGAAACCTAAGTAACATCTGTAGCGGGGTATTCGTTACCTTTAGATTTATTGACTAAATCAAAAGTAAATCATACAATTTAAGTCGCCACCGCACTTCTATTTATCCAAAGGAAAGGTTAGAAAGCGAACAAAAACCGAGAAGTTTTATCAAATCAAAAACTAATAAAAATGTCAGAGATCTGGGTAAGGGGGTTGGTTATGCAATGGGAAGGTTTTAAGCACCCAAAACATCCTTAGTACTCTAAGGGAGCCCTTTTTGGAAATGTTGTATGGTAGGTTGGTATTTGTGAAAAAATATTTGTGCAAACATGATTGGGGAGATGAGAAAAGAATATACAAATTATTTACAATTTTGTTGTTTGAATGGATAAACCCATTGCCTACGTACCATCACAAAGGTAGGATCAAAACCTCATAGTTTGGGGTAAAAATCTCAAAATAAGTTGGTGAATTGATTTGACAAAAGCCTTAAGGTCTTTTGTTATCAAAGGGAGAAAACTCAACCTAAACCACAATCCACCATGTGAGGAGAGCTTCAACATACTAGTGAGGGATCCACCCTATAATAAGTATGGAAGACTTATAGTCCAATCACTAAGGATAAGGTGAGGTTTACATCAACCACTATGATAACTAAAACCTAATAGCTAATGTTTATGAAAAAGGTTTTAACAAAGGTGGCCATTGGAACCACAAAAGAATTTTAAGTGAGTTGGATTTACCAATTAGAAGTATTCACAAAAAGGAAGTCAAAGTTGACTTAAGATTCAATTCAAAATAAGTATTATGAAAAGAGTTTGAAAAAAATCAAAGGCATAATGCCTAGGTTTCTAATTTTGAAAACAATGTCAATGTTTGCACAAAATAAGTTTGGCTTGGGTTAGAGTGGAGAGAAGAAGAGAAGGGCTAGGTCCTAAACATGCAAAGATGAGAGAAGAGAAATAAAACCCTTGGAGTTCCTTTCTTGAGATCATAAAGATGATTCAAGAGCTCACTTCCTTTGGACTTAGCAAGCAATAAGCAATTAACTCAAGCAATCAAGCCAATATTCAATCAAGCTCCTAGGATCTCTATTTGGCATGTCTTTCTCTTAACTTGGATGTTCATGACAATAGTCCTTCTAATTAGCTCAAGTTTGGAATCCCTATCACACAAGAACAAACAATCAAAAAGTTCACAATACAATAAGAGGAATGGACAAAGAGAGTTTAAATTAGGGGTCCTTTCAATGTCATCTTTAAGATTAAGCATTCTAAAGGCATGAGGCCTAGTTGCTCTTCAACATATTTAGCATTCTAAAGGCGTGAGGCCTAGTTGCTCTTGAACTCCATTAAGCATAGGTAAGGTCCTAATTCTAAGTCCTTTCTCCTTTTTGCATTGGTTCACAAAAACAAAAACAAAACAAGCACAAGGCAATAGTATATACACAATAATATGCTCAAGTGAGCAAAAGGCAAATGGCATAAACATAAACATGAGCTCAAATGAGCAAAGGGATAAAAGACAATATGAATAAATGAGCAAGAAATTAAATTGCATTAAAGTAAATTACAAGAATTAAATGCTTGAATTAAAAGTTAGTAATTAGTAGTTAGTGTTAGTGTGCCATAAGGCAATTTAGCGCTATGTTAAGCAATCGTAAGTGGACTAATGTAGTAGTCACATCTATCTGAGGCCGGTCAATAAAACTATAGGCAAATAAACACAAGTTAGAGATCATGACTAGTAAGCCAAGTGTCGCATCCGCGAAAAACAACCGGCGGGCTAAAACAAAACAAACAGAGCCGCCACCGTACGTTATTTATCCCAAAAGAGGGAAAGGAAACGCTCGAAGTAAACCTGGAAAAGACATGGTCTCGCGACCAAAGAGAGATGGGATCGGGAGTCGGTTACGCAAGGGGAAGGTATTAGCACCCCTCACGTCCGTCGTACTCGACGGGATCCACGCTCAGAAGAATAGAAGAAAGGTTGCTAAAACTGCTCAAAAGAATGCACACACACACTGGAAGGAAACACAGATGGAAGAGGAGGGGAACGGGCTCGCTAGGATATCGCATCCTATGCCTACGTATCTCATCTGGAATGAGAATCAGAGCTACCGTAGTTCGGCTCACGCACGCCAAACGAAACCTACACAGAAAACCGACTACCAAATGCTGGACTTATGTCAGACTCCACACAAAACGGTAAACATGGAAACCGAATGCCAATCGCTGGACTTACATCAGACTCCGAACCAACAAACACACACAGGAAACCAACTGCCAATCGCTGGACTTACGTCAGACTCCACACAAAACGGCAAACATGGAAACCGAATGCCAATCGTTGGACTTACATCAAACTCTGAACCAACAAACACACACAGGAAACTGACTGCCAATCGCTGGACTTACGTCAGACTCCAAGAAACAAGAGGTTAACCGGACGCTGAGTCGTCAAAAGCAACAAAGAAGTTGAACAAACAAGCTAACAGGAAGTCTGGTACTCGAGCCTGCTAGCTGTCAAGCAAACACACACAAAAAGAAAAAGGGTGCCCGGAGAGATCTCGCACGATCTCCTGCCTACGTACCTCATCTGGTATGAGGATCAGGGCAACGTAGTTCCCCTTAACAGGGGAGAAACTTCCTCCTAACCAGAGACTGGGAAATGACAAACTAGAAGGGAGACTGACTCGAGCCTAATAGTTATCATGTAATCCACAATGGTCCTAGGTTGAGGTTTCTATCTAACTTGCACAGGCAGCAAGCTATCCTAAACAGCACCAGCAAAGCAAACATACACACAATTAGCACACACTATATACAAACAAAGTGGGCTCACACAAGGTTAGGCTGTGAAACACAAGCCAACTGGAATCGGGTGTAGTTAGCTCTTAACCCTAACATTGAGAGTTAGGGTGAATCAGATGAAATGGGAAGTGAGGGTAAGACCTCACAGCTCTTATCCCTGGCCTGGGAGAGCTTCAGACAAATGAAAGTGGGAGTTCAGAAAGTTGGAACTCTTCTCCACATGTGACTGACACAACAAAGATCTTGGGTTAATATCCACAATGCATCAACACGAGGTGTGAGCAAAGTGGATGACACACTGAATAGTAGGAGATGGATTGCACATCTCTTTTATCTGCCAATTGCCTTATCAAAGGACTTTTCCTGCTTGGCATAAAGATAAACAAACACAAGCATTGCCTCTTAAGGAGGGCTTCAGACAGGTGCCTGCCCAAGTAACAGGACAGGTCTTCCAGACTACATGAAGTCAGAGAGTTATACCTATGTGGTTAAGCAACCAAGCAAAAGCAAGTTCAAATTGAACTTAAGCAACTTATGTACTTGTTGAAACATCACACAAGTCAGTTAAACTGTACAGACAAACAGATAAACATGAATATCAACAGTCAAATCCAATGAGCAAAGGCATAAGCCAACAAGTCAAACTCAAATGAGTTAACAACCCTACAAAACACACAATGTTAGTAGTCAAAATTAAACATAAAATGCTCAAGTGATGGAGCATCATGAACCATATAACTTGGATGTTCAACCTGAAATCAAAGCTCAAACATGAGAGGCAAACCACTAGGTCAAAGCCTAGGGTCAAAGACGGAGAAAAAATTTGAAATAGAAGCTGAAAATTAACATGAATCAACTTCAAACAAATCTTGAAACAATCCAAAAGGTCTCACATCAATATCATATACCAAATCCATTTCATGATCAATTGAAGTTCAAGACTATTTTAAAGTTGAAATGTGACCAACCAGAATGAAAAATCTCAATTAAACCAGAAATCAATCAAATAATTCCAAGAAAATTCATGTTCATTCACAACATTCATATCAAGCATCATACAAAAAATCAGAGCAATTGGAATTCATTTGGCATGGTAAACACATCACATAAGATGAACAAGCAAAGGTGTGACACAAATTGTCACACCTACCTTAACATGATCATAAAACAGCAATGACACATGATAAAAATACCAAATCAACACCATAATTTCAAGCAAAGAGTCTAATTTCATCATGTAAATTTTCAAATCCATTGGGTAAAAGTTCAGCATTTCACAAATGTATAAGCAAGGCAAGGTCAAAATGAGACGTATGATCAAATAACCCAGCACCAATAAAAATCCAGCTACGCATAATTTTGGAAATTATGATGAAAAAATAATAGACAAACAGAGGAACAAGTGGCAAAAAATTGGGTATTTTTTTGATCAATTTTCAATTTAATATGAATTTTTGAAGTTTGGAAAACAAGGTTGAAATAAAATGGACAATGCATATGGAAATTGGAGGGAAAGATTAAATGGATTTAAGTTTGAAAACATGCAGCAGGTGATACGCGTATGGTGCATAGTGATACGCGTATGGCGCATAGTGATACGCGTGTGGCGCATAGTGATACGCGTATGGTGCGCGGTGGTTTCCACCATCTTCTTCGCGAAGACAGCGGAGCTACAGTGCACGTGTTCAGAAAATTTTCCAGAATTTCGCAAAAAATGATATCAACAGAAAGCTCTTCTAATGGAGATTACAGATCAATCAACATCTAATCCTAACTCATTAAGATCAAAGAGAAACGAGCAAAAACATTTTGACGTGTCGAACTTTAATCAAGCATAACTCATTCGTTTCTCATCCATTTTGCACGAATTTTATATCAGATTAATCAGCATGAAAAGCTCTACCTAAACATGGCAATGGATTGAAGAATTAAGAGATTCGAGTTTTTACCTCTTGAAGAGCAGAACAATAAAACCGGCGATTAAAGCTCCTAAAGTGTCCAGATCCACTCCTATATTGATGACTTGAAGCTTTATGAAGAAATTGGAGCTTGTAGTGGCTTAGATCTTGATTAATTTTCCACTTCCATCTTCATGAATTTGCTTGGAGTATGCTTGATTTCTGCTCGAATTCAATGATCCAATGCTTGATTCTTCATCCACTACACTCAATAAACCAGAATATGGAAGAAAAATGCTATGCTATGTGGAGAATTTTCAAGTTTTGATTGAGAGAAAATTTTGGAGGGAAAAAGTTTCTAGATCCAAAAATGGTGAAAAAGTGATTAACCTCTTGAAATTCTGTTATGATTTGGTTTATATATGCTCTACTAATCACATCCAAATTAGAATTAGGCATGAGTTAATTAGGAATAATGAAAATGAGAGGTGTTTTGCAAATTTGGAAAAGTGTGGTGCATGGCCTAATTTGGACATGAATAGTAACATGAAAGCATCCAATTTCACTCAAAATCACCTAATGAACACAATGGAAATGGTATTTTGTTCATATGATGCGCCAATTTTAAATTCCTCAATTTCCCTCCAAAATTCACTTGAATTAGCACATGAGCATATGATTAAATTTCATGCAATGCAAGATGAGATTTGAAAAGCATAGGTCAGGACAAGAATTTTGCAAAAAGAGTGGCTTCATTTGGAATTTTGAGTCAAAAGTTATGACACTTTGAAGTTCCATGCACCCTTGGTGATCATTTGGCCATATCTCCTCAACCATTCATCATAAATTCATGATCTTAGACTTTTTGGAAATGGGAGAGAAAGATCTACAACTTTCATGTTCAACAAAATTTCAGTTGAAGCATTCTTGATGATGTAATCTTGAGTTGAAAGCCTTTCCATTTTTGGCAATTTTGAATTAGAGGTCACTTTCTATTTTTGGAAAGTTTTGTCCTGACTTTATTTTCTTCAATGTTGATGTTTGAAATGTCAAATGAGACTTGTTTGAACATGAATGAAGTACTTCTAATCACTTCCCACCTCCAAATCCAACAGTTGACCATGCAGTTGACTTTTGCAGTTGATAGATGACTTAGTCATGCATTGTTCAGCTTGAGCCTTCAGCACTTGATGAAATGGCTCCAAAATGAAACCCTAGCTTATACAAGCTCAATAAAACCACATGATGATCCCCATATCAATGAAGACCTCATCTCCTTGAAGAACCCTGATTGGCATAATACAACTGATTAGGGTTGACCAGAGGTCAAAACTCTAATCCCAAGGAACTGATCAGGCACAATGAACCTCCTGGTGATGATAAGACCAATGATGATGGTAATGTACCATTTCAACCAAGATGATGATCAATCTCCTTGAGGAACCAAGAAACCCTAATTGAAGCACAAACCCTCAGATGGCTAGTGATCAATTCATGAGACCCTCAGGCTTGAATCTTTTTAACTTCTCCGTCTTCTGATAAAGACCTAGGAGGATGACTTGCTCAGTGTTTCCACATGATATGCAAATATGCAATGACTAATGACCTACAAGATGAAATGCAATATGCTAAGCTAGTCCCAAGAGAGGAGGGCAAATTTTGAGGTGTTACAGCTGCCCCTATTCAATCCACTGTGAACCTGTCGATATGAATAGCCTCGGCTTTCAGATGATCAGGGTGAAGAGTGATTGAATACCAAGAACAGACGAACAATTTGCACTCTGATGGGAAAGAATCAACAATGCCCGTCAGAATTGGCAAAGAAGCAATCTTGAAAGAAGAATTCGTCTGGTACGGAGAACAGTCGGCCTGAACACCGAAACAGAATATTGACCTGGATACCAAAATAAACGGTAACACAGGAATAACCATGGCTTGAACACCGCATCCACTGGGGATTATTATTATTTCTTTTACTTTTTCTTGAACCCCGGAACTTTCTGATTGATAATCTTTTTATTTTCTTGAACCCCGAACAAATATCTTCGCGCGTATGATCCCCGATCACCGCATTTGAACCCCGACAACTTCATAGTAGTCTTGTTTGCCAAACAATAAACCCCACTCTCCAATTGAACCCCAGTCGCCTGACGATAACTCGCGATCACCGTTGTGAACCCCGTTCTCCAGAAAACACCCTGTATCTCCCTTTCTCCATTTGGACCCCGCTCTCCAGAAAATGCCGCAACATTTCCCTTTCTCCATTTGAACCCCGTTCTCCCTTCTCTTGTGATAATTCCGCTGGCAACATCGGAAATAACACCAAAACACCACTCTGATGGCGACATATCAGAGGGTACACCTTCACGAAAGGAAGGTAACATGTGCATCTCTTCCTCAAAAGACACCCATAACGACTTCTGTCGGCCTCAACCAAAGTCTAAGGTGACACACGAATAGAAGATAATCCTGAGGACCTCATCCCGGACATAATCTTCAACTCCAATCTCCATTTGAACCCCGTTCTCCAGAAAATGCCTCAACACTTCCTTTTCTCCGTTTGAACCCCGCTCTCCAGAAAATGCCGCAACACTTCCTTTTCTCCGATTGAACTGTATTTTCGCGCTGATCGCGTAACGTCCTTTGATTTTATTTCCATCTCCGCCCGACGGAAAAGTTTCCTCCAGTATCGTACTACTGGGGAACATTGCTAACCTGACGTCATGATGCTAAACTCCTCAGAGTAACATCTTCACCATCCGGCGAAACCAAATCTCAAGCGGTAACCACGGCTCGAGTAACTGATACTTGCAATGTTGCTGATTTTCCAACTAGCAAAACCACTCCTCAAACGGTAACCACGGTTTGAGTAGCATCTTCACCCACTGGCAAAACCAAATCTCAAACGGTAACCACGGCTTGAGACTAGCTTATGCTTGCAATGATGATGCATGGTTTTTTTTAGCGCAATGCTCCATAATCATAGAAATGCTACGCAATTAGCTATGCAATAGGCTATGATCTCCTAAATGATGCATGCATAAAAAGTATCCCCCTCGAGGGACTCTCCTGGGGAGCTTGAGGCACTCTGCTGAGGAACCCGCCATCGCTCCAATCACCACCCTGCTGGGGAAATAGCACTGCTGCTGGGAAATAGGCCACCCTTATCAGGGAGGACCTCCACTGCACCCGATCCACTTGGGGACTCCGCTGGGGAATAAACCACCAACGCACTCTGTGGGGAAACAACGGTCTCTGACTTGCTGGGGAATTTTAACAATCCCGACTCTGCTTGGAGAAACCACTACCAATAGATACCTCCATTGGGAAATAGCAACCTTCAGGCCTGGCTGCTGAGGAAACACCGATCTAAAACCTGCTGGGGAGATAACCATCCCGACCCTGCTAGGGAAGACACAGACCTTGAATCTGCTGAGGAGGTAACAATCCCCACCCTGCTTGGGGAAACCAGGAAAATCTGGCGCAAAACACCTGTCGACTTGTCGAACCTTGGTATTCACCATCCAAATCCAATGTCAACTTTCCAATTTTGAGAACTCCCAGACTCGTCTGGACTTTTCTGATTCATCACCTTGTATTCTCGACTGCTCCGCCCTCTACGGAGAACAAACTCCTTATATTGGTACAAACTTTCTAACCCTCCGATTTTGAAGAGTCTTCTTGATTAATATCCAGGATCGTCGTACGTCTCTCGCCGTCTTTCCACCATTCTTCCATTCATTCGTCCCTGATTGGACTCCATGGGGATCCTTTGTCAAAAGGCTTCCACATCACAACCTGCAAGTGAATGAAAACATCTAACAGTACCTGCAAAAGAGATTGTTAGATAAAACCGTGCCCCAGGCGTGCCAAATTTCAACACCTAGGCCACTCAACCTTCCGAATAAGATTTCAGATTTTCCATCTTATAAACATGCATTGGAAGGGACCTGTATGTCTAAAAATGCAAAAATTCTTTATCACAAACAACTGGATGTTTTTGCAATCAAAGCGGTAATGAAAACAAAAACAAAATTATTTGACTGAATATGCATTTTATTGATTGAAAAAGTGCGGCTCAAATTGAGCAATACAAAGGAAGCAATTCCTGAAAAGAGGTAATTGCGCACAAAAGGAAAAATCTATCCTAATGGCAATGTGAAACCGTGATCTCATCGAGTTCCAACTCGGTTACACCCCATATGTCCTCAGACTTTCCGTGCTTTCTGCCTTCTGAACAAGACGCTTCCGATTGATCCCTACCGGGGACTATCCTGGTGTCATAACCAAAGTAAACGATCATGCTAGACGCAGTTGTTCGTTTCAATCCCTCTTTTGCCTGGACCGCCCTTTCGGGTTTTCAGTCCACCGGGATACCCCTTTTTGCCTAAGCCGCCTTTTCAGGTTTTCGACTTGTCGGGTGTACATTTTTCATTTTTATCCCTAATTTTTGCCCGAACCTTTTTCTTTTTTTTCTTAGTTCGCCGGGATGCCCATTTTTGCCTGGACTATTTTATTCTTTTCGTCCAGCGGGTCTCTTTACACGAAGTATTTTTTAACCGCGTCCGCATTCACAGGGGATGGAAAATCTTCACCATCCATGGTCGTTAACAACAAGGCTCCGCCAGAGAAAACCTTCTTGACCACGAATGGACCTTCATAATTGGGTGTCCACTTGCCCCTACGATCGTTTTGAGGAGGAAGGATCCTTTTCAGCACCATATCACCTACGTGATACACACGAGGTCGCACCTTTCGGTCAAAAGCACGCTTCATCCACTGCTGATACAACTGCCCATGACAGATGGCCGCCAGCCTCTTTTCCTCAATCAGGCTCAACTCTTCATACCGAGTTCTTACCCATTCCGCCTCTTGCAAATTCACGTCCATCAGGACTCTCAAAGAGGGAATTTGAACCTCAACCGATAGCACGACTTCCATTCCATATACCAAAGAGAAAGGCGTTGCCCCAGTAGATGTACGCACCGAAGTTCGATACCCATGCAATGCAAACGACAACATCTCATGCCAATCTTTATAGGTCACGACCATCTTCTGCACAATCTTCTTGATATTCTTATTGGCTGCCTCAACCGCCCCATTCATCTTCGGACGATAAGGAGAAGAATTGTGATGCTCGATCTTGAATTCCCGGCACAATTCTGCCATCATCTTATTGTTCAAATTAGAACCATTATCAGTAATGATTCTCTCGGGAACCCCATATCTGCAAATGATGTCTCTCTTGAGAAATCTGGCAACGACCTGCTTTGTCACGTTCATATAAGAGGCTGCTTCCACCCACTTGGTGAAGTAATCAATAGCCACCAATATGAACCGGTGCCCATTCGAATCCGTAGGCTCAATCTTCCCAATCATATCAATGTCCCACATAGCAAACGGCCACGGAGATGACATCAAGCTCAACGGATTTGGAGGCACGTGCACTTTGTCAGCATAAATCTGGCATTTATGACACTTCCGCACGAAATTGAAACATTGGGCCTCCATTGTCATCCAATAATAACCTGCCCTCAGCAGCTTCTTCACCATTGCATTCCCACTGGCATGGGTACCGAACGATCCCTCATGAACCTCTTTCATCAATTGGCTTGCTTCTTTATCATCAACACATCTGAGCAAAACCCAATCGAAATTTCGCTTGTACAAAACCCCATCCTTATTCAAGTAGAACACCATGGCCAACCTCCGCAGAGTCTTTCGGTCCTTCTTGGATGCTCCCTCAGGATACTCTTGGGTTTCCAGATAGCGCTTGATATCGTAATACCACAGCTTCTCATCATCAGGCGCTGTGTCAACAGCAAACACATAAGTCGGCCTATCCAGACGTCCCACCTCAACACTTGGGAACTGATTCCACCACTGCACCTTGATCAAGGCAGCCAGAGTAGCCAAAGCATCTGCCAACGGATTCTCTTCTCTGGGCACATGATGCATCTTCACCTTGGTGAAAAACGTCAACAATCTCCTCGCATAATCCTGGTATGGAATTAAGTGAGACTGATGCGTATACCACTTTCCGTTAACCTGATTCACAACCAAAGCTGAATCTCCATATATGACAAGGTTCTTGATCCGCAAATCAATCGCCTCTTCAATCCCCAGTATGCAAGCTTCGTATTCAGCCACGTTGTTGGTGCACTCAAATGTTAGCCGGGCAGCAAAAGGAATATGGGATCCTTTCGGCGTAACCAGAACAGCACCAACACCGCTACCATTCACGTTAACGGCCCCATCAAACATCAAAATCCATTCGGATTCAGGGTCAGGCCCCTCCTTCGGGATTGGTTCCTCGCAATCTTTCGATTTGAGAAACATGATGTCCTCATCAGGGAATTCAAACTTCATCGGTTGATAATCCTCAATGGGTTGCTGGGCGAGGTAATCAGACAATACACTCCCCTTGATTGCTTTCTGAGAGGTATACTGTATATCATATTCAGTCAAACTCATTTGCCATCTCGCAACCCGTCCGGTCAATGCTGGCTTCTCAAAAATGTACTTGATTGGATCCATCTTGGAAATCAATAAAGTGGTATGAACCAGCATATACTGCCTCAGTCGGCGAGCAGCCCAGACCAAAGCACAACAAGTTTTCTCGAGCAGTGAATATCTTGTTTCACAGTCGGTAAACTTTTTGCTAAGGTAGTATATGGCATGCTCTTTTCGACCAGACTCGTCATGCTGCCCCAATACACACCCCATAGACCCCTCGAGGACTGTCAAGTACAGAATCAATGGTCGTCCCTCCACAAGAGGCATCAGAATCGGAGGCTCCTGCAAATACTCTTTTATCTTTTCAAACGCCGCTTGGCAATCATTATTCCACCTGACCATTTGATCTTTTCTTAATAATTTGAAAATTGGTTCACACATGGCTGTTAGATGAGATATGAACCGTGAAATGTAGTTCAATCTACCTAAGAAACCATGAACCTGCTTCTCCGTTCTCAGTTCAGGCATTTCTCGTATTGCTTTTACTTTAGCAGGATCAACCTCGATTCCCTTTTCACTCACAATGAGCCCCAGCAATTTACCGGACCGCACTCCGAAAGTGCACTTATTCGGATTCAACCTCAGCCTGAACTGTCTCAGCCGGTCGAACAACTTGGCCAGATCTACCAAATGCCCCTCTTCTGTCTGGGACTTTGCTATCATGTCATCAACATAGCATTCGATTTCATGATGAATCATATCATGAAACAAAGTCACCATGGCTCTCTCATAAGTAGCACCGGCGTTCTTGAGACCAAATGGCATCACCTTATAACAAAAAGTGCCCCACGGTGTGATGAACGTTGTTTTCTCCATATCATCTGGCGACATTTTGATTTGATTATAGCCAGAAAAGCCATCCATGAAGGAAAACACCGAGAATTGAGCTGTATTATCTACCAACACGTCAATGTGAGGTAACGGAAAATCATCCTTCGGGCTAGCTCTGTTCAGATCCCGATAATCCACACACATTCTCACCTTCCCATCCTTCTTCGGGACCGGCACAATGTTTGCAACCCAAGGCGGATAATTAGTGACAGCAAGGAAACCAGCATCCCACTGCTTCTGCACTTCCTCTTTAATTTTCATGGCCATCTCAGGTCGAGTTCTGCGCAACTTCTGCTTCACTGGAGGACAATCTGCTCTCAACGGTAGCTTGTGCACAACGATATCAGTATCCAACCCTGGCATATCTTGATAAGACCAGGCAAAGATATCAACATACTCTTTCAACAATGCTACCATTCTGCTCTTAACACTCTCCTCCAAAGCGGCCCCGATCTTCACTTCTTTTCTGACCTCGTCGGTACCCAGATTCACTATCTCAACCTGCTCCTCATGCGGCTGAATCACCTTCTCCTCTTGTTTCAACAACCTGGCTAATTCCAGCAGATCACAATCTTCTTCGCCTTCTTCTTCGGCATGATAGATCGGATTGTCGAAGTCATACAGAGGTGTAACCGAATTGTTATCAATGAGATCCGGAGCATACGAAAGTCGGAACGAAACCAATCAGAAGGAAAGAAAAAAATTGCCATTTTTATTATTTTTAAACTGTAAAAATAAATGAAAAACAGGGACCACCGCTTTTACTACAAAAACATCCATTTATTAATGATGCAAAATGTTGCAAAATGAAACACATGAGGTAGCCCTTACAATGAACCATTACGTTTCGGGAAAAACGTATGGCTTTCATGCAAACCGAATTGAAAAACAGAAACATTACTCTTCGGGATGAGTGACAGTGATGATCTTTGAGGCCTTCTAGTTCTGGATTTTCATCCCTGGTACGCACGGTTTTATCCAACCATCAAACTCGCAGTCACTGTCAGTCTCTTCACCTACCACACAGGCGTGATCTGAATCTTCAGCAATTACACCCACCATCACCTGACCATGCGTCGACATGGGATTAGCATTAACATTCGGAGATGGTGCAAAATTGATGGCCTTGGAGTCTACCAGATCCTGGACAACATGCTTAAAAGCTCTACAGCCCTCAATGTTATGCCCTGGTGTACCAGAATGGAATTCACACTTGGCGTTCTCATCATAATTAGGGGGCCTCTGATCTGATCTTACCGGAGCCATCGTCCTTGGCTGAACCAACCCAAGATCCATCAACTTCTTAAACAGCAAAGCATATGTCACGGGTGGCTTATCAAACTGACGATCAATCCCCTTTCCTCTCATTTGGTACCCAGTTCCCTGTGCTCTCTGTTGAGGTGGCTGACGTTGCTGTTGTACCGATTGATTACCAGCAGGAATGGTTACCGCAACAGTGTGCTGGTAATAACGATCCCTACCGTGTCCCCTCTGGGCATACACAACACTCAATTCACCATCATTCTTGCGCTGACCGTTCCCAAATGGCTTCTTTACTCTAGATGACGGAGCATTTCCCTGTATTTTCCCCATTCTCAGCCAGCTTTCAATTCTTTCCCCAGTCACTACTATATTAGCAAAATTAGTAACCGGGCATCCTACCATTCTTTCAGCAAAGGTCCCCTGCAGGGTACCCATGAACAGATCAGACATTTCTCTATCTACCAACGGAGGTTGAACTCTGGCAGCCAACTCCCTCCACCTTTGTGCATATTCTTTAAACCCTTCGTTCGGCTTCTGAGACATACCCTGCAACTGGGTACGGCTAGGAGCCATGTCAGCATTGAATTGGTACTGTTTAAAGAAAGCATCTCCCAGATCCTGCCAGCTCTTGATATCCGAAGACTTCAACTTGGTATACCATTCAAGAGACCCGCCAGACAGACTGTCTTGGAAGAAGTACATCCATAGCTTCTGATCCATTGTATAGGCAGAAATTTTCCGGACAAAGGCCTAGAGATGAGTTTTCGGGCAAGAACTCCCATTATACTTGTCAAACGTGGGCACTTTAAACTTTTGCGGGATCACAATCTCCTCAACTAGCCCCATGTTTGTCATGTTGATAGCCCTAGGAGTAGCATGGCTTTCCAGAGCCCTGATCTTCTCTGCTAGCACCTGAATTTCCTTATTTGGCGGTTGAACACCGTACTGACCAAATTGCTCATTTAACACAGAGAACTGGTCTTCCTCTCTATCCTCCTCAACCCCAAAGAAAGGAGGAAACTGATCATCCTTCAGATTATTGCCCATAGGACCTGGTATACCGCCTGCAGCAAAACCAAAACCTCCCCCATTGTTGATCATTACACCAGCAGTAGTCTTCCTTCCGGGGTCACCACCGTCCCTAGAACCACCAAGACCGTTGTTGGAAACACCCTCCAGGTTATTACCACTGTTGGCAGCAGAAGCCCGCTCAAGCTTCTCCACCTTCTCAACCAGTGCCTTCTGCCCCAAGGCGAACCCTTGCATAACATTGATCAACTCTCCCATCTTTTCTTTCAGTTCGAGAATGTCTGCGTTGGAGGTATCCATCAGTTTGGATTTGTTGCGCCTGGTAGGGTATTTGTGTGGACGAGCTATGTGCAAGGGAATGACTCGGCGTGCGCGAGCAATAATTCCTGAGTAAACCCAAACACGTTAAAAACTGACACCTGCAAAACAGAAGACAAGTTATTATGACTCACACATGAATGCAATGTCTATCCATATGAGGAACATTCTGTCCTTCGATTCTGGCTTCATCGAGACGGATAATAATTTGACAATAACATTCTGACATCAGGATGTCTCTCAACCAGAATCTCAATCGAGAATGTACCCTGAGTATGGATAGACACGGGTTAGATGCGGATGAATGCAAAATATGGATGATGCTGATGTATGAATGCAATGCACTGTGCCATCCTCCAAGTCATCTGAACATCCACTGCACTGAGTTACGGCCTCTGAACTGATCACAACCATCTGAGGTACTGAGTAACCACAAATCCCACTCAGGGTTCCGAAATAAACGGAACTAAGAATACATCATCATCATCACCAGAGATCCTCTGAACAGATAACCATAAGACCCTCTGAACCAGCCCAGGGAATCCTGAAATAAACGGATCCCCACTGATAAATACCACGGATAGAACTCCGGCGTCTCAAAAATAAATCCATAAATCCGACTTATAAATAGAACTCTGGTCAATAACTGAACCATTAGTCACCATCAAAGTCACCATCAGAACATGCATCTGTAAGAATCAACCCTCCCCTCACAGGTGAATTCTAATCAGGTCATCCTAAGGCGGATAATGGTCTCGACAACCGGGCAAAGATACTCAACGGGTTTGCCCTTTCGGGTGTGCCATTGTAGCTCTCTTAAGATCGTCTAAACCAAAGATCCGGGAATGAACGGTCACCGAAGTCAACAGCTCAAATGAAGTGACTCAACCAAAGTGGATACTCCATAAAGGAAGAGCTTTCTCAAAAGAACCTCGTCCGGCTTGTGGTATGTCACGTCGCCCAAAACATGTTGACCTAACATGAGAGGAAACATGAGACCACACTAATCCTAGGTGTATACTCGGGCCTGGGTTTTAGCCCCACTCAGAACACCCACCCCAAATCAGAGGAACCACCTGTACAGAAGACAGCACGATGATAATATGATGCATGCAAACATTTATGCAAATATATACACAACATAATAATCATAAATGCAATAAATAGAGCAACACAAGCAACCTAAACTATCCTAGAGAGCGCTAGGAGAGACTCGCTTAGGGAAGATGGACCAGCGAGAGGTCAAGTTCTAGGTTCCCAGCAGAGTCGCCAGCTGTCGCATCCGCGAAAAACAACCGGCGGGCTAAAACAAAACAAACAGAGCCGCCACCGTGCGTTATTTATCCCAAAAGAGGGGAAGGAAACGCTCGAAGTAAACCTGGAAAAGACATGGTCTCGCGACCAAAGAGAGATGGGATCGGGAGTCGGTTACGCAGGGGGAAGGTATTAGCACCCCTTACGTCCGTCGTACTCGACGGGATCCACGCTCAGAAGAATAGAAGAAAGGTTGCTAAAACTGCTCAAAAGAATGCACACACACACTGGAAGGAAACACAGATGGAAGAGGAGGGGAACGGGCTCGCTAGGATATCGCATCCTATGCCTACGTATCTCATCTAGAATGAGAATCAGAGCTACCGTAGTTCGGCTCACGCACGCCAAACGAAACCTACACAGGAAACCGACTGCCAATCGCTGGACTTATGTCAGACTCCACACAAAATGGAAAACATGGAAACCGAATGCCAATCGCTGGACTTACATCAGACTCCGAACCAACAAACACACACAGGAAACCAACTGCCAATCGCTGGACTTACGTCAGACTCCATACAAAACAACAAACATGGAAACCGAATGCCAATCGTTGGACTTACATCAGACTCTGAACCAACAAACACACACAGGAAACCGACTGCCAATCGCTGGACTTACGTCAGACTCCAAGAAACAAGAGGTTAACCGGACGCTGAGTCGTCAAAAGCAACAAAGAAGTTGAACAAACAAGCTAACAGGGAGTCTGGTACTCGAGCCTGCTAGCTGTCAAGCAAACACACACAAAAAGAAAAAGGGTGCCCAGAGAGATCTCCCACGATCTCCTGCTTACGTACCTCATCTGGTATGAGGATCAGGGCAACGTAGTTCCCCTTAACAGGGGAGAAACTTCCTCCTAACCAGAGACTGGGAAATGACAAACTAGAAGGGAGACTGACTCAAGCCTAATAGTTATCATGTAATCCACAATGGTCCTAGGTTGAGGTTTCTATCTAACTTGCACAGGCAACAAGCTATCCTAAACAGCACCAGCAAAGCAAACATACACACAATTAGCACACACTATATACAAACAAAGTGGGCTCACACAAGGTTAGGCTGTGAAACACAAGCCAACTGGAATCGGGTGTAGTTAGCTCTTAACCCTAACATTGAGAGTTAGGGTGAAGCAGATGAAATGGGAAGTGAGGGTAAGACCCCACATCTCTTATCCCTGGCCTGGGAGAGCTTTAGACAAATGAAAGTGGGAGTTCAGAAAGTTGGAACTCTTCTCCACATGTGACTGACACAACAAAGATCTTGGGTTAATATCCACAATGCATCAACACAAGGTGTGAGCAAAGTGGATGACACACTGAATAGCAGGAGATGGATTGCACATCTCTTTTATCTGCCAATTGCCTTATCAAAGGACTTTTCCTGCTTGGCACAAAGATAAACAAACACAAGCATTGCCTCTTAAGGAGGGCTTCAGACAGGTGCCTGCCCAAGTAACAGGACAGGTCTTCCAGACTACATGAAGTCAGAGAGTTATACCTATGTGGTTAAGCAACCAAGCAAAAGCAAGTTCAAATTGAACTTAAGCAACTTATGTACCTGTTGAAACATCACACAAGTCAGTTAAACTGTACAGACAAACAAATAAACATGAATATCAACAGTCAAACCCAATGAGCAAAGGCATAAGCCAACAAGTCAAACTCAAATGAGTTAACAACCCTACAAAACACACAATGTTAGTAGTCAAAAGCAAACATCAAATGCTCAAGTGATGGAGCATCATGAACCATATAACTTGGATGTTCAACCTGAAATCAAAGCTCAAACATGAGAGGCAAACCACTAGGTCAAAGCCTAGGGTCAAAGACGGAGAAAAAATTTGAAACAGAAGCTGAAAATTAACATGAATCAACTTCAAACACATCTTGAAACAATCCAAAAGGTCTCACATCAATATCATATACCAAATCCATTTCATGATCAATTGAAGTTCAAGACTATTTTAAAGCTCAAATGTGACCAACCAGAATGAAAAATCTCAATTAAATCAGAAATCAATCAAATAATTCCAAGAAAATTCATGTTCATTCATAACATTCATATCAAGCATCATACAAAAAATCAGAGCAATTGGAATTCATTTGGCATGGTAAACACATCACATAAGATGAACAAGCAAAGGTGTGACACAAATTGTCACACCTACCTTAACATGATCATAAAACAGCAATGACACATGATAAAAATACCAAATCAACACCATAATTTCAATCAAAGAGTCTAATTTCATCATGTAAAATTTCAAATCCATTGGATAAAAGTTCAGCATTTTACAAATGTATAAGCAAGGCAAGGTCAAAATGAGACGTATGATCAAATAACCCAGCACCAATAAAAATCCAGCTACGCATAATTTTGGAAATTATGATGAAAAAATAATAGACAAACAGAGGAACAAGTGGCAAAAAATTGGGTATTTTTTGGATCAATTTTCAATTTAATATGAATTTTTGAAGTTTGGAAAACAAGGTTGAAATAAAATGGACAATGCATATGGAAATTGGAGGGAAAGATTAAATGGATTTAAGTTTGAAAACATGCAGCAGGTGATACGCGTATGGCGCATAGTGATACGCGTATGGCGCAGAGTGATACGCGTATGGCGCATAGTGATACGCGTATGGTGCGCGGTGGTTTCCACCATCTTCTTCGCGAAGACAGCGGAGCTACAGTGCACGTGTTCAAAAAATTTTCCAGAATTTCGCAAAAAATGATATCAACAGAAAGCTCTTCTAATGGAGATTACAGATCAATCAACATCTAATCCTAACTCATTAAGATCAAAGAGAAACGAGCAAAAACATTTTGACGTGTCGAACTTTAATCAAGCATAACTCATTCGTTTCTCATCCATTTCGCACGAATTTTATATCAGATTAATCAGCATGAAAAGCTCTACCTAAACATGGCAATGGATTGAAGAATTAAGAGATTCGAGTTTTTACCTCTTGAAGAGCAGAACAATAAAACCGGCGATTCAAGCTCCTAAAGTGTCCAGATCCACTCCTATATTGATGACTTGAAGCTTTATGAAGAAATTGGAGCTTGTAGTGGCTTAGATCTTGATTAATTTTCCACTTCCATCTTCATGAATTTGCTTGGAGTATGCTTGATTTCTGCTCGAATTCAATGATCCAATGCTTGATTCTTCATCCACTACACTCAATAAACCAGAATATGGAAGAAAAATGCTATGCTATGTGGAGAATTTTCAAGTTTTGATTGAGAGAAAATTTTGGAGGGAAAAAGTTTCTAGATCCAAAAATGGTGAAAAAGTGATTAACCTCTTGAAATTCTGTTATGATTTGGTTTATATATGCTCTACTAATCACATCCAAATTAGAATTAGGCATGAGTTAATTAGGATTAATGAAAATGAGAGGTGTTTTGCAAATTTGGAAAAGTGTGGTGCATGGCCTAATTTGGACATGAATAGTAACATGCAAGCATCCTATTTCACTCAAAATCACCTAATGAACACAATGAAAATGGTATTTTGTTCATATGATGCGCCAATTTTAAATTCCTCAATTTTTCCCTCCAAAATTCACTTGAATTAGCACATGAGCATATGATTAAATTTCATGCAATGCAAGATGGGATTTGAAAAGCATAGGTCAGGACAAGAATTTTGCAAAAAGAGTGGCTTCATTTGGAATTCTGAGTCAAAAGTTATGGCACTTTGAAGTTCCATGCACCCTTGGTGATCATTTGGCCATATCTCCTCAACCATTCATCATAAATTCATGATCTTGGACTTTTTGGAAATGGGAGAGAAAGATATACAACTTTCATGTTCAACAAAATTTCATTTGAAGCATTCTTGATGATGTAATCTTGAGTTGAAAGCCTTTCCATTTTTGGCAATTTTGAATTAGAGGTCACTTTCTATTTTTGGAAAGTTTTGTCCTGACTTTATTTTCTTCAATGTTGATGTTTGAAATGTCAAATGAGACTTGTTTGAACATGAATGAAGTACTTCTAATCACTTCCCACCTCCAAATCCAACAGTTGACCATGCAGTTGACTTTTGCAGTTGATAGATGACTTAATCATGCATTGTTCAGCTTGAGCCTTCAGCACTTGATGAAATGGCTCCAAAATGAAACCCTAGCTTATACAAGCTCAATAAAACCACATGATGATCCCCATATCAATGAAGACGTCATCTCCTTGAAGAACCCTGATTGGCATAATACAACTGATTAGGGTTGACCAAAGGTCAAAACCCTAATCCCAAGGAACTGATCAGGCACAATGAACCTCCTGGTGATGATAAGACCAATGATGATGGTGATGTACCATTTCAACCAAGATGATGATCAATCTCCTTGAGGAACCAATAAACCCTAATTGAAGCACAAACCCTCAGATGGCTAGTGATCAATTCATGAGACCCTCAGGCTTGAATCTTTTTAACTTCTCCATCTTCTGATAAAGACCTAGGAGGATGACTTGCTCAGTGTTTCCACATGATATGCAAATATGCAATGACTAATGACCTACAAGATGAAATGCAATATACTAAGCTAGTCCCAAGAGAGGAGGGCAAATTTTGAGGTGTTACACCAAACTCCTACAACTTGCCATGCCAAAATAAAAGAAGGATGACCTTGTATGGATTTTAGGTTTTTTGCTTGACCAAGAAGCAACCTATCTTGGACACAAAACAATTCACTTGATCTTTGATCAAGATGAATTTGATTTGGATCAAAGAAGGTTAAGCCTCTCATATGTCAAGGCTAACCACAAATCAGTAACTCATTGGTCAAAAGAAAAAAGAAGAAGATGAAGATGGAAATGGAATGTACAAAATTGAAATTCAAAAGACATAACCAAAACACATTGATCAAACATGAATGGAATCAACATCAATCAATGGTAAACATAAGTAAAATGGAGATTAGAAGTCAAGAAAGGTCAAACATATTTTTGGTATTTTTTGGAATTAAAGTAATACATAAAATAAAATGAACAAATAAAGGTCAAACTTCAAATCCAATTCGAATCAACTTGGATAAGTCAAATTGGATCATCATAAGTCTAACATGGTCAAACAAGGTTTGACAAATTTTCTCAATATTTTTTGAAAATAGAAACTAATTTTAAACAATTAAAAATGGAGAAAAATAACATAATTGGACTAAAATCTCAAATAAATCTCAAATCAATTAAGAAATTGATGAGAATATTTTTCATAGATTCATCATCATCCAAAGATGTTAAGAAAATATTTTTGGCATTTTTGAATATCAAAAGGTATTTTAATGAATTAAAAATAATCAGAAAAGAAATGATTCACAAAAAATATTAAATGGAATCACAAAATTAATTAAAAATCATTTTATGAAACTAGAATTTAAGAGAATTTTTTTGCAATTGGTCCCATATTTTTGTGATTCCAAATAAAGGAGTTATGAAAATTTGAAAATAATTGGAATAAAAGAAAATAAAACAGAAATTAATAAAATAGAAAAAAACCACAAGCGTCTGATCAGAGCTCATTAATTGACGTGGCTGATCAGACAGCTCTCAAGCGCGCGCTCATGATACACCTTGGTCAAACGCGTGGTACGCAACATTAAAGAAAGTCATAACAAAGCAAGGCTAGGATTAAATCTGGGAATCAACATCCAATGGCCAAGATTCAAACTCGTGGGGACGGTGGTGGAAACCACCGTCTTCTCCGGTGAGAAGGCCCAGTCCGGTCACCAGTTGCAGGTTTTGAAACCTTAACTAAAATACGCGATCCATATACCAAATGAAAGTTGGGGTGATGTACATCACCCCTGTCACCTTAGTTTTTGCTCAAGACTCTTATGGAAGAAGAAACCGGAGGTTGAAAAATAAGGTGTTCAATTTGAAGTTCACCAATTCATAAAATTAAAGCCACCACTGGCTTGCCTCTCACATGAGGACTTCCGAAATTCAAACCAACACAAGCAATGCACAATAATCAGGGAGATTCGAAGGAAAACGGTTATGGTATAAACCTTTGAAGTGCAACTTTTGTGATCTTGATCCAATCAAATCCTTGATTGCAGCTTGATCTTGAAGTGACAATGAAGCAAGGCTAAGGAATTAGAAGCTGAAAATCAACCAGGGAAGTTGAAATTCAAGCTTGAAAAGAGAAGTGAAATTTCAGAATTCCTTTGGTGAAAGGGTGGGGAATCAATTCAGCAGAGGTTCAGGCGCCTTCAGGTTACCATTCAAGTGAAGCCATGCCTTCTATTTATAGCCACAACTGATGCAAAGGGGGGGGGGGGGGGGGGGGGGGGGGGAAACTCGTGTGCATGTGAAGTTGGGTCCTCCATGCATGGGCCTGTACAAGCGCATGTGTGGCCCAAAATCAATTGGAAATGAGTGCTGAACCTCAACCAAATGGATTTGGACGTGCAGATTGCAAGGCATTAGCTTGTGCATGAAGATTTAACATGAAATGCATAATTTATCATAATTGTTCTCCTCTTCGAAAATCCCATTTGGGAAATCCAAACATAAGCATGTGGGTAATGGTTGGAAAGTTCTTGAAATAAGGAACAAAAGCTATGTTGAACAAAAATCCATTTGGAGTGTGGAAAATATTGAAAACTAGCCATGAAGTTCAAGGTACAAAACATGCACTTGAAAATTTGCCAAAAATAACCAACTTCAAGCTCTTATGTTTCAATGATGCAAGCCTCAAATGGAAAAATCGCCAACATAAAAGTTGTATATATGTTCAAGATAATCAATTTGGACTTAAATTTTGCATCATTTGGACTTTTGATGAGAAAGCCATGGGCACTTGAAGTTGGACTTTTTCACATTTCAATGGCTTTGGTCCAAAGTGACCTATAATGTTTTGCATTATCACATGTGTTTCTTTTAGGATTATGAAATTTTGTCCAACATAACATTTGAAGCATACATCTTAAACTTTCAGTTCATTTGGTCTCACCTCAAAATCATAAAAAATGAAGGAGTTAGGTCCTTGGGAAGTTGACCAAAAATTAGGGTTTCAGTCAAAATGACCTATAATGTTTTGAAATGAATGATGACCTTACAAGTTTCAAACGAATTTTTGATGAACATGAAAGTTGTTCATATGGTTATTAAGAACATATTTTCTCTTGGGGTCATCTTCATTTGACAAACACATAAAAAGTTAGGTCTCAGTGGATTTCAAAATAGTTAGATGATTTGACTGATCAACTTCTCAAAGCCAAACTTCAAATATTGACGAATGAATGATTGAGGACACTCACATAGGCTCATATATGCATAAAATAATGAATGGAAGAACTTACCTTGATTGTATTTGATCATAGGTTGAGGTTGCTTCATGAGCAAGGCACATTCAATGCACAGTTGAATTAGGGTTTCCTTGGGAAACAATCCTCAAGCCCTTTGGTTTATCTTGATCAAATTGACAAATTGAGATACTTGGGAGACATATATGATGATCGAGAGCTTTGGGAACCATTGTCATGATTGCTTTCATCTTCATCTGGCCATTTCAATGAGCATAGGGGCCTCCTAGGAGCCTTGGATCACATGATTGCTTGAGCTTCAAAACAAACAAAGTTAGTGACATATTTTTGTGCTTTTGGTTAGTAAAAATAATAATAAAAGCAATAATATACAATTCAAGCATGCTTGGTGGTCTCAAACCAACTCACACAAGTCCCAACCCAAGGGTTAAGGAGCCAAGTTGCTATGATCCTTGAGGCAAAATGCAAAGAGCAATGATATGATGCCATGAGGGATCTTAGGGTCAAAATTAGGGTCTTACAACATCCACTAGATTGACGTGAAAGGAATTTAAGATGCTTATGGGGGCTTCAAATTGGTGTCTTGGTCCAAGAAAAAAGTTCCAAAAAACAGAATTCAAACTCTAGGTCTCAATATGGGACCAGATCAAGAGTTGACTATCTAATTGTGTCCTCATGAAATGCTTATATTTGGATGTGGGAGGTTTTGTTAATTCTTTATTAAAAGTAGCTCTAAAAAGGTTAATCTATGTACATAAGCCATACATAGTTTTTATAACTGAACCTTGGATGACTTTTGATGACTTTCCTCCTAGGTGGTTGACTAAGTTAGGTTTAAAGTTATTTGCAGTCAATAATAAGAATGATATGGAGCTCAACATATGGTGTTGATGTCTTGATAGTATGGATCCTGAAGTGGTTGTATTTTATAGTCAACAAGTGCCCTTTTTGATTGAGGAGCAGAGAAAATTTTATGGAATTCCTATTGTGTATGCCTCAACCAATCATGTCACAAGAAGATCACTTTCTCAAAGCCTTAGTAATGTCCAAGACTAATTCAATTTTATTTGGACTTGATAGGAGATTTTAACTTCATCTTAGGAGAGCATGGGCATATGAGTGCTCACTAACCTTCCAGAGCTCCCATGAATGAGTTCAACCTTTGGCCTGATAGAAACCACCTGGTGCATTTGCCTACCATTATGGCCTATTATATTTGGACAAATGGTAGAAAAGGTTCAACTTATACTAAGCAAGGGGTTGATAGGGATATCTTTTATCAATAATGGATAAACATATGTTATTCAATTTCTTCTAAGACTCTCATTAGGAATAGATTTGATCAATACCATTTCCTCTTAGATTTTCAAATATTTGAGGACAAGGCTGCCTCTAACTTTAGATTTATGTAAATGTGGGCCTCTCACTCTAATTAAAAATATGTCATTGTTGATTCCTGGAACACAATGCTTATAGGTTATCATATGTTTGTTCTAGACAAAAAGCTTCATGTTTTGAAAGCTAGACTCAAGGATTAGAACAAGGCCACCTTTGGCAATGTGCATGATAAAGTGAACTGAATGAATTTAACTTAATACAAACTCAAGATCAAATCCTTGAGGAAGGACATAGTTATTTTCTTGCTAACCTTGAAAGGAATGTTCAATCTCAACTTGATTTTGCTCTCTAGCTTGAAGAGAGCTTTTAGAAGGAGAAAATAAGGGTGATATGGAATGTCGGGGGAGATAGAAACACATGATGTTTTCACATATTAGCAAAAATAAACTAAATTATTAGCATGATTTCTTCTCTTAACAGTGAGGGCACAACCATCACTAACCAATATCAAATAGCCAACCATGTGGTCACTTGCTTTAAGGATTTATTTAATAATGCTTCTATTTTGTCAGAATGATAATTTGGTTGATGATGTCATTCCCAACATGATGAAATGAGAAATCTTATAATCTTATAACCATGATTCCATCGCAGGATGAATTTCATAATGTAACCAAGATCTTGGACAAAGGAAGTGTTCCAAGACCATATGAGTTTTGTGGTTTTTTCTATTAACACTTATCAGAGATAATCAAGAATTAGGTCATCATGAAAGTCACTCAATTGTTCATTGATGGCTGGATCTTGCCAAACTACAATGCCAACACCTTGATCCTGATTTATAGGATTCCAAATGCAGAAGACATTGAACACATCAGGCCTATTGCACTTGCTAATTTATAACACAAAATTGTGAATAAGATCATTGCTGACAGATTATCACATGTGCTTTCTTCTTTCATCTCTCAGGAGCAAAGAGCTTTTATTTATGACAGGAACATTAAAGAATGCTTCTTCTTAAATTAGAGGCAATCAATCTTCTTCATAAAAAATGCTTTGGAGGAAACTTGGCGATGAAGATAGACATATCAAAAGCATTTGATACTTTAAGTTGGACTTTCCTCCTCAAAGTCCTTAAGGCGTATGGGTTAAGTGATAAATTATGTCAATGGACTAATATCATCCTCAATTCAGCTACCATGTTTATTTCCATCAATAATATTCAAAGAGAATATTTTGGTTGTCGAAGGGGGGATCAGATAGAGATACCCCATATCTCCCTTGGTATTTTGTGTGGAAGAAGATGTCATTAGTAGAGGTATTACTCAATTTGTTGAGAACAAACAAGATTAAACACTAGTCCAAGCTATAAGAAACTTTATGGTGACATCTTGTGTCCTTTATGAAAATGACATCATGGTCTTTTGCAAAGGTGATGCTAGGTCATCTGATGTTATTAGCCCTCTTTTCATAAGATATGCTAACATATAATGTCGTAGGATCAACCCTACCAAGTAAATTATCTATGTATGGTCAATGACTGTTCAAAGGCATTCTTACTTAGCTCACAAATTTGGTTTCACAGTTGGTTCCCTTCCTTTCATATATCTTAGAGTGCGAATGTTCATAGGAAATCCTAGGCTAATTCACTTCCAATTAATTGCGGAGCATCTTGGAAGGATTCTTTACTCTCTATAGATGGAAGAACTCAATTGGTTATATCTTTCATCCAAAGCATGATGTTACATTGGTAAGTGGCTTTTATGTTGTTTTTATGCATGTTATTTATTTAAATTTTAGTAGTTTGATCTTAATTTTTGTTTGTTTTTCTTCCATTTTCTCATTTTTCTCTGTATTTTAGGAGTTCTAGATGAAAGGTAACAAGATCAGACAAGTTGGATGAACACTAGGGCAGAATGTACAATAAATTCACAAAGAGGAACCCTAAATACACAAAGTCATCAACCAATTATGACCTAGACATAGTCAGCATTACATGTCGTAAATGGTGCAACATTTTCTACCAAATCTCTCCTTCATACAACAGTCTAGGAGCCATTACAACCTACCCATAATGGACATTACAGGCCACAATGGACCAAACTTCAGCATATGATTCCATTTTTTAATGTACTTTTATCAGACTCCTTGGATTCTATTCATTTTTATTAGTTTCCAAACACCAATGAAGGGAAATTACACGAGTTTACTGTCATATTTATGTAATATGGCCTATAAATATCTAGGAATCTTGAGAGAAAAACACAACTGGCTATAAGTCTATTTATATTGTTCTTGCATTTTGTTTCTAATCTTTTTGTTATGTTGTTCAATACTCCATTGGAACGTTCAATTAAATTTATTTTTTTTGCTTTTATTTAGGTTCTTATACTCTTTAACATTGTTATTATTACTATTAGTATGTATTCCATTTACACTTTTTTTACTTTATGGATTGCCATGTCTGAGTAAGTAGATTTAGAGTTTGAGACATGAGGATTGTCATATCGACAAATCTCATGCAAGTTTCTTGAGTATTAATTGTAATGATAATAAAAACCTATTTTGTAAATTTTGTCTTTAAACATAAAAATGTTTGTTACGAAAGTAAGAACACAAAGACATCATTTATACGCTGGAGAGGTATAAATGATGTCCGATTTAGAAATTCGAACAATTGAGTCTGAGATTTCAAAAGTGTTTCAGTGTCAACTAAGGAAATGATTTTCTTTTAAAAAAGTTCTAACACACACAAATTGAGCTGCGAATTCAAAAGATTTGTGTTGATAGAACCCAATATTATTCCGACAAAAGTTGAAATTACCATTAATTTTAGAATTGTCTACAAAGTAAAAATTATCGTTACTGTTAGACGATAGGCTTAATCGGGGGTGATTAGATCCCTAGTTAAAAACTTTGAAAATAAAATTAGTTTTGAAAAACTTTATGGTGCAGAAGCAAGCAGAAGTATCCCAAATCAAAGTCGTCTAACCGAACATGCTATCAAAAAGCTCAAATATGCGTAATAGTAATCAAGGTATGATAATGAATCGTAAATTGTCCAAACACAATTCATCACATCCATTTGGATGCAAAGAAATAAGGATAGTCTACTTCCAATGATTATTCACACAAAAATCAATTGTGATAATTTGTCGAACACCTAATTTGCAATCACTATTGTTTGGAATTTTATGTGGTATTATTGATCTTAAAACCCAATCACAACCTAAGGGATTGTGATTAACTCAACAACACTAATTTCAAAATATGTTCAAAATTATTATCCAAACAAATTGACCGTATGATCAATGAAATCAATAATTTGCAAACCAAAAATAAAAGCGAGATAGAGAGAGAGTACACAAGGATTTGTTTAGGCAATTTCCCAATCGAACTCGCTATGGGTACGTCTACCCTTAATTCAAACTCGAATTGAGATAGTGTAATAAATCTTATTTTGCAAATATATGAATACAAGAGAGATGTAGTAATCTAACCCCACAAATCCTAAGTTTGATGTTGATTCTGACACCATCTCTTCTCTTGATCAAAACTTGATCAAGTAACCATTGACTGGGGCTATGCTAGCCATTGAATTTGCAAAGGCTAAAAATTGGAATAATTTTTAGCCCGAGTCCGATTCTAAGCCGTTGATTTTGGCTTTTAGTAGACCTTCGATTGTTTCTTGAAGGCTAGGAATTAAATGGTCAAATGCCCTGCACATTACTAGATCCACGTTCTTCGTAGCATCTCACATATTTGAGGAAGAAATCATTTGTGTAGATAAGCTTTAGAGATAACAATTTGATCTATCCCCAATGAGAATCCACAAAATTATCTATAATGAGTAAGATAAAAACCCGCAAAAATGGATATGGGTACGAGCTCTGGTAACTACCCACAAAATAACCAGGTATGATGCGAGTACGGGTACCTCGGTATCCACTCGTCCCATATCCGTACAATATATATTTATATATTTTAATTTATATTATTATATAAAAATGTATCTCTATCAATTTTAAAAAGTTATCAATGTTAAACCATTACATATTAAATATAACTGTTTGTTTATTTCAACAATAAATTTTTTAATTTCTTTTTATATTTTAAATTTTTTAAAATGATATGATATTTTTTAATTGATATATTTATTTTTAATAGAAATGTGAATAATGGATACAAGTATGCATACTTATATATCCCTAAGGCACGAGTGCATGTGCTAATTTTGGCGCCCAAACGGATATGGACCCAAATATAAGGATTTTTTTAATTCATAAATATAGAGATGAGCACTATAGTACTTTGTCCAAATCCTACGCGTTGTTATCCCTAATAAATTTCTCAATATTGTTTTAAATATTCATAATTTACTTGTGTGATATTGTTCATAAGGATTTAATCTTGGAGTTTAATAGAACAACATTCCATGTTATAGAATTTCACATTAAAGAAATTTAGGTTTGATCTCCCCCTTTTCTTTGATTTCTTATTACTTTTTTTTTCTTCAATTGAATACACTTTTAGGGTGGCTCCTTGCCCCCTCTTTTGTCAAAAATAAAATAAAATAAAATGTAGTGCCTCTAATGATACTAAAAAATTCCTAACTTTTTTTTTTTTAATATATTTAGATAAAAAATAGATAATTGAAGTCGCCTAGTTAATGATAAATATTTAGTTATTTTTCTTAGGAAACAATAAAATCCATGGATTTCATTTTGTTAACAAATATTTATATACCTTTTTTTAAAAATAAAAATATGATAAACCATGTTTTTATAAGAAAGTAAATGGAATTAATAAAAACAATCATTAGAAATTTCATTTTGTTAAGACAATGAATAACATAAGAGAAACAATAGGTGTGTTTAATTTTACTAAAATTTTTTATATAATTTTTCCTAATAATTTTTTTAATTAACAAAATATGATATAGTTAATAGAAAAAAATTTAAAAGTGTTTTAGCAAGTTAGTGGAATAAAAGTTAGTTTGAGTACTGTTCATAAAAAAGTTGCTTTTAGTCATTCCTAAAAAAAGTAAATTATAAAGTAGTGAAAGAAATGTTAATTCTATTAAATAATTATAAATTATAAATTTTAAATTATAAAAATAATAAAAAACAAAAAATTAAATGAATACAAAAATAATTAAAAAAATAAAAGTTAGTTTATGAAAATTTAATTTATATTAAATAATTAAAAAAATAAAATTAAACGCATATAAGAAATTATTGGGAGAAAAATGTAAATTTTATTTTTTACCATATATTAAAAAATAAAATAAAATGAATTTAAAAATTTAGTGAAAAAATTAATATTAGTAAAAAATAAAAAATAATCAAAATAATCTTAGTTTTGATGCCAAACATCTTTTATATATAAAATAATAATAATAATAATAATAATAATAATAATATAATAATATAATAATAATAATAATAATAATAATAATAATAATAATAATAATAATAATAATAATAATAATTTTAACAAAAGTTCATATTACCGTAATAACAAGAAAATAAACAAAAAAAACACTAATCCACATGAAATTAAATTTAGTAGAGGGAGAAAAATGTTGCGGCTTTAATGAGGAATGGTACTTTACTGGATCCACTGGAGCGGTGTGGTGGGTGGTTGGTGGGCAGTCTGAGTAATAGCGGATCCTCTTTTGGTAATAACAGGAGTACTACATCACAGTCAGAGAAAAAAAATCGATTAAATAAAAAATCACTTCTCTCTGTACTAGTAACTTTTTCTTTAATTGCTATTTGCTACAATTCCTTCCCAATCTTCTCCTGCCACTAGTATTATAAAATTACTTTCACAATCTGACACCAAGACTCTTTCCAGACCCACATCACAACACATTGTTCCTTCCTTCATTACTCTCTTTTTTTTTACAACATCTATTCTATCCGGTCCATTAGATCAATTAATCTAATTTAAAATAATTGTGACCGTCAGATTTGGTCATCTCTACCAAGATCACCATTAAATCAATATCCAGTCCATTAAACTGAATAAATCCAGCGTCAGACACTAGTGAATAAGTTAACGTTTGTATCATTTCTCTCTCTTTATTCTTATTAAATTATAAAAAAAAGACCAATTTCTCTTTTTCTATTTAAAATATTTGTGCGCAACTGGTTTTACTTTCTCCCGCAGAAAAGAACCAAACCAACCAACCAGCTCAACGCCAGAGTGGAAGAAGATGGATTCGCCATCAACGACGGAAGATACAAAGAAAGTAGCAGTTAGGTCGTCGTTCGTCGAGTCAATTCGCGGCTGTGGCCTCTCCGGCATCCGTATTGACAAAGAAGACTTGAAGAAGCAGCTCACCATGCCTCAGTATCTTCGCTTCGCAATGCGTGATTCCATTCGTCTTCAGGATCCCGCCGCCGGAGAGCCTCGATACCGGAATCGTGCTCAAGGAGAGGATGCTGCTGTTCCTTCTTCTCCTATGGTAGTTTTCATTAACTCACGTAGCGGTGGACGTCACGGTCCTGCTCTTAAAGCGAGGCTCCAGCAACTCATGAGCGAAGAACAGGTACTCGAATGAAATTTATTGCTCTGAAATTTCAATTTCGGTTGTTTGTATTTGTGTGAATCGAATGCTAGTAAACAGAGTCAATCATGAAATTGTTGGTGTTGGATCTAGTATAAGAAGTTCTAAAACTACTGATTATAGGTTTTGTTTTGAAGGACTATGGTAGTGATGATTCTAGTTAAATCCGTGTGATTTGTTGCATGTGGTTTTTGTGTTCGAATTTTTTACCACTGAAATTTGTTACTCTTTCTGCGTTGTGATTGATGTTTGGTTGATAATTGCAGGTTTTTGATTTATCAGATGTGAAGCCTCATGAATTTGTAAAGTATGGATTGGCCTGTTTGGAGATGTTGGCTGCTCTTGGAGATTCTTGTGCTAAAGAAACTCGTCAAAGACTCAGGGTTATGGTATGTGGATAGGATCAGTGATACTGTAAAATTCAGTGTATGTACACCATACAGTTTACATAGTTGCATAAGTTAATGTGATTCTTGCTCCTTTTGTAGTATTATTTATAGCGCTAGTGATAAAACTAGGCTTCCGAGTTTGATTTTTTCCTGCTTTGTTGTGCATACATAGTTAAGTTTAAGTGTATGTTTGGTGACTCGGTGAGTCACCGCTACCTCTCATTTACGGGTCACTGTACCGTGTTTTTCTAAAGCTAAGAATGCTAGCTTCTAGCTAACGTGTGGCATGATCGTGATTCTTAAGTAATTCCAAACTTAGGCTAAGCAAATTGGGGATTTACTATAATTAGAAAGATTATTTATTTTATTCTATTGTTTTTCCTTTCTAAATACAAGGGAGATAGATGAAATATGATTCTCAAGGGAATAATTATGTATTTATTTTTAATTGAAAAAAATGGGATTGAATGTTAGAGATGATTGTTAGCCTTAATGGTGATACACGTTAGTATGTGATGAGTTCACAAATTAGATATCATAATACTACTATTACTATTGTAGCAGTTACATTGGATGAAAGAAACTGGTTGATTGGACAGGTTGCTGGAGGTGATGGTACAGTTGGCTGGGTGTTAGGATGTCTTACAGAACTTCGCCAGCTAGGTCGTGAACCAGTTCCTCCAATTGGGATCGTACCACTTGGGACTGGCAATGATCTCTCTAGGAGTTTTAATTGGGTAAGCATACATATGCTTGGATAATTTGGTTAAATGCATGTTGGGTCTAATGCCCATTTCTTTTTCTGATATTTATCAGGGTGGTTCATTTCCTTTTGCTTGGAGGTCAGCTATCAAGAGAATTCTACAAAAGGCTAGTGCTGGGCCAATTCATACTTTGGATAGGTAAAGTATATTTTATTTTTGGTTGACCAAGTTTATTTTGGTGGTGGATATGAAGTGACTGAATTAAATGGATTAGTCCTTAGTAGTTTCATGGAAAATATGAGGATAGTAAATTCAAAATTCCCTTTGCAACTTCCATAGCAACACAATTAGACCTCTATGTATTTGTAGAATTTTGATTTTCATAAGGAGATAGAATTAGTTCTCTTTGCTATGCAATTCTTACATAAACAACAATCAAGCCTTATCCCACTAAGTAGGGCAGCTACATGGATCAAATTCCACCATAATATTATAGCCAAGACCATGCTTCTATCCAATTCGTTTATCTCAAGACCTTTCTTAATAGTTTCTTGCTATGTAATTCATATATAAATTAATGTATTTTTTTTCTCTTTTTTTAATGTAGTTGGCGACTTTCCATTACAATGCCTGAAGGCACACCCGTTAAACCACCACATTGTTTGAAGCATGCAGAAGAGTTCACTCTTGATCAGGTTGTGGGTTTGGTTTAATATGTCATTAATTTGAGTCTGCATGCAGTTTTTACAATCAGTTTTTAATATATTTTTCATTCTTTTCTTTTTTTTGCTTTTCTGTGTGGTAAAGTTTTTTTTTTGTGTCTGTTGTACACAGGGCATACAAATTGAGGGAGAACTGCCTGAGAAAGTTACAAGTTATGAAGGCGTGTACTATAATTACTTCAGCATAGGTACTTTGATCTTTACATCCAGTGTTGTATTGCTGCCTGGAATGGATATTTGGTAGTTGATGTCATGCCTATTTTGGTGCCTTAGATGTTAGTTGAGAATAAATCATAGATATTCAAGAATTAAGTTACTATACATGAGGAGTATATACTAAATGCTATATGTTAATCCCATGAAACATTATTTTGAAGACATTTTACTCTCTTCCTGGCAATCATGTATCCTGGAGAATACTTCAAGAATGGAGTTACTGGCTTATCAAACTGGCTACACATATTTTTCATCCTTTACTACACGGCATATTTTTCATCTCCCACGTTTAGCTTTTGGAGACTAAAATATCTTGTGCAACATCAGCTTCAGAAGCTTAAATAAGATGTGGCATGATGGCCTTCGGGATTTCGTCACCGAATTGAAATGGGAATTCCTTGTACCTGAGATTTTATGTTGTTTTCCTTTTCCTCCTCTGCCTGTGTGGAACTGTATGTGAGTGTGTATGTAACGTGAAGAGACATAAAATGTGACAAATTTTCTTGGCTTTATTTAGGATGGAAATATATTCAAATGCCACAAATGTATATATTTAATCTGTATTTCCGAGCAGTCTCAGTATTTCTCGCTATGTTGTACAGGAATGGATGCCCAAGTTGCTTACGGCTTCCATCATCTACGCGATGAAAAACCCTACCTTGCAAGTGGTCCAGTTGCAAATAAGGTATTTGATCACTGGAACAATTAGATATCTTTTATAAATTCAGTTACCTTCTTGCTTGCTTTAGTTTATTTTATGTTACACTTTTTAGCCAGCAATCTATATTTTTTGCAGTGGACTCAGTTTACCACAAACATTTTAATGTTGGTGTTAAAAGTCAAACAGCTATTAGCTACTATTTCTCCTAAAATGATATAATAGATTTCTTTCAATAAAAGATTGCGAACAATGTTTTTCTTTTGGTTGCAGATTATTTATTCTGGTTACAGTTGTACCCAGGGATGGTTCTTCACACCTTGCACAAGTGATCCAGGTCTAAGGTAAGACATGGCAACTAATGTAGTTTTATCCTTGCTATAAATTTGAAAAAGGAAAAAGTTATTGTGATGAATTTTGCTTCTTGTTTTTTCACCTTACGTGGACGACGCATGCCAAATTTTGGAACATATTCATTCTGCTGGGATATGCCAATATGTCAATTTTATGGCTACATAGTTATTAGAGAAGATGAAATTTACCCTCTAGCCATTTGATCATTTGTTTCTTTTAAGTGGATTTGGGACCTGACTGGATATTAGTAGTATAAGGTATCTTAATTTGTGGATATGAAAGATTAACTTCGATTATTGTAGTTGTTAGTCAGTTATGTTGAGGATGTGAAGGCATAGAGAAGGGGATATTTTTATCATCTTTGTTCAGTGAGAACCTTAGGGTTAGGCAGAGGAAGAATCATATCTTCTCTAAGAAGCTTTGCTGTGGGATTACAAGGGTTTTATCTTCTATAGTATTTTCCTTTTTCAATCAATTATACAATCTCATTTTCTATCTTAATTCCGGGTTCCTATCAGATAATGGTCATTTGTCATAAAACTTTTGGTTCGGTGCTAACTGATTTGGATTAGCCATATATAAGGAATATATGAATTTAGCCTTCCTCTGCTTTCACTTTATCCTTTATACAGCTTCTCATAATGTGTATTTGTTTTCACTTCTTTGATGTGTATTTCAGCTTCTCATAATGTGTATTTGTTTTCACTTCTTTGATGTGTATTTCAGCTTCTCATAATGTGTATTTGTTTTCACTTCTTTGATGTGTATTTCTGCTTTAAGAAATATGAAGGATTTGCCTAATTATAGAACCAAGTAATATCTTTTTCTCGTGGGTTTGGTTCATGGTCCCCTACATTTTGTACTTTTTCTAATTTTTTATCAACAAAGTATGGTAAGGTTGCAGGTTAGTGGGAGTGGTGCCAAATTGCCAACATAGTTGGGATGCCTCTCATTTGCCTTTTCATACCATTTTGTTTTTTTTAATGTATATTTTTGCCTTAAGAAAAACATTTTCCTACATGGATGAATTATGTATTTTGTATAGTAAGGACAATAACAGTACTTAGAATATCATCACTAGTATATTTAAAAAATCCTTTTTGATATTAGGGGGCTTAGAAATATTTTGCGGATGCATATCAAAAGGGTCAATAGCTCAGAGTGGGAGCAAGTTACAATTCCCAAAAGGTGCGTTTCTTATCTAAAGCATACTTATTGTTCTTTATTATCAACTGGTAAACAAATCAATGTTTCCAAACTAGCATTATTACTCTTTTACCATGTTGTAGTTGTTTGTTAGTAACTGTGCATTTATTCATTACTCATAGTTTTGGCTTCCTGTTTTAGTTATGCAATTCTAAATTCTTTAGTTTACTGCCTCTGAATGTAACAGAGCAGCAATATCTTTTTTGAATTTTTTGGTTTGATACGGTTTTTGTTTATTCCTTTCAGTGTAAGGGCAATAGTTGCTTTGAATCTTCATAGCTATGGAAGTGGAAGAAACCCATGGGGTAAACCGAAACCCGAATATTTGGAGAAGGTATTGTATTCATGTAGCTTGAGATAATACTGATTGAAGTGATTGTTGGAAAGCATTCCTGCTCATGCGGGTATGATAATTAGACCCATACAAACAGATACCTGTTCAAATTACTCACGACGACAACTAGGTTTCTTACCTTTCAAATGGGTTCTAGGGTCTATGTCTGAGTAACATCCCACAAATTTTTGCGGGTATATATGCTAGTATGAGTACTAATGTACTAAGTACTCGGCCCAAACAGTATGTTTATTAAGCTTATATTTAAGAACAAATGTAGAAACATTCCTATTAAGCTGTGTATTCAACCTTTTAAAAGTCAACATATTACATCTTTCAATAACAAATTTCTCTTTTTAAGGACGCAAGTTAGCCAGACCCATATTTTAGTAAATTTTAGTATTTAGATGTCAGTTTGTTGAAAAACTAGTAATAGACATGGGGGGTCACATTAGGCTAAAATAGTATTTGCAATAAAGACCATAAGCTCACAACACGTGAATTAAAACAAAAAGAGCAAAGCCGCATAGTATTCAAATATCAATCCACTCTATTTCTATTTCTAAACAAAACCTTATTCAAGCTTTGACTATATTTTAGCGAAGTCTAATCAAGGAAAGATATATTTTATTATTTTATAACACTAAAAAAAAATAGTCAGGGTTCCCGTCTGTCTGCACAGATAAAAATTCAGTAGATATGTGTATGGACATTGAGTCACTGTGTATGTGTATAGGCTATGTTGGTGTGGTCCGGGTCTTTTTATCCAATGCTGATGTATGGATGCGGACCCAGTGTTTTTTCTAGTCACTCTTTTAAAATTTCTAGGAATATCTAATTATAGTGTAAGTGAATAATACTTGTCATACTTGATGGTATTGCTAATGTTATTCAAATTTAACTATGTTTGACGGAATATGCTTTTTCATGTTCTCTCAGAAAGGCTTTGTTGAAGCTGATGTAGCTGACGGGCTCTTGGAAATATTTGGTTTAAAGCAAGGATGGCATGCATCATTTGTCATGGTTGATTTGATCAGTGCGAAGCACATTGCTCAGGTACCACAGTTTATTGTTGAGTTTTAAGGTAGATTTCTTGATTCTCAAATGTGTTTTTAGAAGATTCCATCACTGCTTGTGTATGAGAGTGGAGACATTATTCATAATTACTTAAACAGTGCTACTTTCTTGTTCGGCAGTTTTTTGATTTAAGAATTCTTGCTATTCAGTGCTTTGTGTTGTTGCTCATCTTCACTTTCTAGTTGGTGCTGATAAGAGTATAGCAAGATCAAACAATAAACGCCACACATAGGTGTAGTATACTATTTCAGCTCTTGACCTAGAGAATTCGTGCTATATGATATCTCGACCCTCTAAGCAAAGTGTTCTGTTATGGGCTAGGTGCTATAGTGCAAAATGCAACCTATAAGCTAGGGGGAAAAGTTGGTTAATTTCTTGGAAATTTATTAAGACTCACCCAGTGTAACCTATGATGTGGCTTGGAAATGGATTCTCTGCATTGAAATCCAGACATATTTTCTCCATTGGACCAATCTCCATGATTTAAACACAATAATCTCCTTTTTCTATATTATTAAACCTTTTCACCCCTTTATAAACCCTTTTTCTATAAGAGAAGTTATCAAGAAAGATCTTGAGATTAATGATTTGGATAAAAACATACTCCAAGATAGAATATTATGTCGGAAGTTGATCCATGTATCCGATCTCACTTCGTGGATTAAGGTTTGGTTGTTGATGTAGATTTCACATGACCATAATGTCAATGGAGATAATATATTCCCAATGTGGCTTATCTCTGTCTGCGGGCATCCAAATTTTCAACCCCCTATTTTAGTTCACTTCTATATTACATGGCCATCAGTTGGCTATGTAAAATATCTCTTTCCAACTTCTGGTCCAACTTGTTTCTCCTGAATGCTGTATTTCTGGTTACATTTCATCTTTCAGGCAGCAGCTATTCGATTAGAACTCAGAGGTGGAGGGTGGAAAAATGCGTACTTGCAAATGGATGGAGAACCTTGGAAACAGCCAATAAGCAAGGACTTCTCGACATTTGTGGAAATAAAGAGGGAGCCTTTCCAGTCACTTGTGGTGGGTGGAAAGTGATTCTGTATATGGTTCACTGTTGCACAGCTGGGATTCATAAGAAATGTATTATATGTAATTTTAGGTATTGGCTCACCGTTACATGGAATATTTGATACTCAAAATCTTCCCTGTTGTTTTTATTGTGAAAATTCTAGTTTATGAATAGGGAAGAGTAATTCTTTGATGGTTTCCATAAATTCGTGGAAGGCATGTGTATTTATATTTATAGGTTATCCTGTGTATTGGAGCTCAATTATTTAGTTTTAAGGAATCGATTATTGTTGTAAAAAGATCTTATTCGTTTGTGATGTCAAGGAAATCTTGTTTTCATCTTATTTGTGGAATTGCTTGAAAATTAAACAGTGGAAAGAAACTTAAGTGAATGTGATTGATCTGGTATGTATGTGCGATCATGACGATGATGAGCATAAAATCAATGAGTATGAGTAAGGATCCTTTCCATTTCTCAAAGAAATGCCATTCCTAATTACTACTGTTTTCATTATATAAATTAAATTATATAAAATATGTCACATATTTCAAAAAATATATATTTATATTCAATATTTTAGTAATTGTGCTCTATAAGAAATGGAGAGGATTTCATCTCAAAATCAATGCATCGGATTTAGACCAATTTACATATGAACTGTGTAATTTGGAGAAGAGTAAATTTGACAAAATAAATAAAACAAAATAAAAAATAATAACTTTTTCTGTTTACATATCATATTTATAAATAAAAAAATTTAAAATTTTTTAATCTTAAATATAAGTAAATGTTAACAAATATATTGTATGTATTAATTATTTTATAATATTATAGATGAAAATTTAATTAATGATATATTAATAATTATGTTATATCTTTTATATGAAATTAAAAAAATTAAATATACTTAATTATTATTTTTAATAAACGTGAAAAATATACCTTTTTCTTATAAATTAGACCGGATATTTTTATATAAAAGATATTATTTAAAATACTGCTGAAATTTTATTGCACATGCAAAACAAACAAGTACTTCTTATGCCAATTGCTTCTATTTTGATTTATTTGATTCAGTAGTTGTTGGAAACTGTTGTTGATTTAATGTACATACAAAACAAACATGTACCGACTACCACTATTTGAGATTGTTGGTGTTACATCCACGAAGTTGACATTTTCGGTTGAATTTACATATATGAAACATGAAAGGGAGGAAAACTTCACGTGGGCACTAGAGAAGCTAAAAGAGTTGTTCGCTTCAGAGAAATTGCTACCGAATGTTTTGGTTACTAACCGTAAATTGGCATTGATGAATGCCATGGAAGTTATGTCTCCAAACTCAACTCATTTGTTGTATCTGTTCCATATTTAAAAAAATGTTAGTATGAAGTGTAAGGAGTATATTGAATCACATATGCATGAGTATGTTACGGATATGTGGAACAACATCATATATTCGAATACGGAGACTGATTTTTTTGGTACACCTAAAACATTTTGAAGTTGTATGTGCTGATATTCCAAAATTTATTCAGTATGTGTACGAAACTTGGTTGACACCCTATAAAGAAATATTTTTTATTGCTTGGACTAATAATCAGGTTACATTATGTTTTTTTTTTGGGCTGAGTCTTATCATTGGCGACTAAAAAGTATGTTGACAAGTAGCAAGGGAGATTTATGCAGAAGTCAGGATGTTGTTAACACCATGTTGAAGCTGCAATTAGGTTCAATTAGAGTATCATTTCAGAAAAGTATTGCCAACATTGAACATCAGCATAACACTCCATTTTACTCTAGATTGCACGACTTCATTTCAAGATCCTGTATACAACACATTTCAAAGGAGATGGAAATGATAAAATTAATTGGTTGTGACAAAGAAACATGATGTTGCTTCATTAGAATAACACATGGATTACCCTTTGCATATGAACTTGCGGGTTGTCAAATACGAGGAGAGCATATCCCGTAAGAATCGATACACGTGTTTGGGAATAAATTATTCATTGAAGAGCATGATATCACTGAAGAAGAAAGTTGGACATAATTAGATTTAGAAGAAGATTGTGAAGAGTTGGAGAAGTATTTCACTACACTAGAAATTGTAGGCTAGAGGGCGATGAAGAAAAACATTCGAGAACTAACACATCCATCCACAACTTCCATGTGTCCACCACTAGTGAAGTACACGCCAAATAAGGGAAATAATAAGAGTAAAAAAGGTGAAAAGAGTGATGTGCATCATGATCCTTCACAGTAGGAGTATGCTAAGGACTCATAGGGAAGTCAGAGTACGAAGAAATCATGTATAAAACTTATTGAAAGTCAACCGTGTAGCGTGTCTTCAAAACTAAAATATTTGTCTCAGTTTCTTGTTTTCTTACATCAGTACACTGATGACACTGTTGATGTGGATGATGATGGAAATATTGGTTTTCAGGATATTGTAGCTTTACTTAGATGGGGCGAAGAATCTCGGCCTTTGGTTCAGACGCAGTTAGATATTGAAGTTTATCAACACCATCAACTGTATTTAATTTGTTATATGACATGATACTGGAAGTTAGGAATGCGTTGCAGGTAGCTATTTTGGGTGTGCAAGATCATGATAAGTGGATGACGATTCCTGATATGAGTTACCCTATTGCTTCTAGATAGAATGCTATATTGGTATTGTTGTCTAGGAACCTTAACATCACATTCTTCCCATTAGTGATACCTCCATGCATAACTTCAAGTAGACACAAAATGATTGCAGTTGGTTTTGTTAACAGCAATCATTGGGTTCAGGTGAAGTTGAAACCCAATTATCCTATGCATCCCGTCACAGACCGATGGAGACAGAACTGTATAAAGTTGCAAGAGCATGAGAATCAGCATATGTGAGACGTATTAGGCACTAGAAAGAAGAAGTCAGGAAGTCAATATGATTTGTTTTATAATGATATTATAACACCTTTGCATCATATGTATATGTTTTATCTGATATAGTTTGTTAAATATGTAAAAAAAATGTTTTTTAAATAATTTCATTAATGCCTACCGATTTTTTCAAAATTTTCAAAAAATTTGGTGTACCAGATATTTCAAAAAATTCGGTAGGTTTTATAAGTTACTGGTTTTTTCCAAATACCCAACAATTTTGTTCCGGATTTTTCAAATATCTAGTCTTTCTTCATCATTTTTCAGAATTCTCGGTAATTTGTAAATTTTTCGGTATTTCTGCATACTTTTGCGAAATATCCGATACATTTGCAAAAAAAAATCAGGAAATTCTTCATCCAAATGGTAAAATTTACAAAAAAAATCCGCTATCTGCATAAAAAATCCGGTATTCACCTAAACTTAAAAAAAACGGAAATTTTAGTAAGGGCATAAGCGTAATTTTAGCCACTTATGGGGTGGCAGGTTAAAATTGGGGGTGGCAGGATAAAACATCATAGTCCTTGCTCCAATCGCGCGAGAGAGAAGAGTAAGTTAGATCTAACTGAATTTTATTTTTAGTTTCAGAAAGTTAGTTACAATAGATGAGTAACTAGATATTTATAGATCTCTCGTAACTGTGTTGACTCAGTACAATTAGTTATAAAGGTTGAGCTTAGTTAGACTAGCTAGGTTTACTCTTATACTTTAATATCTTTCCCTTAAAAGCATGGTCATCTATGAGAACGAGTGAACTTGTCTTAAATGTGCAACCTGACTCTAAGCTGAATAAATCTAAAAAGAGATAAGGGTTTTGTAAGGAGATCTGCAAACTGATCAAATGAGGGAACATGTTGACCTATTAGAGTCTTGCTAAGCACTTTTTCCTTGAGGAATAAGATGTCAAGTTTCATGTGTTTGGTCTTTGCATGAAAGATTGGATTATGAGACAAAACAACAATGCTTAGGTTATCATAAAAGAGCATATGTGTTGTAAACTAAACTCTTAATTTAGTAAGAAGAGATTGGATCTACAGAACTTCAGAGGCAGAGTTAGCCAAACTTATGTACTCAGCTTCAATGCTGGATCTGGCTACTAAAATTTTCTTCTTAGACCCAGGATATGAGGTTGGGACACAGAAAAATGCAAGACCCTGAAGTGGATTTTTTTGTAATCTGAGTTTGTTCCCCAATCGACATTAGAGAGGCCTTTTATGGAAAAAGGTGACTAAGTCGAAGCATGTTGAAGTAGAATACCATGATGAAGTGACCCCTTTGAGTACCTCAATATTCTCTTAACAACTATCCAATGACTGTCAAGAGGCTGTGAAAGAAATTAGCAATCTTTATTGAATGAAAAACTTATTTAAGGCCTAATGATAATGGAATTTTACAAGACTACCATTGCAATCTCTTGAAAGGTAATATCCGATCTCCTAACATCATTCCCACAAGTAACATTTCTTTTCCTATTTCAAATTTAATTTCTTACAAAAATTTATCTAGCAATCATAAATGTTTTTAACCTTAAGTTAACTTCTATAATTAAACCTACTTATTACACTACAAATGTTTTGGATCCTAATTGGAAATAAGCCATTATGAAAGAACTCCAATCTTTAGATGATAATCACACTTGGGACCTTATCCTCCACCCCCCTAACAAAAAATCTATTGGCTGTAAATGGATTTTTTAAACTAAAATTTATGGCCAATAAAACCATTGAGAGGTATAAAGCCCGACTGATTGATAAGGAATTTACTCAAACCGAAGGGATTGACTACCTAGAAATCTTTAGCCCAATGGTTAAAATGACTACCATTAAAATTATTTTATATATAATTGCCTCTAATAATTGACACCTTCATCAATTAAATATTAATATCGTTTTTTTACATGGTGAATTAGAAGAAGAGGTTTACATGGTTTAAAAGTTTCTAAGAGTAGCATTGTTTGTAAATTAAATCGTTCTATTTATGGCTTAAACCAATCGAGTAGGCAATGGAACCATAAAATGACTACCAATCTAATTGAACTAGGTTACATTTAATCGAAATTTGATTGTTCTCTCTTTCCGAAAAACAAACCTAATTCTTGTACAACTATTCTAGTTTATGTAGATGATCTACTGATTGCTGGTAACAATTTGACTAATATTTCTTTCTTAAAAAAGATTTTGGACATTAGATTTAACATCAAAGATTTAGGAAACTTAAAATACTTTCTCGGTTTTGAAGTGGCTCGATCCAACCAAGGAATGTTCATTTGTTAATGAAAAAATAGCCTAGAAATTCTCCAAGACACGAGGATGCTTGATGCTAAACCGATTATCACACCTATGGACTCCAATCATAAATTGGATACTGAATCTAATTCTGCCCCTCTTTCTAATCCTACTTCGTTTCACATCCTAATCAGAAAAATGCTTTACTTAATTGACACTCGTCCTGACATAAGTTTTGTTGTTTGCAGGTTGAGTCAGTTTCTCTCAAAAACCACAAATGTACACCTTCAAGCTGCACTAAAAATATTTCGGTACATCAAGTAAAAACCTACCAAAGGACTATTCTTCAAGTCATCTACATCCACTACATTAACAGGTTTTTTAGATTCAGATTGGGAATCATGCCACGACACACATCGCTCCACCACTGAGTTTTATTTTTACCTAGGTTCTTCGCTCATTTCCCGAAAAAGCAAAAAGCAGTATGTTGTAAACACGCTTATATTTTTCCTCGGTTATGTGTTTCTTTTTAAATAAAAATAGACTTAAATGCATTTTTGATCCCTCTAATTTGGATGTTTTAAACAATTAATCCCCCTATTACAAAACCAGTTATTTTGGTCCATTAATTTTGATGGCCTTTTTATTTTTGTGGCTCCCCTCCACTTTTGTGTAGGTGACAGTGATGACTAGGATTTAAAAATTATTTTAAATTATGTGGAATCAATGACAAGGATAATTTATTTTTTAATACTTTACTAATGATGAATAAGATGCTTTATTATTTAATATTTTTTACATAATTAATTAATAATATTAGTAAAATCTTTTTAGAAATTAATTAATTAAAATTTTGAAAAGTACTTTGGACCTTAAGCCCATCCCATTTCAGCACTAGTCCAATACTCAAATTTATAAGTAGTAGTATTAAAGAGATATATAAACACTAATTAAATTTATTAAACAATCAATGTGAATTTTTAATGAAAAACAAAACTCACACTACATTCTTTTCAATCTAATTACATTATCTCAAAAACAAACCATCTAACACTGTAGCCAAAGAACAAACAAATAAAACCTCAATACCTTTCCCGACATTGATGCACAGATAGTAGAAGCTAATCCAATTCCAATTCCCACAACATTACAACAACCATCCCCTGTTAACTCCACAAGAGAAGAAACAGACGTTAATATCTTAAAAAATTATATATTCCCTATGAATCTAGAATAGGATTGCTAAAGTTCTTAATAATGAAGTACAATGCCTTTAATACACAATTACCACAAAATCAACTTTATATTTTTCTACTGATTTATGGTATGATACTATGATCCAAATACTATCTTTCTTAGTTCTCATAACTTTTTTTTTTCCTATTGTTATTGTCACTTATATTCTCTACAACAATTTAATACATTGACAATGGCAGCTGTATGTATGAGTTGGTGAAACATGGAGTATACATATCAATGCTTACAAACTTGAATATTGGAGTAGTGCTGAAATGAGATGGACTTAATGTCCAAAATACTTTTCAAAATCTTAATTAATTAATTTTTAAAAAGACTTTATTAATATTATTAATTAATTATGTAAAACATATTAAATGATAAATCATCCTAATCATCACTAATAAAGTATTAAAAAATAAATTTTCCTTGTCAATTAAAAATAATTTTTAAATCTTAGTCATACTATTAAAATAATTGATTTTATAATAGGGGGACAAATTGGTTAGAACATCCAAACTAAAGGGATCAAAAGTGCATTTAAGTCTTAGTTTATGTAAAAAAAATCAAGGGGTGTAAGTTTTTTTAATTACATTATTTATACGAAATATTAAAATAAATTATTTAAACAAATCTAGATTTTGATAATGGATTCTTTGGGAACAATAAATATTTTCAAATTATTCTCGGAGAACTACAAATATTTGTTTTTATCCAGATTTTGTGGTATGTCCTTTATGCGCATTCTTTTCAAGTTCAATGGATTGCATGCATCCAACTATTGATAAGTTATTTGTTCCTACCATGAGAATTTTTTTCAGCACTTGAAATCCACCCTAGAGACCTGTTCAAAATTTTTATTATCTTGAGCAAATATTTTCATGACAAATGCATTCATAAGAAATAGAACAAGATACATGTGCTTGCAATTTATAACATGTTTAGAAATAAATTTCTCAATATTGTCAACCGAGGAAAACAATAAATTTTGGAGTTTTTTCTTTGATCGACAACATATGAAGGTTATTCAAAAAATACAACAACAACATCAACACCATTATGTTTGGATGAATTGCAAGAACAGAAAAAACGTTTTGTTCAAGATAGAAGAACATTGGAGGTTTTTTCTATCTTGCAATCCATCATAAAGTATGATGCATACAATTTTGGAGCGGCTACATATAAGTTAGGTTTAAGGTTAAATCTGATTAACGAATGCTTTTATATTAAAATCTGATTATTTAATCTCTCTCTTATTAAATATAACCGAAGGAATAAACCATTAAATTAAAAATTAAAAGTTAAAAGAACAAAGAAAGTCAAAAGCTTAAAGTGCTTATGACTGCTGCATCTTGGAATGAAGAACTTGGATCCTGTATATAACCTTGTACTCCTTATTCCTTAACAAAACTACGCGATGTGAGACTTCAAAGAACTTGTATCCTATATATAGCATATGATTCTCTTTTCATTTACAAAACTAAGCAATTTGAGACTTCTTAAACATGTATATTTTCAACCATCCTCAACAATTTCCATCTTGATTGAAAATAATACATAAGTTATCATTGTCTACATCGACAATCATTCTCCACCATAAAAATTATCAACATGTATATTTTCAACCAACTCCAACAATCTCCACCATGATTGAAAATAAATATATAAATTTCATTATCGTCACTGACAATCATACTCTACCATAAATAGTATAGTCACTTGAAGGTACACTACTCAAAGAATTTTCACATTGTCTTCACCGACAATCATAGTTTCAAAAACTATCATACTCTCTCATACAAAATATATTTTACTTGAAGATAAACCACTTTAAAAATTTCACATTGTCATCACTGACAATCATGTACTTTATCATGCGGAATAAATTTCACAATCACTCCAAGAATTTGAAACTGTCTTCACCGACGGTCATAATTTTAAAAAACTATCATACTCTCTCATAAAGAATATTTTCACTTAAAGATAAACCACTTCAAAAACTTCACATTATCATCATCGACAATCATATACTTTATCATGAAGAATAAATTTCACCTGAAGTTAAACTACTCTAAGAGTTTCACATTGTCTTCACCGACAATCATAGTTTTAAAAACCATCATACTCCACCTAAAGAAAAGTATACTTCACTTGAAGTTAAACCACTTCAAAATTTTTCACATGTCGAAAACCAGATTGAAACATTATAATGCAACTTCTTTGTTGACATAAAACTCTTCAACCATCGACATAATCTTGCACCTTGTGTAATGTTGATTGTATCAACACATCTTTGACTTGAACTTTCCACAAGTAAAAAAAATATTTCATCAATCTTCTCTAGCCCAAACTACACAACAAATTTTTTGACTGCAGCTCAACAACTCTTTCACAACACTATCCTTCTTTTCTGATGTGAAAGATCAGACAAAATTGCAACCATAGAGCATACTAAGAACACTTATCTCCGGATCGAACCAAAAGCTATGATACCAGTTGTTGGGAAAAAAACAAATAAAACATAGAGAAAAAATAGGAACACAATCACAACACAAGAACATAACGTGGAAACTCCAAAATCGGAGAAAAACCACGACCGTTGTCAATAGACAACCAGAGAATAACATTATTTGAAAATTATTACAATGCATGATATATTCTCAACTAACCTAGACAACCAACACACCCACACCCTCCAAAATTAATATTTAACTACGTCTCACAACAATCTAATATAAAAATATAAAAGAACATAGAAAATCAAATACAACATTAAAATGCTTTTAACTAATGCATCTTGGAAGAATTCGAATCTTATATAATCTTAGACTCTCTATTTCTTCCCAACTAAGGCTAAAGTAACTAGAGTTATCCCTCTTTTCCTTTTTATTTTTTCCTTTTATTTTTTCCTTTACATTTCATATTAAGAAATATGAATTAATACATATGGAGACGTGGTTTGCGTGATAACTTCGCTTTTCCCTTTCATGTGAGTATAATATCATTAGATGTTGACTTATATGCTACGTATGCAATTTGTAATCATGTCTTGGTACAAATCATACCCATGTAAATTTGCAGAGTAATATCAATCCAAAATACTAGTTGACTATGACAAAGAGTACAATTTTTTATTTGTCTTTTGTTAGATGTTATGTTTCAGTGCTTCTACCTTTAATTACTATTGCTGGATTGGACAAATGACTTACAAATGTATACTCTGAAGGGTTATGGTAAATTAATAAATTATAGAATGAGGATTACATTACCTGAAGATGTTGTTCAACCCATGGAGCAAACTATCATGGCTAAAGAAGGTAGTTTAACATTTTTAATATTGAGGTTTTTGCATGCCATATGCTTTAATAAAGTTTCAAATATTTATATATATGAATAAACTTTTAGAAGATAAATCATATATCATTATTCAAAAGCTAGACCTTTAAGTAAAAGCTCTCCATTTACTAATACAAAATAGGAGTGGGTAGTAACTCTCTTTGAACGGACCGAAACAACTAATAGATACCAATAAATATATTTTTTTTTAAAATAACCATATTTTCAAAATTAATTTTTAAAATAATCAATATTTTAAAAAAATTATTAGAACAATCACATTTTCAAATAGATGCGTCAGATCAACTGTCGTATAATTTAAAAGAATTGACGCATCATTTAAAAGAAAGAGGAGGTGCCATCGGTGCTGGCGCATGCTTTCGAAGCATTGCATGGAGGCGTCAGCAACCATGGCGCCTATGCATGTGCTTTGGTGTATGCGCCAATTCATTTGACGCATACACCTTAAGATTTTTTTTTTAATTTTTATTTGTTTATTTAATAAATAATTAAATAAAATATTATTAAAAAAATTATATTCATGGTATAATAAAAGTTACATGGGATTGACAAAAAATCAAGGACCGACCCGATCGAAACGTTCCCATGTTCCATATCAAAGTGCATAAGTCTGTCTTCGAGATCTCCCACGATTTTCCTGAGGTGTTTGAGGTCTTTGTGTGCTGACTTGATCCAATGATGACTGGTGTGAAGGTCCGATGGAAGTTCCAACAATATTTGATAGATGTATCATCATTTGTTCGTAATAGTCGGGGGGGGGGGGGGGGGGGGGAGGGGCTCTGACCAATAACACTTTCGTAATGTAGTTCGGTGTCCATGTTGTCGTAGTTGAGTCGATGTGGTTAGGTGAATTGTGGATGCTATAGTTGTCCGAATTGGGACATTGAATCGTTTTGGAAACGAAACAATGGTTCCTGGGGTGTACTATAGTTAAACAATGGTTGGATGTTGTGGTGATAAGATGTTTGGATGGTCATTGGTGAGGGGCTACGATGAAGTGAATCATCTGAATCATCTGGGCTATAGACTGTTGTGGTGGATGCATATGGTTGTTGGTGAGTAGGGTTTGATTCTTGGTTTTGAGGTTGGGTGAGTGACATGAATGGATTGCGAGGTTGGGTGTTTGGCATGAATGAGTTGTGAAGTTGGGTGTTTGGTTGTTAAGTGTATGTGGTAGGTGATGGTGTGAGCTTGGTTGTTGGTTTTGTGTGGTTTGACATTGGTGTTGGACGGGGACTTGTTGTTGGACGTATGATGACGTAGCTAGTTGGTGTGGATCAATCAAATACCTTGGCTCAGACACAAATTGTTGTGTTGTAACCGACCTAAACCATGCCATATATTGTTGAGTTGGTCTAGCACCATGTATGACTGGTTCGTTTAAGATGTGTTGTCGTTGATTTCTCCAATGACGACACATCTCTTTTGCGAAGTATCTCTAGTCGGAATAATCCAATTGGGCATCGACTCTTTTTTGATGCCAATCTCCCAAACACGTCGGAGGTTCTGAAATTTGTTGCTGCATGCCGAACTGCAGTTTTACCCGGTCACTCTGGTGCATCTCCACCGTAGTGAATCGGATAGTTGATGTCTTTGCTTTCCAAACTGCAACATCATCATGGTTAACTTGATGATCAAGACCTAGATATGGCCTCCAGATAAACTGTACAACAATACGACATGATTAGATGATAAATAATTTGATAAGTATTTTTAAATTAAAATAGAGTTGTGTATGAGTATTACATCGTCTGATCCAATGTGATCCAATAGATTGCGATAGACTACTATAGCATGTTTCAGACACCTATTGTAGTTCATCCCTCTAACTGACCATCTAGATCATAAACAATTGAAAAATATTATTTACAGTTAATTGTAATATAAAGTCTAATTAATTATATGGTAAAGTTTTAAACTTACTTTATTACAAACGAGAATATGAATGACTTCTCGTTTATCGGGGCGAGTGACGACATTCTTGACCAACCCCATGCTTGTAGCAAATCCGCACATGAATAAAAAGTACACATATTTTTTTTTGGCATTTTTACACATGACACTATATAGATGGGTCAAAAAAGTTGAACCCCAACTATATGTGCTTACGTTATTAATGTTGCGTAACAACGGTAAATACATAATATTTACCGTATTACCAGTACTTTCTGAAAATAAAAAATTACCAAATAAAATCATAATATAACACCGAGCTTTAATTATTTTTTCGTACTCGGTTGATTTTTCGGTCAATATTATACTCGCATAATATTGTTCGAGATATTTTAAATTTATACCTTGCCCTCGTCACATAAAGGGGCACCCAATACGTAGATCCAACAATATGTAGACGTCCTCAAGTGTGATGGCACACTCACCGAAAGGAAGGTGAAATATGTGGGTCTCAGGCCTCCATCTCTCCAACAAAGCAAGAATAAAGTTGTAGTCAACCGAGTATGAGACTATGTTGAGGATATTTCCAAAACCACATCCTCTAATATATGGTTCTATCAAAGGATCGTGTGGTATATATTCATGCATATAGCATCAAAATCGTTTTGAGTCCTAATAAAACATAATAAGAAATAAAATAAGAAGAAGTAATATACAATAAAAACATAAATAATAAATAAATACAAAATAAATACAAATAAGTAAAAAGAGAGTAATAACATACAAATGTCAAGATATTGTCGATTGTTCATCGGTGTTCATCACCCATAGTCAATAGAGACATAATGCTGCAGAGGTTTAATGTTCTAGAGGTTGAGTGTGGTAAAGATGGAGTGTTGTAGAGATTGATTGTTAGTGTTGCAGATGATGAGATGTTGTGAGTTGATGCCCTATTTATAGATGAATAAGTGTTGAATAGGTTAAATATGTATGCAACATGTGAAACATTGGATTTGATGCATGCATGTGACAAGAGAGTAGGCGCCTAAGGCTATGGCACATGCTTGCTTTATGACATGCATGATCACATGCGCCAAGGCTAGTGGCACATGCATGCCTTTTTTTGCATGCAATGAAGAGGCGCCAAAGGCATGGGCACCTAGGTTGCTTTATGCTCCATTGGAATGAGCGTCTGCTTTGGATTATTAGGGCATAGATTCCTTGTGTGCAGGCACATGCTTTGTGTGCAGAGATTCTACCAGGTGCATGTTTTATCAAACGCGGATGCAGTACGGTGGATCGACAGTATTCCATTAGAGAAGTGGACTAGGGCATACGACAACGATCAACGTTGGCGCCACATGACAACAAATCTTGTGGAATCAATGAACTTTATCTTCAAAGGCATCCGAAACCTACCTATAACCGCTTTGGTGCAAGCAACATATTTCAGGCTAGGGGCGCTGTTTGAGACCAGACGTTCCAAATGGAGTTCAGTGTTGCAATCTGGATAGTTGTTCAGTGATGCTTTAATGAAATTCATTAGACACGAAGCTATCAAAGCAAACACACACGTGGTCACAGTGTTTGACCGTTCTAAAGGTTGGTACAATGTTGATGAGTCCATGGATCACAATAAAGACATGCCGGTGGGACAATACAAAGTGGAACTAGATAGAGGTTGGTGCGACTGCAGAAAGTTCAAAGCCTTTCGTACACCCTGCTCCAATGTCATTGCGGGTTCAAAGGTGCGAAGAGATCCATCCTACTTATTATCTGACGTTTACAAAGTCATAAGCCTATCAAATATTTACAAAATTAGTTTTCAGTAGTGGCAAAAGAGGATTACTGGCCAGAATATCAAGGGGACATTGTCTGGTACAACGAAGTTATGCAAAGAAAGAAAAAGAGTCGCCCAAATAGCACCCGTATTCGAACCGAAATGAATACGGTAAATAAAATGGTTAGATTATGTAGTTCATGTCGTTATCCAAGTCACAATCGTACTAACTGTCCTAGTGTTGGAATGAGCAGAACAAGATAAATTTACATGTACCTCTTTTGCAATATATAAAGAACAAAATTTATTTCATATGATAAGTTTGTGAGGAAATACCATCACAAACAAATACAAGACATTCAACACACAAACAACACATAAACAATAACACAAACAACTAAAACAATTAAAATACCATTACAATAACTAAGCGATTACAAGCATCAAAACAATTTTGAACATATTATGCATCATCCTATGAACGTCTCTGTCAGTCTTAATATCCACTCATTCACGCACTTCTCCATTTTGGTTGAACGTGGACACATGCCATTAGATTCTTCTAATCCTTTCACCATCTCCAATTTCTCTATCTAACCAACGGTTCAACGTCCGATTAAGACGTTCAAACGATGCAATGGAGAACTCCAATGACATTTGGATTTGAAAAACACAACTCTATCTTCCCCTCCTACTTGATATACAATATAAGATCTTTTTGAGAGCACACCTTTGATTATAATCTCTTAGTTTCAAAATGCTAGTGTTATTTTTCTTGTAATTTTAGTTTCAAGAACAATGCTAAGATTATTTTGGCTGTCATATCTTGTTTCAAGAATACACTTTTAGTAACTTTAGTTATGATTTGGTGATCAATATCATGATAAATATAACACAACTTAAAGTGTTTTTCTATTGTGTAATTATTTTCATTTTGTTTAATAAAGGAAATTCATTTGCACTATTATTGAATTAAATAAGGCTAGAAAATTACAATATTTGTTGCATTATGCAAGTCCTCACTATGGTGAGGGAACCAAAATGTCACTAATTAATTATTTTGTAAATTAGTTTGGGAAATAGGTTATGTCATAAACTTGTGATAGAATAAATCTCTCATTAATTTTGAGGATGTTTTTAATCCCTCACTACTTAGTGACATAAATATATCTTTTGAGGTGATTTTCTTCTTGATATTTAGTGACAAAATTTTAAAGTTAGTTGCAGATTATTTTGTGTCAATTTGCGAATGAATGTTAAATCCCTATTACTGACATTTGTGACATGTAAATTCGATACGGATATTGCTACATCACTAAATTCATCATTAAGGACATGTTTGATTCAAATGAAAAGGGGAGAGGAGAGAAGAGATTTTAATGAAGGGAAGAGAAAGGGGAGGAAATTTTTTAATTATATATATGCAGTGGCGGAACTGAGGGGGGACGTGGGAAGGCCACCGCCACCCCTCAATTTTTTTTTAATTCATATATATTAAATTACTAAAACATCCTTATTTTAAATTAAAATTAATTTTTATTTTTTCTTTTTCATTCAAAGTTAGGTCAAAATACAAATAAGGTAAAAAGCTCATACCTTTCCTTTCTTTCTCATATGAGTTTGCTACCGACTCCGGAATCGGAACAAATTAAAGTGATCGGCATCTAACAGGTAAAAAACTTTATTCATTCTTCTTTTATAAAAAGTAACAAATTAAAGTGATTGCTTGATTTGTGTTTTTGAGATTTTTAGGGTTCTTCTTTCTTGATGTGTTAAAATAATCTATATGGGGTTTATTAAGTCAATTCATAACACTGTAATTTACAAATATAGTTATACACTGTAATAAGGTTTATTTAATCATTGTTGCTGCTAATTTCTAATAGTGAAGTTACCGGTATTTGAAAACAGATTAAAGTTGATTAATTAAGTTTATTAATTTTTTTCTCTTTTAATTTTTATGTTCTATAAATTGGTTTTTGGATATGATATGATATTATAGGAAGAGTAAAGATGAATAATAGGAAAATTGATTCTTTTTTCAAAAGGAAAGTATGTGAAATTGAAAGAGAAGAGAGAGATGAAGAAATTATAATCCCGACATCCGAATCTGAAACAATTCTTGAGAATCCAATAATTGAAGAGCATCATGGTTTTGAAAATTCTTTGGAACGCGATCCTGGAAAGCGTCATCCGATTTGGAAATATCCACCAAATCAAGTGGATGCAATACGAAATGCTTATCTAAAATGGGGTCCATATCAAATTCATTTAGAAAACTATCCTTTGTCCGGTAACGAGGATCATCCGAGAAGGTTTCAACATACTTGGTTTAGCATATTTCCATCATGGTTATAATATTCACCATCTGAAGATGTCACATATTGCTTACCATGTTACCTTTTTAGCAAAAAACTAAGTGGACGTCCCAGATCACTTGTTTTATTTCTATGGGTTTTAGAAATTGGAAGAAAGTTAGGAATGGAAAACATTGTTCCTTTCTTAAACACATAGGGAAGGATCCTTGCTCACCACACAACAATTCAATGAAAGCTTGTCAAGACTTGTTGAATCAAGATGGTCATATTAGAAATGTTATTCAAGTGCAAAGTTCAAGTCAAAGAATGAATAATCGGTTACGACTCAAGACTTCAATTGACACTGTTCGTTGGTTAACACTACAAGCTTGTGCTTTTAGGGGTCACGACGAAAGTAGCAAATCAAGAAATCAAGGTAACTTTCTTGAGTTATTGAAACTTTTAGCATCCTACAATGATGAAGTTGCAAAAGTTGTGTTGGAAAATGCTCCACAAAATTGCAAGTATACTTCACATCAAATTCAAAAAGAGCTCTTGCAAATTCTTTCTAGTAGGGTGAAAAAGAGTATTCGTGAGGAAATTGGTGATTCCAAATTTTTTATCGTTGTTGATGAAGCTCGTGATGAGTCAAAAAAGGAACAAATGACTCTTGTATTAAGATTTGTTGATAAAGTTGGTTTAATACAAGATAGATTTTTTGATGTGGCACATGTTAAAGACACCACATCTTTAACTCTTAAGGAAGCAATATGTGATATACTTTCTCGACATAACCTTGATGTTTCTAACATTCGTGGCCAAGGGTATGATGGTGCTAGCAATATGAGAGGAGAATGAAATGGTTTACAAGCCCTCTTTATGAAGGATTGTCCTTATGCATACTATGTTCATTGTTTTTCTCATCGATTGCAACTTGCATTAGTTACATCATCAAGAGAAGTCAAACCTGTTCATAATTTTTTTGAGAAACTGATCTTTGTTGTGAATGTTGTTTGTTCTTCTACAAAGCGTCATGATGAGTTACAAGCTGCCCAATTAGAAGAAATTGCTTATATGTTAGAGATTGATGAGATTGTAACTGGTAAAGGTGCAAATCAAGTTGGTACATTGAAACAAGCTGGAGATACTCGTTGGGGATCACATTACGATTCAATTTCTAGCTTGATAAACATGTATGAAGCAACTTGTTTAGTTTTAAAATTTTTTGCAAAAGATAGAGGGAGTTATGCTACACGTGGGGATGCAGATAGTTGTTACAATTACTTGAAGGCATTTGATTTTATATTTATTTTGCACTTGATGAAAGAAATCATGGGAATAACAGATATGCTTTGTCAAGCCTTACAAAAAAAAATCAAGATGTAGTTAATGTTATGAACTTGGTTCGTTCAACAAAACATCTTATTCAAGGTTTGAGAGAAAATGGTTGGGATATATTGTTTACTAAAGTGGTATCTTTTTGTGAAAAACATGGTATTGAAATTCCTGATCTTAATGATGTTCATTCAACAACAAGATTTGGACGCTCCCGTCTTGAAGAGAATCAAGTCACAATTCAATATTACTTTAAAGTTGAAATCTTTTTCACTACCATTGACAAACAGTTACAAGAGTTGAATAACAGATTCAGTGAGCAGGCAATGGATTTGTTAACTCTTTCTTGTTCTTTATCTCCTATGGATGGATATAAAGCTTTTAGCATTGATACTATTTGTTCTTTAGTTGAAAAATATTATCCTATGAATTTTAGTGATCAAGAGAAGAATAATTTTCAATTTCAACTCCAACATTTTCTATTTGTTGCTCGTCAAGCATCAAACTTGAATAATTTATCAACTATTCAAGAACTATGTTCATGTTTGGTTGCATCTGGACATGCTGAAACTTACTTCTTGATTGATAGACTACTTCGTCTTATCATGACTCTTCCCGTTTCTACGGTCACACACAACTGAGAGGTCTTTTTCAGCAATGAAAATTATTAAGACTAAGTTGAGAAACAAGATGGATGATGGGTTTCTTGGAGATAGCATGATAGTATATATTGAAAGGGAGATTAGTGCAAGCATTAGTTCGGAGTCAATTATTGACGATTTCAAGTCACTCGGAACGCGTAAAGCATTACTTTAAGGTAGTTTTAAGTCATGTAATTTAAATTTTTAGTAATTAACTTTGTATTTATTTTAACTTTAATATTTTATTTAAAATACTATTTACATTTTATTTATAATATTTATTTTACGTTAGCGGCCATCCCAAATTTTATTATCTGACTCCGCCACTGTATATATGTTTGATTCAAAAGATGGGAGGAGACGGAAAGAAAGAGATTTTAATTAAAAATATGTTGGTTCACAAGAGGAAGGGAGAGATTTTATAAATAATTTATATTTATATTCTTATAATCTTATATAAATCATATAATATTAAAAAATTCATAAGTATATTTTTTGGTAATAACATATGCTTAAATAATTAAACACAAAATTTATATTTTTGAGTGATTAAAAAAGTTATAACTTACTATATAATATTAAAAATAATAAAGTACACATAATTCATAATATAACTCTCCAACACAAATTAAACTATATGTTGATAACAATTTTTAAATCGTGATAAACCATCTAATAAAAAAATATATAAAATAGTTTATTACTATATATATATATATAATATATATATATATATATATATATATATATATATATATATATATATATATATATATAATAGAAAAAATATAAAATGAATGATTTAAAATTTAATATAAAAAATATAATAGGATAACAAAATTATTAGGAAAAAAAACGAACCTTAATAAATATAAAATTAAAAACTATAAAAAAAAAAAAAAAAATAAATTGATTATAATTTATATTAAATAACAAAAATAAAGAATAAAATATTTAAAGGTGGAGAACATTTATAATAAATTGATGAAAGCAACAAAGAAAAATCACACAGAAAAAGTAGTAAACGAAAGAAAATGAATAATACTGAAATTTTAAAATAAAACGAAAGATATTTTTGTTGAATTGTAATTCATTGTGTCGAAGCAGATAGTGCTCGACAGAAACAAGGATGTGTCGAAACATGTAGTGTGCGTTGAGTTGTATAAGATGTCGAAGTAGGTTGTTTGACACAACATTTCGACTTAGACCAAAATAGAGGGAGGAATCCCTATTTTCATAACAAATCTTATAATAATTTGTAGCTGCAAAATTAACGAGATTTTTCATAGGATGTGGGCAGAGAGACTTTGCAGAAATCATATTCTTCCCAAATTTTCGTCAAACTCTAATCTTCTTTCTTATTCAATTATCTTTTCTTGTTTTCATCATTGTGCATCGATACAACCTGGGAAGAACAAGTGGAAATTCGAGTGGTTGATTGAATCTTCTTCATCAAGATTGACTCAGAATTACTCAAAGTTTTGGGTTTAATTCCAATAATTTTGATAAATATAATAATTTTTTAAATATAATAATTTTTTAAATATCAAAGTTCAGATCCTCTCTCCTCCCCTCCAAATTTCCTGATTTAGGGAACACAAAAAGTATGATTTGGAGGGGTTTTGCTCCCCTCCCCTCATAAATTTTGAACCAAACACGTTTAATTAGAAATACTTCTTCCCCTTCCCTCAATTTACCCCGAACCAAACACACCATAAATTATAAAATTTTAGTGTTTAGTGAAATAAAATTACCATCTCTAAATTTAACTTTTTTTTTTTAGTAGTTACGGTACATATTCAACCACACTAACATTTCATTTAATCTATCAATTAAAATATTAAAATTTTACCACTATTCCACATTATAAATACCACTCTTACACAATTAATTTTTCACACACACAATTCTAGACACACTACACATTCTTGTCTGGTTATGATTTTTATAGTGAAACCTGACTTTGTTTAAATTAGACGATAAACATAGAGGAACACAAACCAACATAGCATCTTAAGTTCTTTCAAATAGCTTCATATTTAAATTTATCGAATTATGCTATTTTCATCATTGTGACTATATTTATACTTTTTATTCATTCATTCTAGGATGTAAAAATATTTGGAGCGTTCCGACTATGGACATGTTATTAAATTTTACATCATATATTGTTGATAATAAGTCTATCTTCACTTTTCAACAGAGATGAAGATCCGATACATATACCTTCTATTTTCCAACAGACGAATGCACTATCAACTTAGCGGATGTACAAATTTTATTGGATTTCCGTGTGAGTGACGAGACGGTAAATAACAAAATCAACTAAGACTCCATCTTAGCGGATGTACAAATTTTATTGGATTTCCGTGTGAGTAACAAGGCAGTAAATGGCAAAATCAACTCAGACTCCACCATAGTCGATGATCTATTAGATAGTGCCTTGACAGACAATGATATAAGGGACCAATATATTAAATTATCTTGGCTTAAAAAACACAAAAATCTTAAATTAACCAATTTTTTTCTTGAGAAAGACAAAATACACACAAACAGAATATACATTATGCTTCTTCTAAGTCTCTTTATTTTCGGATAGTTCTAGTACAATGTATATATGTGGTTACCTTTGTTAAATGATACAGATAAATATATGATTGTAGTTGGAGCTCTACATGTTTATTTAAATCTGCAATGGTAGATGTACATGCATTATCTGAATGCATTGTCTTGCTACAAGGACGAGGGTGGTCGATAATGCGTTCATTAACACCAATAAATAATCATCCCTTCAAATTTCGGTACGTCACCAAGTAATTTAATAACTCTGTAAATGTATACATGTATTTAATTTATAGTATTTTCACTCATAATTAATATTTTTTAATGGTCCGTATATGAGATGCATTACCGAAATTACCCCATCATTGTGAATATTGGTCATTTATCGATCAATTTGACCTAATGATGTGTTTCTTCTAAATTAAACTACAAATCATTTATCAATTTACATTAAAAGTTTAATAAACTAAAATATTTAATTTTATACAGGAATTTATCTTGAAGTCATAGATGAGAAATAACGATTCAAAACGCAATAGAAAATAAATTTTTTCTCTTTAGTTGATCTAATGAATGATCCATGATCAGTGATAGCTAATAATTACCTCTTGTGATGATTAACAACTTTGATGCTGATCTAGATGAATTATCACGAGCGTTGCATGAAGAACAACGCTTATATTCAGTCTACACGAACATAGTATCTTCAATCCCAGTGCTAGTTGTTACGAATTAAGATTTTGAGAGAGAGACCACGACATAGTTTCACAAACGTAATTTTATCAACTTTTCAAACTTCTACACAAGGGTTCTATTTATAGAACCACTTGTGTGGAAAATAAATTGAAAAAGCCCAATTTAAATACAACATATGTATAATAATATTATATTATTATAATAACTATTATTATAGTAAATACAATTTTACTATTATTATTATATTTAATAATTATAATAATAACAATAATAATAATAATAATAATAATAATAATAATAATAACTATTATTATTATATTATACAATGTTCCATATTTTACTTAAGTACACAATATTTTACAATGTTCCATAGTTCTCTCAAGTACACCGTACCTTACAGTTTACCATATTTCACTTAATATTCATTCTATCTCTCATCACTTGTTCTTATGTGTGTGACCTTTTAGGTTCTCGTGACGTTGACAATTACACTAAACCACACATTTAATATAATAAACAGTAAGCGGTATCTAGGAACACTCACTACTATCTAAGTGACGAAAATGTCATGTGATATGACAAAACCATTTCGTGATAATATTATTGTGTACAATTACCCCTTTTCTCTTATGTCTATATTGAACATAAGGCATAGACCAATTACCCCTGTTACGCAGGATGAGCGAATTCCATGGATGGCAAATGGGCATGCCCATCCCATTTAGACCCGCCCCACAAAAGCCCGCAAAAAAACGGGACGGAGCGGTCATATTTAAGGATGTGAGCCTAAAACTTAAGTCCACCTTGCAAAAAAGTGAGGGCATGACGGAGAAAGCTCGCGGACACTACTCTCTTTAAGCCTAAAAATGCAAAAATTTATGTAAATGCACATGCCCGCAAAAACCCGTGAAGAAAACGGGGCGGGACGGGGCGGACACATTAAAGGGTGAGGACCTAAATCCTTGACCCGTCTCATAAAGTGCGGACAAAACGGGATGTCCAACAGGCAGGGTCCGTTTTGCCACCCCTAGCAAATTCCATCTAGGTTACTCATGTTCCTCAACATGTGTTGTGGACTACTCATCAACTGTATTTATGGTCACCCAATTATGGATAATGTTTAATCATCAATAAAATACTCGACTCCACATCTAGGGTTCATAGTGGTTTCAGACTGAAGGGTGGCATGCACCTCTATCACTATGAGAATAACTTATGACACTTTGCATAACATTCTATGTATTATTTTCATAACGGGTCAATCCAATACAAATATGACTCATAATGTCCGTACTTATGTTAAGACTCGATAACTCTTTATCCATGATCCATGAGATGTGATCACCACTCTATCCACATAATAGTCTCAGTGCTTTAAGGTTATTCAACTTCACAATAATCATCGAGTACAAATACTTAAAGAATAATGTCCTTATTTTTAATGGGATCTCATCATTAAGTCACACTTAATATTTCATTAAACATACTAGATATTTTAGAGACTTTATTATTTTAGAAAGACAAACATAATAAATAAATGTCTTTTAATTATTAATAAATAATTCGATATAAGTATCAATTTCTAATAAAATTATTGACCTCTATGGCTTACAAAAAAAATCTCCCACTAGTACTAGAACCATTCATGCATACACCTAAGACATATAGATTTAGTATGACCATCACGCTTCAACTACGCAAGAGGATTTGCTAGTGGGTTAGTGACATTCTCAAGTGTCAGTACTCTGTATATCTTCACACCTTCTCTACCTATTATATATCGAATGACATGATATCACCTAAGTATGTGTTTGGGATGTTAGTGAGATCTAGGATCCTTAGCATAACACCATTATCATCACAATAAAGATCAATGGGATCCACAATGCTAGGGACTATGTCAAGTTAACTAATGAACTTCTTGATTCAAACAACTTCATTTGTTGCATTTAAGGCAATAATGACCTCAGTTGTAGAATCAACAACTGTATCCTACTTTGAACTTTTCAAGCTCACAACGCTACTATTTAAGAAAAATACATAACCAAATTTAAGTAATATCTCATCTTCTCATCTGCATATAATATCAGGAAGACGATCATTACGAATACAAAAGCATTGTTTAATCCATTCTAATGCGAATTCAAACTAGCGTTTAAGTCTCCACTACGGACAAACAAGTCAATGTTTAACCTTTAGAATAATTTCTTCATGGCAGTGTTGAATCACAATGTTTTCATGGCGACTCCTACTTGTCGGAACCCTCATGTCGATGTCGTCTTGTTCAAAGGTTAATCTTTTATTCTTTTATTTTGTTCAATTCTTGCTTCAAAACTATAAATGACATCTTTAAATTATGTCTCTTCAAATGTGTATACACTCTTTGATTGAGAGGAGAATTGAAATTCGAGAATTAAGTTGATTCTCTCTATTAGAAATTCACATATTGCTTCCGGTAAGGGTACAAATCTTTTTTCTTTTTAATCATAATTTATAATTTTATTATAATTGTAGGTAAAAATGGGCCGAATTCATGGGTTTACCTTTCAAATGATTAGTAATAACTTTTTTCAAATTTTAGCTTTTTATTTAATTTTCCAAAATTAATCGATTTTTTTACAAAAATAACCCATTTTTTCAAGGAAATACCCAAAATACCCCTAGTTTAATTTTTTTTCTCAAACTACCCCCTTTTAGGAGGAGGCGCCAATTCAATTGGCGACTCCTCTTAAATACTTGAATGGAGGCGCCAATTGGATTGGCTAGGGCATGTGCCCTAGCCAATCCAATTGGTGCCCATATGTATTACTGAGAGGAGGCGCCAATTGGATTGACACCTCAGTGTAAAATGCAATTTTTTTGGTAAATGGTATACGTGATAGATAAATTTAAAATAAGACCAATTGATATTAATAAAAATTTCCGTTTACACAAAAAAAAACCTAATGGTGATGACCGGGATCACCTAAACGACCTCCGGTCCCACATCCCCTGGCTACTCTAACCCGTGGCCCTAACCCACGTTGATGATTCACCACTGGTGTTTGAGCATCTGAGGGGCCAGGAGAGTCACTACCAACTACATGAGATGGTCTGCTGAGGTAGTCAGACAAGTAGGCATAGTTTTCAGTATGCATCGATGGTGTACCGCCGTAGCTGAGCTCATGACCCATGCCAGAGAAGTTGGGTTGTGGTTGACTCATTGATGGGCGACCGAGACGGTTGAAGGGAGACATGGGTGTGAATGATATGTCGAGGAAAGGTTGGAAAGGTTGTTGGGGTGTTTGGTAGAGATAGGGTTGTTGGATGTTTTGGTTTTGTGAGGTTTGGGCTTCTTGGCTATGGTAGGAGGATGGGCGGTTGGTGTTGAATGATCGTTGGGTGTTCTGGCTAAGGTGGCTTTGGTAGGGTGATGGGGTGGGTGCGAAGCGATGTTGGGTATCAGGTTGATGGTCAATTTGTTGATGGTGGTATGGGGTATGCTCTTGGTATTGGGGTTGGGTGTATGGCATGTTTTGGTTGTATGTTTGTGTGTTGGTTGAACGAAACGTTTGACGGACAGGGGGTTGTGTGTATCCGGTCTGAAACTGTTGTTGGGGGTTTGATGTTGAGGTGTCAGGTGTGTAAGTCATCTGGCGTGGGTTGTACAAGTGCATATCCTCGGCGATGAACTGAAAACCAACCGATCTGTACCAAGCCATATAAGTACGACTTGGTTTTTCTCAAATTGGCATGACTGCGTCAGTTAAGACATGGTCATGACGGTGCTTCCATTTGCGACACTCCGATCTTGCGAAGCTTTGCCATGGATTAAAGTTCCATTGGTCGTTAACTTTGCGCATATGCCATTATCCTAGGCTAGTGGGGGGATCTGGGATATTTTGGGGCATACCGAACTGCAGCTTCACACGATCACTGTTGTGCATCTCCACAGTTGTGAACCGTATTATCGGTGTGCATGCAGTCCATACAGCCGCGTCTTCAGGGTTGACCTCATGGTCATGATCCAAATTAAGGTATGGACGCCAAATGAACTGAAATGTGAAATAAGATAGGATTATAATCTAGGTAGAAGAAGTTAACAAAATATAACGAAATAATTAAGTTATTTTCCTTACGTATGTCGGTCGAAGGTGATCCAAAAGGTTGCGATAATGAGTAATACAATGTCTTGGACATCTGTTATAACTCATACCACGTGCAAACCATCTACACGAAAAAGTCAAAAAATATTAGTTAGATATAATAATCTTTAAAGAAGTAAGTAAAGATATAGCAATTTAAACAACTTACTTTTGTGCATACGGAAATGTGAAAGGGTTGTTATTGACGAGTGCTAGGGACGGTAGTATTGACCAACCCCATGCTTGTAGCAAAACAACACATCCAGAAAATATAGATGTGTCTTTGTGTGAGTTTTTGCACAAGGAGCTATAGAGATAGGCTAGACAAGCAGATCCCCAACTGTAACTTCCTATTCTATCTACATGTCTAAGTAAAGGTAAATACATAATATGCATGCTAGAACCACTACCTTTAGGAAATAAAAACGAGCCAATGAACAGCATAATGTAACACCTAGTTTTTATTATTCGAGCATCTTCGGCAGAATGCTCATCTAAGTATAAACTATTATAGTACAACTTAAGGCGTGAAAGTAGTATACCTTGACCTCTTGCGTTATCATCTAGCAAATCAGTCTCCAAGAGATCCATGCAAATTGAATTTACATAGTTGGTTTTACCATTAATAGCCTTACCTTCAATGGGTAGTCCCAAAAGCATGTAGACGTCTTCTAACGTCACGGTACACTCACCGGTTGAGAACCAAAATGTGTGTGTCTCTGATCACCATTTTTCGCATAAAGCTAGAATGAATTTGTTATCTACGGACCAAGACAAAATATTGCTTATATGACCAAAACCGGCGGTTGAATCATCGGGTCCATATGGACATATTCGTGGACCCGAGTCCGGAACCTTGATACATCCTATAAAAGAAAGAACAAAAAACTTGACTAAGTTGGTATGTTAAAATAAAAGGGGGTTGGCGAAGATGAAAGAAAAAAATTAACAAATGAAAAAACTTACATATGTTGCGATGTTTGTAACTGTTCCTCTATATGATTCTCCCATTGTGAGGATAGACATTTTGTCGGGGGGTTGGTGCAGATGAAACTACAAGAAGTTGTTGTAGATGAAATTGTAGAAGAAGTATTATAGAAGAAGTAGTGAGAGTGATGGTGTGGAAGAAGTGTTGATGGAGTGGATGTATTTATAGGCAAATGGATGGGAGCATAAAAAGTTGTGCTTGCATGGTGTCTCCACTTGAATTGGCGACCCTGTACAACCTTTAAGAGGGGTCGCCATTCAAATTGACGCCTCCATAAGGACATACATACAAGACCTAGGTCTGATTGCTTGGTTTCGAGGTCTGCATGCATGCTTTAACAAGGTGTTGCCAAATGGATTGGCGCCCATGTGCAAGGAATGAATGGGGACGCCAATTCAGTTGGAGAGTGTGTCTGCATGTCTGACACATGGCTGTCCTCTCTCTCTCTCTCTTGCATGCTGAATATGTCACTTCTTAGTAGCTTGCATGGTTGACACATCATTTTGTAGTAGCTTGCATGTGCGACACGTCACTCCGAACTAGCTAGCAATGGAGACACATCATTTCCCTATTTAAGTGTCTTACTATCAACATCCAAGACACTTCACTCACATTCATCTGCAGCAAGAAAATAGTTTTCATCTGCACAATGTCATCTTCACTAAAATACAGTGTCAATGTTCACTGCAACGGTGAAACATACGAGTCTGAGTTGTATGGTTTTTGTTTTCGAAACATTGATACCATTAGACTCACGATCAAGAGAAATGTGACCTTCTTGCATTTGAAAAAAAGAATGCAATCCTGTATATGATCGGGTATTGTGTCAAAGATCACAGATCAAAATCCAATATTTTTTGAGAATAGTCAATGCAAGTTTTTTCCCCTTAAGGTACGAGACAATGAAGATGTTGAATACATGTTTGTTAGTCATGAACATTCAGGATGCAACTGTATTGATTTGTACATTACTCTTCAACCATGTATACCATCTCAGCAATCTCAAATAACCAGTCAGGATGAATTTGGTGAATTTGATCCACAATGGTTAGATGACGTCAACCCAGAAGCGAAAGCAGAAGTGGACGTCGTTGATGAAGAAGAAGAGGAAACCGAGATACAGGTTGATCACATGCTGAACAACGACATTGAAGATGATGATCAACCACCACCAATACCTCCTAGTCATGTCTACAATTCGTCTCAACATATGACAAATATGGATTTGCACGGCGATGAAACATCCAACTGTGTTTTCTATAATCCGTGTCCGAGATCAGAAGTCGAATTAAAGGTGGGAGACATGTTTCGTACCATAGAAGAATGTGTTCTAGCTATCAAAAAATTCCACATGAATAACTCTATTGATTTTACAATGAAACACACTGATTCTAGAAGGTATGTTATCGAATGTCGTAACATGCTTTGTAAGTTTCGTTTGGCTGCGTCTTACAAAAAGAAAAACGACTCTTGGAAGATTGCTTCAATAAACCCACCTCACAGTTGCATTGCAACTAACGTTGAACAAGATCACCATAAACTAAGCGCTGCGTTGATATGTCAAGACATTCTGCCGTTGGTTAATAAAGACCCATCAGTAAAGGTGAGTATAATTATATCCCATATCAGAACAACATATAATTATACTCCATCTTACAAGAAAGCCTGGATTGCGAGAACAAAGACTGTTGAACAAGTATTCGGCAACTGGGAGGATTCATACAAGGAATTGCTACGGTTTTTATGGGCACTAAAAACATATGTCCCAGGAACTGTGGCAATTATGGAGACATTGCCAGCAATGATGCAAACGGAACCTGTGTTATATGTAATAGAATATTTCATCGTCTTTTTTGGGCATTTGACCCGTGCATCAAAGGTTTCGCATTCTGCAAACCTATTATTCAAATTGATGGCACTTGGTTATACGGAAAATACAAGGGTACTTTGCTCATGGCGGTTGCACAAGACGGTAACAATAATGTTTTCCCATTTCCTTTGTTCTGGTTGATGGTGAAACGGCTGGTGGATGGGGTTTCTTTCTTCGACATCTCAGAACGCATGTGGCTCCACAAGCCAATCTCTATTTGATTTCTGATAGACATGCTGCCATTGAGAGTGCCTACAACAACCATGACAACAGATGACATGATCCTCCTTCTACCCATTTCTATTGCATCAAACACATTGCACAAAACTTCATGCGTGCTATGAAAGATAAGAATCTTCGCAAGAAGGTGGTGAATGCTGGGTATGCTCTAACTCAGCCGTCATTTCAATATTATCGTGATGAAATTAGACTGTCTAATGAAGACGCAGGGAGATGGCTAAATAACATACCAGTAGAGCAGTGGACAAGGGCATTTGACAGAGGTTGTCGATGGGGCCACATGACAACAAACCTTGTGGAATGCATGAACGGGGTATTCAAAGGAATTCGAAATCTGCCGATAACCGCCTTGGTAAGATCGACCTATTATAGGTTGACTTCTACGTTCGTAACCAGAGGTGAAAGATAGAGTGCAGTGTTAATGTCCGGGCAAGTATTCAGTGAGTGTTACATGAAGGTCATGAAAGAGGAGAGCATTAAAGCTAGCACACACGCTGTAACAGTCTTTGACCGTCATAGGCAAAATTTCAGCGTCCAGGAAACAATGGATCACAATGAAGGGAGACCAAATTTAGTCTATGCTGTTAGATAAAACAGAAGTTGGTGCGATTGTGGAAAATTTCAGGCCTTCCGCATTCCTTGCTCCCATGTCATTGCAGCATGCGCTTATACTCGTCAAGATGCTTACAACCATTTATCTGATGTGTACAAGGCCATCATCGTCATGAATGTATATAATCAAAGCTTCTCGGTACTACCAATGGAGGAATACTGGCCTCCATATGAAAGTGATATAGTTTGGCACAACGAAGAGATGCGTAGATAGAAAAAAGAAAGGCCAAACATCACACGTATCAGGACAGAAATGGATTCCATAGATAAAATGATAAGATTATGTAGTATCTGTCGTCAACCAGGACACAACAAGAACAACTGTCCCAATCGAGGAGCATCATCTGGGTCTTAACCTTTTTGTAACATTGTATTTCTGTAACCTTCAACCATTATATATCATTAAGTTTTTGTTACAACAAGGTTCACAACAAACATCAGTACAAAATAAGCTATCTGAAAACAGAAATATTTTTAACTGATTACAACAATCAAATTGATGTCATCTCGACCGAACATCATTTCCCTAGCATCCTTACCAATCTTCATTTGCATCCAACCAAAGATACTGCAGAATCTCTCAATACTTCTAATTTTCCCCCTTCTGGTATTTTCCCATCTAACCAACGAACCAGCTCCCTCTTCAGTTGATCTAACGTAGTGATGCTCCAGAATAGCATCAACATCTGAGGTTTGTCTCTCGCATAAATCACCTTTCTGTATCGGTGACGAACACCAAACATGATTGCCAAATGATTAATTGGGATGTGGAACAATGACTCACACAACACATCTATTTATAACATAAAAATTGCATTTTATACTGAGGCGTCAATCCAATTGGCGCCTCCTTTCAAGCTATACACAAGGGCGCCAATTGCCTACTTTCAATTTTTAAGAGGAGTCGCCAATTGAATTGACATTTCCTCCTAAAAGTGGGGTAGTTTGAGATTTTTTTTGAAACTAGGGGTATTTTGAAAATTTCCTTTAAAAAATGGGTTATTTTTGTAAAAATTTCAAATTAATCCATCTTCTTTCTATTTTTGAAAAGTTGGGTTTTTGATTTTGGCATAAATATCTATTTAGATAGTGTAACATAGCCTACTAAGTGTTTTATGAAATGTGTGTTGGTGATTGAAATAAATTTAAGCTTCTAAGCATAGCTTAGACTTGTTATGTTTTTCTTTTTCTTTTTCATTTTCTTCATATATATATATATTCTCTTCGTTCATGTTTCTTCTTAATTTTATTAGGTTATTCATATATTTCATTCATAGTTTTGTAATTTAGTATTTCAAATTACGAAATTGCAAATTAATTCCTTAAATTGAATAACATCAATCAAATTAGTCTCTGTAAAAATATCTCTTTAATAATCATCCATCAAAGTCAATAAAAAAGTATATGAGAGACTAAATTGTGGTGCTAAAATGATTGACATTGCTTAATTTGAGAGACTAAATTTGCTATTAAACATAGGACTAATTCACAAATCATCCCTTACGATTTCAAAGAACTCAAATGATGATTAGCTGTTTTGTTTTTAATCTTTCTCCTTAGTTTTTGTTTTTAAGGATTGTGCATTGACCCTGATTTTGTTTTTAATAATTGAAATTGTGTGATGATTATGGAAGTTAATGGCATGTGGGAGATGAATATACTAAAGAGAGTAAGTCAAAGATTCGATATAGCATTCTCACCTGTTTTCTATCAATTTTGGGTAATTTTGTGTTTTGAAAAAAAAAATAGTTTAGTTTAATTTTTGTATTTGAATGGTTGTATTTGGGGGATGAGAATGTGAAACTGAAATATTTACTCATACGGTATTGTGTGTAAGATTTGGATTGGGTGCGATCCAAGCAATGTGTTGTCACTCCGATCTCACGATCATGGTTGTTGGATCAAAGTTGGAATATGGACCTTCCAATATTGATATAGCAATCATGATCTTTCAATTGTAGCGACATTATGACACTTAATCCATATCTATTTGTCTTTAAAAAAAACTAACTATAAGTAATTTTTTTGGTTTTAATTGAAGTTCTAATATGGAAATGAAAATTTAGATTGGGTTTCATGTTTGGATTAATGTATGTTTGTTCTAAAGTTTAGAATTTGCAATTATACATGTGATTCCTATCATGATTAGAATTTGCAATTATACATGTGATTCCTATCATGAGTATCCGGTAATATGTGACAATATCTTTGTTATAAAGTTGAGAATCCCGTAATGAGTATATGGTATCTTGTAATGTAGTTTATGTTTGTTTATAAAGAAATTATTGCAATTTAAAGGCCTAACTCACTTAATTACTGTTATGATATAATCCAAGTTGTGTAATTCAAACCCAAAATTCATTAGGGTTTAGAATTTGTTATTTAGTATACAAGTTAGTTGTATATAAATAGACATATTTTATAATTTAGTTTGTAAAATCATAATTTAAACAAACAATCCTTATTCTTCATATTCTCTCTCTCTCTCTTCACTAAAAGTACCTCACGCATTAATAAATTACTATCTAGAATTCGAGTTAGATTCATGACTGTGTTTTCAAGAATCACATGTCAGTGACCGTGTTTCCGTAATCGTGGGTTGTTAATCAATCGATGTAAAGATGAATTGTACTGATGGAACTCTGAATTCTATTCCAATTTTGACGAAAAAAATTGGAATCGATAGGGCAAGCAGATGAAGTCTTTGTTAGGTTTTCATGAAACCCTAGAAGTGGTTACTAATGGCATCCCCTTGTTAGGTTTTCATGCAGGCTCAGGCTTGGAAGAAACATGGTGGTTCTAACAAATTCAAGGGCAAAGGAGACAAGAATCAGAGCAAGAAGTCTTGGTAAAACTCTCAAAAGCATATGATCGATGATAAGGCTTATGAATCCTCGAAAAGAGGAGAAGGAAACTCCTATTAGAAAGAAAAAAAAGAAAAAAAGTGTGCAATTCTATAACTGTGGAAAGTGGAGTCACTTGGCCAAGAATGGTTGGTGCAATAAAGACAAGGGAGCGACAAAAAGAAAGGAGGAAGGAAGGAACCTTGCACGCTAAGATTCAAATGATTCTTAAAATATGGTGGTTATGGCTACAGTTTCAGATGACCATGTCGACTCCAAGATCTGGTTCCTCGACTCGGGCTGCTCGAATTACATGACTGGTTGAAAAGTGTGGTTAGCAGATTTTGACTTGTCGAAGAAGAGCAAGGTCAAACTTGCCGATAATAGCTCGTTGCAAGCAGAAGGTGCTGACGACATAGTTATTCAAAGGGTCAATGAAGGAAAAGCTATGATCAAAGATGTACTTTATGTACCTGGAATGAAGTGCAATCTACTAGGTGTTAGATAACTGATCAAAAAAGGTTTCTCAATGATTATCAAAGATGGGGCCTTGGAACTGTTCGACACTCATAATAATTTGATCTTGAAATCTTCTTTGTCGAAGAATAGGGAATTCAAGATGATGATCAGTTCGACTGAAGTACAATACCTAAAAATTATTGTCGACCACAAGCATAGTTGGTTGTGGTATTTGAGGTTTGGACATTTGAGCTTTCGATCAGTCAATCAACTGATTACTCAAGATATGGTAATTGGTATACCATGTTTTGAGATGTTTGACAAACTCTATGAAGGCTACTTAGTCAGAAAACAATCTAGAATGTCTTTCGTTTCGACTATGGCAATGAGATCCTCTTGCATACTTAAAGTAGTACATTCAGATGTATGTGGCCCGTTTGAGACTTATACCATAGGTGGAAACATGTATTTTGTCTCTTTTATCGATGAGTACAGTCAAAAGCTTTGGATCTATGTGATCAAGTGAAAGGACGAAGTATTTATAATCATTAATAGATTCAAAATACTTGACAAAAACCAGAGTGAAAAGAAGATCAAGGTTATGTGAACAGATGGATGTGGAAAATATACATCAAAGTGTTTGAAGAATTATGTGCAGAACATGATATTGATCATGAGGTAACTTCTCCTTACATGTCTCAACATAATGAAATAGAAGAAATAATAAACATGACCATATTGGATATGCAAAGATGCATGTTGAAGCAGAAGAATATACCAAAATTCTTTTGGGGTGAAGTTGTTTCCGCTGCTATTTATATTCTGAACTGGTGCCCTACCAAGAAGCTGAAGAACAAGGTTCTTGAAGAAGTTTGGAATGGAAAACAACCATCAGTGAGTCATATGAAGGTGTTTGGCTCTATTTGTTACAAGTATGTTCCTAATGCAAGAAGAAGGAAACTTTATGACAAAAGTGAACCTATGATTCTGGTAGGATATCACAAAAATGGAGCATACAGGTTATTCAATCCAATCAATGATAAGATCGTGATGAGTCAAGATATTGTTATTGATGAAAATTCTGTCTATGATTGGAATTACAGTGATCCAATTAACAAGCCTTTGATGAGCTTTGGCATCGATGAAGAAACTAATGAAGACGAAGTCGAAGAAATTGCAGATATTCCAATCGAAGCAGTTGCTGATATTCCCGACACAGTCAAAGTCTAAGTGGGTATGGCTAGCACAAGCCAAAGACCTTAAATAACTATAGTTTGGCCAACAAGACTTAAAGGCTACAAAGTAATTAGTGATGGTGAAGTCACACCAAATGGATAATTAGTTCATTTTTCTTTACTTGCAGGTGTTGGACTAATAAACTATAACAAGTCTTTAAAGAATATGAAGTGGGAGTCTGCTATGGTCGAAGAGTTACAAGAAATAGAAAGAAACAACACACATGAGTTAGTTGAATTGACGACAGATACAAAAGCTATCTAAGTGAAGTGGGTGTTCAAGCTGAAGCACAATGCTAATAGGTCGATAGCAATACATATGGCGAGATTGGTAGCTCAGGGATTTCTTCAGAGAGTAGGACTCGACTACTCTGAAGTATATGTACATGTCGCAAGATTGGAGACTGTCAAATTAGTTGTAGCCTTGGCATACAAGCAAGGCTGATCGACATTTCAAATAGATGTGAAATCAACAGTTTGAATGGTCCCTTAGACGAAGAAGTCTACATCAAACAACCTCTTAGGTTTGTAATACAGAAGGAATCAAGGAAAGTGTATAAGTTTCCCAAATCTCTCTATGACCTCAAGCAGGTACCTAGGGCATGGAACAAGAAGATCGACTCATACTTAGTCAAATTAGGATTCATCAAATGCATGTCTGAGTATGGTGTCTATGCACAAGTTGTGGCACAAGATATAACAATCATCTTCCCATGTGTCGATGAATTGTTGGTAACTAGAAATAGCTTGAAGAACTTGTTGAAGTTCAAAGAGTTGATGATGAGGAAATTTGAAATGTCGGATATGAGAAACTTGTCTTATTTCCTAGGCATGGAATTTCAAATGTCGAAGCAAGGTATGGTTCTACTTCAAAGAGAGTATGTCAAAGAGATACTCAAGAGATTCAAGATGGATGCTTCGACTCCTGCATCTTCTCCTGTCGAACCAAATTTGAAGTTGGAGAAGCATGGAGAGGAAGACAAAGTCGATGCAACTTTGTCTAAACAAATTGTTGGATCTCTGAGATATGTGTGCAACGGTCGGCCCACTATAGGGTTCTCAGTAGAATTAGTGAGCAGATACATGAATGAACCAAGGGTGTCACACATGAAGGTTGTAAGAACAATCTTGAGATACTTAAAATGATCGATAAACTATGGAATTCTATTTAGAAGAGACTCAAAAAACAAAGAAGTTATGGTTACTTGTTATTCAGATGCTGATTGGTGTGAAGATAAGGAAGATCGAAGATGCACAACTGGTTATTTATTTCAAGTATTTGGTGCCCAAATCTCATGGTGCTCGAGGAAGCAACCTGTGGTGGCACTTTTATCATATGAGGCTGAATATATAGCAGAACCATATGCTATGTGTCAAGCAATCTAGATCAGATATGTGCTGGAAGGGATTGAGGTCAAAGTGAAGAAACCTCTGGTGCTGCAGATCGACAACAAGTCATCCATAAATATTGCGATTAATCTAGTTTTGCATGGAAGGAGCAAGCACATCGAAGCTATATTTCACTTCTTAAGGGAGAAGGTAAATAAGGGTGAACTTAAAGTAAGGCATTGCTTAAGTGAAACACAATTGGCCGATATTTTCACCAAAGGATTGTAGATCGGAAGATTCCTGAATTTGAGAAAGAAATCAAGAATAGTTCAGATTGACTATGCTTAGTGTATGTTCGACAACTTAGATTATAAGGGGGTATGTTGTGATATAATCCAAGTTGTGCAGACCAAGCCCAAATTTAAGTAGGGTTTAAGGTTTATTACTTAGTATACAAGTTAGTAATATATAAATAGACATACTTTGCAATTCAATTTGTATAATCATAATTCAATAAAAAAATCTTATTCTTCATTCTCTCTCTCTCTCTCTCTCTCTCTCTCTCCTCACTAAAAGTGTCTCACACACTAACAGATACTTAATTCATTGTTTCACTAAGAATAGAAGCTGTTGAAGTTATCTTGTCACAATGACTAAAGAAAAAGTGGCATAAAATGTCTAAGAGTATTCTTTGTGTGTTATTCAGAAAGATTTTTAGCTTAACAATCTCAAAATTGTCTCTTTTTACTAGGGCTATTTAGAACGATTTTTAGCTTAACAATATCAAATTGTCTCTTTTTTATTAGGGATGGAAGGAAAGCGAATTCAATGAAAGATTTTATAAATTTATCATAATGTTATTTGCCTTCAATAGATACAACATGCTTAAGCCTCTTTTTGGTGAAGGTGTTAGTCTTATGTGAGAAAGACAACAAACTTTCTTTTGAATTTTGTATCCATGAGAAAATTTTGGTTATTACTATCTAGCTGGATATGGTTGTAAGCGGTTGAAGTTTATTATCTGTAGATGTTATATCTCAATTTTGTCCTATCTAGATTGCATTATTCACAATTTACTCCGCAAACGCAAAACAAACGCTTAATCCAATATCAAGATCTATTCATAATCAAATTCAAAACGATTAATTCATACTTTGACCATTTCAAACAATAATGAAAGAAAAGGCTACCTGGGTGAAAGGTCCAGTCGTAGCCCCTAGTATTACGCCTAAGTGGTAAACGCTTATAAGTAATAAATACTCATCTTTTCCCAAAATGCAAACGTGTCTCCTTTTTGCAATAAATTGAAAGAAAAAGACTACCTGGGTGAAAGATCTAGTCATAGTCCCAAACACTAAGACCAAGTTGTAATAGCTTGCAATCTCAAGTGTTTGTCTTTCATTTGAAACAGTTGTAAATATCAGAACCTTTTCGCAAAACAAATTGAAAGAAAAAGGCTACCTGGGTGAAAGATCCAGTCATAGTCCCGAGTATTAAACCCAAGTTGTAATAGATTTCAAGTCATGAATACCACTCTTCAAAGTTTAAAACATACTCAAACACATTCAAAACCTAAATTCTCGCCCTCGTGTGATCAAAATCTTTTAGGAAAGAACATTATTTAGCCCATTCTAATGCAAGTACAAACTAGCGCTTAAGCCTCCCCCGCGAGCATACAAGCCAATTTTTAACCGTTAGAATGAAATCTAAACACTTGTTTAATAAAACCAACCAAAAAAATTATAGTCTTCTACCCTGAACTATGAAGCTTTGAGTTCCTAATTGTACATGAGAATACGTAGGAGCGAGACCCACAATATTGTCAAGCACCCTAATAAAAACCTTTCTTTGCATACCTTTTATTTTCCTTTTGCACTTTTGATCATTTGAAGAAAACAATTAATGATAGCTAACATTCAATCGAAAGTTTGACTAAAAGGTTCTTGTTGAGTATAAAGGACCTGAGGGGTACTAAAACTTTCCCCTTGCATAATCGACTCCCGAACCCAAATATGGTTTCAACGACTATCTTCTTTTTTTTAAAGGGTTTTATCAATATTTTACATATCCTCCTTAAAGTTCGGCGGCGACTTTGTTCGATATCATTTTCCACGAGCGCGGGAGCATCTTGCGAAGGATCATATTTTTTGAGATGCGACAACTGGCGACTTTGTTGCGGATATGCTCCAAGCTAGAGACAGTCAATCCTAATTTAGTTTGATTTGCAATTTTTGTTGGCTTTGTTTATTAGTTTCTTCTATCTTTTTCCTTTGTGTATATCTTATGTTTTGCTTTATTCTTATCATGTATTTGTTGTTTGGGTCCCATGAATTCTTGATATGGATACTCCGATTTCTTTAAACATTGTGGGAAAGACTCTCTACCCGATTCTATAGGAAAAAAATAAGATAGGGCGATGGTTGAGTAGTGCAGATCCCCGAGATGTATTTCTCGTAAGGTTCGGCATAAAAACCTCACATAGGGTAGATTCTTTTGAAATTATTGTCGCCCAACAAGTAATTTTCCATAAGCTTCGATATTTTCATTAGGATCCATGGCTCTTATGACCTTTGTAGAACATTGAACCTATGAGATGTTGTTCTCGTGGGGTCGATACGAGAACCTCACCCAGAATAGATTCCCTTGAAGGATTTGACGCCCAAAAACTAAGTTCCTGTAAGCGACAATCATTCTTGGGGATCAATGACTCTGGGAACCTTTTCTAGAACCCCGATGTCAATGGTTTCATAGTACGAGTCTGCGAGAAGTAGTTCTCGTGGGGTCGATACTAAAACCTCACTCAAAATAGATTCCCTTGAAGAAGTTGACACCTGACGAGTAATTTGTTTTAAGCGGCATACATTCTTGGTGAATCCATGACTCTGTGAACCTTTGTAAACCCCTGGATCATTCCCGGTGAGAGACTTATGTGACAAAGCAATCAAGATTATCTTCCATCCAAACCTCGGACTTATTAGATCATGTACCTTGAAAAAACAAAAAATATAAACAATACATTCATTCTTTCATTCATTCATACATCACATACATGAATAAAAAAGGTCTTAATGTCTGTATTTATTTCAGGAATTTAAGCATCTATAAAGAATTCAAAATGAATATAGGTAGAAGAAGCACCTTCTTATTCAAAGACAAAGAGGCTCAGATAAACATCTTGAAAGAGTTGAACTCCAAGATAACACCACTCAAGCACGTCGGGGCATGTCAACCAATTCAAAAACAGTTTTTTCTCAAAATTATACTATGCAATCGATTGCAGTCAGGGTAAAATTGATTGTCACTAAAATATTTTCCAAAATTTTATACTGTTCAATCGATTGCAATCAGGTTACAATCGATTGCACTGAAGGATTTTCCAAAAATTGCTCTAGTGCAATCGATTGCAATCTGGGTGCAATCGATTGCAACTGAAGGATTTTCTAAAAAAAATAGTTTCCTTTGTTACAATTACAAAACCACTACCAAACCTTCAACCCTCATACCATTCCCAAATAAATCATTCACAAACTCTCAAAATCACATTTTAACATCACCAATAGATCAAACAAACTTAAATTGACACAACTACAAATTTTCCTCATGATTCCATCACCCAAAATTATACCCTAAAAAACCAAATTTTCATCAAAACTCAAGAACACACAAATGTAACAACAACACACCATTGCAATTCAATTCAGTCATATGAAAACAAAATTATCTGCATAAAATTCATCAACAATCAATCAATATTCAACAACATCCATCAAAGTTCATCAAAACATCAATTTAAGAGCAAACCCTATTAGGGGTTAAGGAAACCTCTCAATCCTTTAATGATTTAGCACCCTTAGATGAATAGTCCCCCCCTATTCCTCCTAACTATTTTTTCGTATACTACCCTCAATTTAACCTTGTAATTACCACATTGCCCTTAAAATCTCTACTCCCCATTTTCTCATTATTCTATTATTCCAGTATTATTCACTCAATTAATTAAATAAATTCCTATTATTTAATTACCAAGATAATCATAAATAATTCTAACTTATTCCAGCTAACCTCTGCACCCCACATATTATAATCAAATAAAATATGTCAATTCACAATTAATTCAAAGATAAATCAATTAAATGACTAAATTGAAAATGAGGTGTTACAAAAAGTCCAGTCATAGCCCTGAGTATTAGGCCTAAGTGGTAATCACTTGTAAGTCATAAATACTCATCTTTCGCCAAAATGCAAATGCATCTCCTTTTTGCAATAAATCAAAATAAAAAGACTACCTGGGTGAAAGGTCAAGTCATAGTCTCAAACACTAAACCCAAATTGTAATAGCTTGCAAGCTCAAGTGTCTGTCTTTCATCCAAAACACTCGTAAATATCTGAACCTGTTCGCAAAACAAATTGAAAGAAAAAGGCTACCTGGATGAAAGATCCAGTCATACTCTCGAGTATTAGAATCCAAGTTGTAATAGTTTACAAGCCATGAATACTCGTCTTCCAAGTTTAAAACATACTCAAACACATTCAAAACCTAATTTGTCGTCCTCGTGCGATCATAACCTTTTACGAAAGAACATTGTTTAGTCCATTCTAATGCAGGTATAACCTAGCAATAAAACCTCCCCCGCGAGCATACAAGCTAATGTTTAACCGTTAGAATACAATCTAAACACTTGTTCAATAAAACCAACCAACAAAACAGTATTCTTCTACCCTGAACAACAAAGATTTGAGTTCCTCATTGTACCCGAGGATACGTAGGAGCGAGACCCGCAATCTCGTCAAGCACCTTAATGAAAATTTTTATTGCGACCCCTTTATTTTAATTTTGTACATTTGATCATTTGAAGAAAACAATTAACGATATCTAACATATTAAATCGTAAGTTTGACTAAAAGGTTTCCGTTGAGTATAATAGACGTGAGGGGTGCTAATACCTCCCCCTTGCGTAATCGACTCCCGAACCCGAATATGGTTGTGACGACCATCTTCTTTTCTTTTAAAGAGTTTTATTGATATTTTTCCTTTCCTCATTTAAAATAAATAAAGTTCGATTATGACTTTCTTCGATATCATTTTCACGAGTACGCGAACGCCTCGAGAAGGATCATATTTTTTGAGATGAGATAGTACGAATATTATGCACATGTATATTTTGGTGGTTGTTAGTTTTTAGATTTATAATTTTAGGATGAATTAGTAGTAAATAGTGGTTATCATAATGCTTTCAAGTTTGTACCAAGTTTGTACTAGGACAGTTTCGATTTTGAGATATTTACTTAAGTGCCATTCTTTTTATTTACTTTGTTAGTTTGATATGTTTGCAAGAATTTTTTTTTAAAAATATAAATCAAATTTTGTTTTATAATTATAGTGTTGGTGTGGTGTGTAAAAGAAATATAGGATTTTTTTTATAATTAATAAAAAAATATAATAATAATAATAATAATTATTAAAATATCAAAAAAAGTGTTGCCAAAGTTATACCAACGGACAAATACATAGGTAAACTGATTTAATAAAGTATCAATATCTGCGGATATAGGTATGAAACTTCGACGAACGATTCAAATTTCCATAACTATAGGGTATTGGAACGACAAGGGTATAGGATAATCAAAGTACACAAAACAAACGACCGTCGATATAGGTATTATACCCTATACCCACGGTGTTTCAACCTTTACTTAGAAAATTGAGCCGTTGCTATAAGTCAAATTTCTTATAGTGACAAAAAAACAAAAAAAATGTTCCTAAAAAGAATCAAACCCATATAGACCTTTACGCCACATCCTATGTCTTTACCACTAAACCAATGTATCCATGGAGTTTCGAATTTATGTCAATTCAAGTTAAATGGTAGTCACTATACCACTAGACCGATTTTTTTTCCTACTTAACTTAATAAGTCAGAATGAAAATCTATTTATTTACTTATTTCAAATATCACAAAAATAAATATTTATTTATTTTAAATAATACACAAATTTAAAAATAAAATTAATAAAATGTAAATCATAAATATAATCAATCATATAGAAATAAATTGATTAATATTTAATTTAATTATTATTAAACTAATTGATTATTATTTAATTTGAATTAAATAAATACTTAAAAAAAATAATTGATTATTTAATTTAAATTAGTTAAGTATTTTAATAATTAATTGAATTACTATTAAATTAGTTGATTATTATTTATTTTAACTTGATTTGAAATAAGTAAATATTTGTGTGTTATTTGAAATAAGTAAATAAGTAAATATTTATTTTGAATTATTAAGTTAAGTATTTATCATTAGAAATATTAATAATAGAAACTGATTGATCTAGAAGTAAAGTGACTTCTATTTAATCTAATGATACCTTTGACATCATTGTTCAAGATTTCAACGTCAACATTCAGCGAGACACGTCGATAAACTGTAGTTGACGCGAAGAAACATTTTCAAAGCGAGCAACTGAATTTTAGTCCTATCCAAAGAGACATGTGGAGGGCATTTCAGAGGCAAAAAAATATACACTAATTTACATGTCAATTGCAAGAACGTTACAAACCATTATTTCACATCAGTATAAATAAGAGTTCTAGTGTTAGGATTCGGGATATTGTGTTGAATTCACTACAATAATTCACAAACTCAAAGTACTCGAGCGAAACGAGAAACGAGTTTATCTGAGCGAAATATATGATTCTAAACACCATTTTATTTAATGCAAAGTCTTTTACTTCAATCTATCTTCTTTGCAATCTTGCTTTCATTCCGTTGTCATTATCTGGTTACTTTACACTATCCTTTACAAAATTCTTGTTACTTTATCATTGTCGAAATCCTTTACATTTCCAACAATTTTACTCTAATTTGCACCGTTTTACTTAAAGATTTTGACCATTTCGAAGTCCTTTACATTCTTACTCAAAACTCATAAAGATGTTTAATACTATGGCATAGGATTATCTGGTCGATCTTGTAAATAACCTTTTATAAGAGACTATCGTTTGTTTATCAAATTTCATAGTAAAATATATCATAACATTTTTATTAAAAAAAATGCACGTGACATAATAATACACATGATAGTACGATAACAATTCAAAGGTAGAAAAAAATTGATTTAAAAAAAAATATTATTAGAGAGATTAATATGACCCGATTAAATTTTGTAAGAGTTTAAATAAAGTCTTATGTTTTCCGCATATTAAATTGGGTTATTTAGTTTTTGTAAAGAAGCAAAATAGTCTTCACTATATTTACTTGCATAGATTCATTAATAGTGATTGAAGATGATTAATATTATATGAATCAAGATTCTAAATAAGAAAAAGTGACTTGTCATATTGTTTAGAGGTTGAAATTCAAGAGCAATAATTCCCCATAAATAAATGCATTATAAGCAAACGACTAACCGACCAACAAGCAATGTTGAACATTTATGTCTTTCAAAAAAAATGTTGAACATTTATAATTTATTCGGGTAAACTTAGGTATTGTAGAATTGTTCTGCAGCTTGTAAAGGCTGTTCGATTGAATTTGATAATCAAGCAACCGGTAGATAAAGGCTGTTCGGTTGTGTATAGATTTTAAGAAGACATTATTCTATCGAACTTCTTACATGGCACATGCTTACTTCACATTACATTCTTAAAAATTCTATTATTATGTCTAAAGAATTATTCTATCCAATCCAAAACCTCTTACTTATGTGAAATTTTCCGTTCCACCTTCATGGAAGCATCTTGTTAATTTCGAGGTAATTCTTCTTAATTTCACTATGCAATTAAGAATAATTTATATATATATATATATATATATATATATATATATATATATATATATATATATATATATATATAAAAGTACAAATGTGTAATAATCCATAATAATTAAGGAATGTCAGAGACTTTAAGGTTCTTGTGAGATTGAAAACTAATTGTCGTGGGATGAGACACTCTCCATACGTGTGTATTATGTGTTCTAGTCATGTCTCTCTTTCTCAACCATGATGATAAGATATTTATAATTGTGCATAAATAGAAACATTTACCAGAATACTGAAAATGATCAAAATTATTGCAATGCTTATAACATCTTAATGCCAAATCCCTGGGAGCATCTCGCTCGCTTCTACGAAACAACTTCGATGTGTAAACCAACGTCACAAAATACCATGTCAAGCTAAGGTTATTTAGGTTCTCGCTAATTGGAAGGGCTAAAGATTGGTTACTTTACCTTCAAAATGGAACTATTCAGGCATGGCAAGAGCTGGATGATAAATTATTAGAGAGATTCTTCACCACCACTCAGTTTTTAGAGCGAAGAGCAGAAATCACAAATTTGAGCAGTAGGAAACTGAATCGCTATATGACTCGTGGGAAGGTTTAAACGTTTATTGCGCAGGTGCTCAAATTTAATATGAACAACATGGAGCAAATGAAAAATTTATCAAAGGTCTCAAGATTCAGACATGCATGCTGCTAGATGCTTTTGCAGGAGGCACGATCAGATCAATGATTGAACAAAAAGTTAAAGATCTGGTTGAAAAGATGTGCTTAAATGAGTATCGTTCAAAGAGCGGCAGGTCAATAAAAATTAAAATGGTTGGCACACCCAAAAGTATGTTAGGTATTGATACTCATACTGCACTTTTAGCCCAAATTGAATTATTAAACAAAAAGTTAGCTGAAAGCAGCTTGGGTAAGGCTAACGTGAGTCACGTACAAGCGGTTAGGTGTGATTTTTGTGGCGAGGGACATGAAAACGAAATATGATCTTTGGAAGGATCAAGAAGAGGATTAATTTGCTAATTCCTAGAGAAATAACCCTTATTCCAACACCTATAATCCCGGATGGAAAGATTATCCAAATTTCAGATGGAGCAATAACCAGAATTCAGGTGCAAATCAAGGGATCCAGCAAGGTCAACAAGATATTATCCAAAGAAGCCTTCACAATTGGAAAACACCCTGCAAAACTTCATCCAAGCAACCCATAATAGCTTTGCTAAGGTAAACAAGCAGCATGAAACAATGAGCAAGAACCATGATGCATCCATAAAGAATTTCGAGCTGCAGATCGATCATCTATCTAGACAAATAGTTGCCTTACATGGTTCGAGTGGAAGACTTAAAGGTAATACCGTAGATAATCCTAAAAGTGAGTATTGCAAAGCTGTAGAAACATTTTTTGAGGTGATCATCAACATGGGTGGAGATGAAATAGTGGAAGAGGATTTGATGGAAAAGGAAGAAGTGAGGACCGAAAGAGAGGAGAGTAAAAATCAGGGTGACCAAGAGGAGAGAAGAGTCACCATTGAATAATTGATAGATAAAAACTCCACTTTAAGAAGGACTAAGAAGAATATCCTTAATGATCCCAATCCAGAACTACCTGATTACATTAAACCACATTATCCTATAATTAAGAAGAAAACATTACAGGAAGATGAGACAGGATTGTTTACAAAGTTCGAAGAGATGCTAACAACACTTCAGGTAAGTATTTTGTTTCATGAGGTTTTAGAATTAATTCCAAAGTTTTCTAAATTTATGCAGGCATTACTAAAGGGTACAAAGAAGAAGTTGGTCAAAGAACATGTGAATATGACAGAGAAATATGAGACGATAATGCCTCAAACCTTTCCACAAAAGGTGAAGGATCCATGAAAGTTCACCATCGCTTGTACCATTGGTATAGTAAGGGCCCCACATGCTTTGTGAGATATATGATCAAGTATTAATGTAATGCCACTGAATAAGATTAAGGAATTGAACTTGGGAGAGATCATGTCGAGTAATATGTCTCTTACTTTGGCTGATTTTTCTGTTACTTATCCACTTGGTATCTTACAAGACGTGTTAGTCCATGTCGAGTGTTTATTTTTTCCTACATATTCGTGGTGGTTGACATGAAGGGAGAACATGTGGGCTAGTTATTCTCGGATGCCCTTTCTTGGCAACCCGGAAGGCATTAATAGATGTGGAAACCAGTGAACTTGGGTTGAAGTTCAATAAGGAAAAAGTGATTTTTAATGTGTATGAATGGACACCACATGTAGCTGATTTGGAGACATGATACAGATTTGAAGAAAAAGGTAACAAAGTTGATGAAGGAGAAAGTGAACGTGGATTGACCGGCGTGAGAGTATCCCTTATGCCTGACGTGCCTTTGGCACGGACCATCAAGCTAATGACGGAAAATAAGTGCTTCATGGGAGGCAACCCATCAGTAAGTATTTAGTTTATTTAAGTTAATTTTGATTTTTAAACATGTCCAATTTGTGTGTTATGTCGCTAGAAAAATAAGTAGGTGAAAGTTAACAAAGGAAAAGGAAAGAAGAAAACATAACAAAGGAGAAGAAAAGAAGAAGAAAAAAAGGGAAGAAAAACTGAAGCCCCTGGAATAATCAGGCTATCACGCGCGTGATAGGGCTCCATCGTGCGTGCGATAGATGCATAACACGCGCGATAAAGACTTTGGGGAGAATCAGAATACAGTTAGCATCACACGCGCGATGAAAGTATAACCCGTCTAATATAGACGTTCTTGAGGGACGTTTATGAGACCATTACCAGCGTGCGTGTGATGGATGTATAATGTGTGTGATGGAAACGACTATGTGGCCTATAAATAGAGATTTTTGAAATATCTTTCCCCATAATTCTTTTTCTTCTCATTCTTCTTCTCACAAAATCATCTAAGCCTACTTTCTACTTAATTCTTTTTCTCAATGTAGTGTTATTTTTTGTTATTGCAGGTACAGATGGCTTCAAAAAGAGGAACATTGACCATAGGTTCGTCCTCAAGAGCCTCCCCAACTACAAATGCTCCTACCTTCCCCAATCTCAAATTTATTTCCGAGGCGCATGCTGAAAAGTACCTCAAATTGGTGGATTTCCATATTATGAGGGAGAGGGCATTCACTTGTGAATATATTCAAGGTTTTGAAGAAGTAATGGAGGTGGTGCTGTAAAAAAGGCGTTGGGTAAGTTTCAACAATTTAATTCGTGAAGCAAACAAAAACGTAGGCCTAGAATTTTATACAAACATGACATTTGGAGAGGTAGGCACCTATACTTATGTGTGAGGTAAGTATGTCGATTATTCTCCTAGTGTTATTAATTATATTTTTAATTTTCAACCTCCTCCTGTATGTTCCCTTAGGAACTATAGAAGTAAGCACAAAGTAATAAACGAGGCAATAGCCAAAGAGATGATATAAGCTTTTTGTAGGCCAGAGGTAGGATGGGTGGTTGAGAGTGGCTTAGTGTTGCGACTCAAAACCACCAAATTCTGCCAAATTATGAGGGCTTGGGCCTCATTTTTTGTACAGTCTTTAGAAGCCGCGTCTAACCAATCACAATTTATTGTGAAGCTGTGTTTAGGACTTTTTAGCTCTTTTGAGAGGGGAACCTATTGATTTGGGGCATTTAATTTATGAAAGAGCATGTGGGAATTTTTGTGATATTAATGAACTGTACAAGAGAGCAGGTGTGCCCGTGTACCCTAACAAGGAGATGATCAATCCAAAAGCACCTCTCAACGCTTCAACTATAAGGAGGTTAGAACATATGCATCACGCAAAAGCTGCTCATCATGATCCAGATGATAATTTAGCAGGAAATGACAAAGGATTCTACCAACCGCAAGTGCAGTACCAACCAAAGAAAATGCAAGGTCAACATGCTTTAGAATTTCAAAGAAGAATGGAAGCTCATGCAGTGGGGGTTACTAGGTGGATAACGAAAGTTTCACCCACTTTGTATGCTAATCCTCAGAGATTCACTCATGTATTCTAAGACTTCTACAACCAGCAAGAAGACCATACGCCGACTCAGAGCTTAAGAGCATGGATTGCAATAGCTGAAGAGATGGAAAGTTACTTCACTGACCAAGATCAAGAGCAAGCAAGGAGCATATACCATATGCGAGAAAAATGGAATAGGTAGAATAACGACTTCAACAATATAATGAACGACATACATGATCTTTTCCTCAATGATAAAATATGAAAATACATGTAATTTTTTTTATTTCTTAGAAGACTTTCTTTTTTATTTTTCAAATGTATAGCTAGAGAAGAGTAATAACAACTATAACTATTCTTCCCCCAATGTCTTATCCAAAATATGGTCTTTAATGAACAAGTTTGTAGCTATTGTTTCTTTCAGATGAACAAATTTGCAACTATAGCATTGAACAAATGAACCAAAAGGAAACTTGATCATTAGGAAAACAACTTACAACTTGAAGGAAAAATATGAGAAAAGAATCAAAGGACTTGTACTCAACCTTCAGATACCTCAATTAGTAAGGTTTGAGCCAAATAAATTCCATTATTTACTATTCCTTTTTATTTAGTGTATCTATGCATTATTGTTTTATCAGGTTTGAACTATTTCTGATTAAATTTATCTGGTTTGATTATCACACAATGAGGCGGTTTTGCTTTAAATTTGAGCCTTTTTAAACCACCATGTAGTAATAGGTACAACTGTTGCTAACCATTTTGAGCTTAGTCTTTCTTTCAGTGACTTAGCCTTAATTCTTAGTCATATGACTTGAAAGATCTTATCTTTCCATCCACTCTTTGGAGTTAGGTAGAGTTGTAGTTCTCAAGTGGTATGAAAAAGATTAAGTTCGGAGTGGCTCTTGGAAGTGAGCAAAGTTGTAAGTTTGGGGTTGAGGTACTAGAGAGAAATGGTCAAAGAAATTCAAAATTTTGAGAAAATAAGAAGTTGGAAAAAGAAACTTCTTCAAAAATAATGATTAAAAGAATGAAAACTGCATATTAAGGACCACAATTGAAATATCTCTATTACCATAAAGAAAGAACAAAGGAGTATGATAGTAGAAGGAGAACTAGGCACCTAACTCCAATGGTTTAAACCTACTTTCTCAAAACTATCCTACCCGAACATAAGCCAATATACAACTAAGAAAGACCTCAAATGTGTGTGTTTTGATTTATTTGACGAATTATATTAGAACATGATCAAACTCAATATAGACTATTTTGCATGTTGATTGAGAGACTACCCTGTCAAGTGAGTGAATCATGATGAGATGAGAAACAGATTGAGTACTTGTCAAGGTTTGAGGATGTTTTTCTAAATTTGTTGGATGGAAGTTGGAAGCTAGAACGATGGTCAGGTAAAGAAAAAATTACATGGAGATTCTCAATTGTTATTATGCAACTTGTTTTCTATTTGGAATTGGAAGTGCATGCAAGTTACTTGAGAAAAAGCAATGATTCAAGTTTGGGGTTGTGATGAAATTTCGTCATTGCATGATTTCGGCCGAAGAAACGGATCAAAAAAATTAAAGAGGAGCAAAAATGAAGAATAACGACCAAAGAAAGAGGAAAAAATAACTAAGTGTGAAGAAATAGGAACTTAGTGAAAATCATATGCAAAAGCGTGCAACTACTGGAATAATCACACATAGCATCGCGCGTGGGATATGGTTGTAAAAGCTGCATTGCGCACGCTTGATGCAGGTCATCACACGCATGAAGACCCTTTTTTCTAGGCTTTTCTGACGAGTTCTGATCCATTCTGAAGGCTTTTAAGGGGAATTTTGGTACTTTTTAAAGGATTATGAGTTTCTACACCAAGAGTGACAATTTGTAGCACTAGAAGGCATATTTGGAGAGAATTTGAAGCCATTGGAGGTCAACTTTTCAAGGGAACTCTTATGCAAACCTATTATTCTTATTTTGGTATTGTAATTTGAATAATGAGTGGCTAATTCTCTCTAGGTTGGGTTGTGTTTGATGAACCTATTTTGATATTGTTGGAACATATGTTTGATTTTGATATTGCATGAGTAATTTAATCTATAATTCTATTCAATTGCGCCTTATTCTTAATGTTTTTTTATGTGAGATACTCTTTTAATCTGATTTTGGGAACATAGGGAATGTTGACCATTCGTCTATGTGTTGGACCTAGGGAAATTGTCGTGCTTACGCAGGTTGAATAGGGATAGGAGACCCCGAGTAGTGACTTAGGAATTAACACTCTGTTGCATTGCCTAATCTCGCTTATGCTGGTGGACTTGGGATAAAAAACTCCGAGTATTGATTAGTGAGCTATATTGCAAGGGATTGTGTATAACAATTTTGTTAGTTCGTTGTGTAGAGGTAAATATGGGATTCTATACACAACCCAATTACTTTCTCCTTATTGTCAAACAACTTTATTTTCTTTTCGCATTCAAAATTGACCCCCCCCCCCCAATTTACTATTTTATACGCATTACATAAATTTGTCTTGTTAAATAACTGTCCCTGTGGATTCGATCTTATTTAATTATTGCGACATTATCGATACACTTGTCAAGAAGTCATCAACCTGTATGGTTTAGGAAACCATTTCCACATCTATCCCCCACTAAAGAGAGGGAAATTCATGACATCTTGTCGGAATGCTTCCAACATGCTCCTCTGTGTATAAAACTCAGCTCCTCTTAAACAGGGATAAGAGCAACTTCCTATCAGCCAAACTTGGTGGCTAGGCAGTTTGGTTTAGACCAACAACTATCCAAATCCTTGATCCCCAAAGCATACGCTATCTTCTTTTCCGCTGAAGAACTAGAAATGGCTTGAGAGTGTAAGGAATTCTTTAGGAAGATAAAGGTGATCCTCAATTTTCTCGAATTCTCTCTCTATCTTTCCATTGCACTAAAGAGTTGCAGGACTAGTGGTCTCTTTATTACCAAGGCGTGCCAGATCCTTGCCTTATGGTCCAACACCTAGACGACATTTTCTCTTTTATGCGGGATTTGGACAAGAAAATAAAAGTAAAATCTTGCTGACTATTTTTAAGATGTAAGAAAGACTAAGGATAAACTTGCTTTAACTTGTTTTAATTTCCTCTTAGGATCTAACTCATTTATGCTGACCTATTACAGGTGTTTTCCACAATCCCAACTCGTCGACGCTGTCTCTCAAGAAATGAGCATTATAGGAGGGAGGTATGTGCATACGTATGAAACTTTATAGGTAAAATTTCTAACCTTATTTTCCTTTAGGTTATCATTTTTATATCGACTTCCTAATCTTTTATTTTGCACCTTCAGGGTCGAAAGAAAGGAGAAACTTTTTCTTTTGTAGGGCCCTTAAGAAAAAAGATAAAACAGAACAAGGATGTTGAAGCTTCAACTAGTGAAGAAACCCTGGTTTGTGTTCTCTTTGTTTCTCACTTTTTTGAATTCATCTGCCATCTTATTGATGTATGTAGAAACATGATAGTCTCCATAGAAAGAGGCAAAGTTTGAAATTAGTTACAAAAGCCTGCAATCCTCTCCACATATCCCTCCAAAGCATTAGACAAACATGGCTATCAGAGCCGCTGATGCCAATTTTATCGAGGGGAAGGTAAAGCCCCTGCTAAATCTTCTGGCCTTTGACAGAGGAATAATAAGAAGAGGGTTAAACAAGAAACTGTTATGGTTTTTGGTGATGAATGAAACGTGGAAAGTGAAGTTCCTGAACTTAAGAAGAAGAATAGAGATATAAAAACTCCCTGCCATTATTCTCAGAGCCTAGGGAGTGCATACTCAAGTCCTTATCCAAATGTTAAAAAGGTAACTTACTAAATTCTTTCACTTTTCTTTGACTCTAACTATCTACAAACTCTAATGCTAGTTCAAACACCTTTTTACTTGGTAAGCCTGTAGACGTCGACCTTACATCCTTCTAGGAATAACCAGACAAATCTTTATCGCATGCTAACTTCTTTAGTGTAAAGTATACAACACCTTAGACAACTAATTCATTATCTGTCCATCCATATACCGACACTGGAAATGGTGGTACAGTTGTTGATCAAATAGAAAAAACAACTTGAGGGAATTCAGACCCTATTGTAGAGACTTTTGAAAATCAAACAAATGAGTTTATGCCTAAAAGGCAAGGCCCACCCATACCTGAAACAAATCATCCTCAGACTGAAAGGTTTAAGGCTCCAATACCAAGGACTTCCATTCACTCTATTCATGTAAGACACCATAAGATGCTTCAGTCGAGAATATTTCAGGTATTGGTATACCTAATAAGGTTCAAGAACCTACTAGATCTCCCTCTCATGAGGGTAGGCAAGAACATACACATTCATCCCCTACTCCAAGATCTCAGTCCCAATCTTTTGAGAGCCTCAGTAACATATTTGGATCAAGTCCATGTCCAATAGAGACAAGGGTCAATCATGAAGAGAATCCTGTCGAGTCCTTCAAGAGAATTGAATAGACAAAAATACTTTACTGATATATATCCTACTACGCCTGATGTTCAAATAGATGATGATTTTGCAGAGTTGTTCCAGCAGCTAAAGTCCAAACTTGTTGATACAAACCTAATTCTAACCACCAAGGATAACCCAGTTGTTCTCTTTGAAATCCAGAGGTTGCTATTGAAGCTAAAGAAACTAGAGGCGCTGAATTCTATTGCTAACTTTATCCTAGATTTTGAGCCTCTTCTTGAACAAAATGTTTAAGTTGCTAAGCTTAAACAGGACTTTGTTAGTCAATTTTAAAGGAGGACTAAAATCATACTCCAGCAATGGGGTTTAGTTTTTTCAGTCTCAAAGTTGACTTACTGAATTGAAGGAAAAGGATAAAGACAAAAACAGAATGGCATCTCTAGAAGCTGACATCTTATCCTAGACTCATCAAATGAACATCCTGCATATGAAGATCAGAGTAGTGGAGAAGGAGAGGGCTGAGATAAATGTTTATGAACCGACTTCTATCAACGAGAAATTGGTCGAAGAGGCTAGTACTGGCATTGGACGTGCAAATACTGCTCGTATATTGGAGGGGGAGGTGAACAAACTAAAGTAATAAGACCTCATGACCGATAGGAAGCTTGAGCGTATGAAATTATTCTTCGAAGAAATGAAGAATAAATTTAAGTCTTGAGTTTCTTATTTCTAGTGTACTTTGACTAGTGTAATGACTTCCATTTTTTTTGCATTTTTGAATATACCATCACGGCCTTCTAATTTTTGTAAATTATTTTCCTCTTGATATTTTTACTTTCTGCAACATAGGCTTATACTTTTTCAAGTATTTACCATTTACTCTCAATATTTTATTGTCAGGACTTAATTCTTCAATCTCATAAGCGCTATTTGAAAACACTTGGCTAATTTTAAATGGTCCTTTCAACTTGGGTGACCACTTCCCTAAGGCTATATCCCTTCAATCCATAGGTAATACTACCTTCCAGAAATAGTCACCGACTATAAAGACCTTCAACTTAACCTTTTTATTGTAAGCCTTATCCACTCACTTCTTTTGCCTAATAAGAACATCTAAGGCAACTAACCTTTCTTCGTCCAAGTCGACGAACTCGTCCATCATATCTCAGTTGGCAACATTGCATCATGTCCAAATGTATATCTCACTTTGCCTTTGGATTCTTACTGACTATAAGTCTATCTCAGCAGGAAACATTTCATTATGTCTAAATGTCAGTCGAAAAGGTGGAGTTAGTTGCTTCCTTAGGAGGTATTCGACAAGCCCAAAGTGCTTAACATAAAGTCTTATGCCAATTCTTTGGCTTCTGATATACATATTTTTGTATTATTCCAATTATGATCTGATTTGTAGCCTCAATTGAACCATTTACTTTGGTGTAATAAGGGGTAGAGGTTAGAAGTTTGATTCCTGATTCTGAGGAAAACTCAACCATCTTTCGAGCAGTGAAAACTGAATCTTGGTATTTGGTTATAGTCTCAGGAACCCCAAACCTGCACATGATGTGACTCTAAATAAAAATGATCATAATATCCTAGTCAACATTCACTAAAAGCACTGCTTCGACCCATGTAGTAAAATAGTCGATACCTACTAAGACATACTTATGACCTTTAGATGACCTAGCTCTAACCTCGCCAATACAATCTAATTCCCAACCTCTAAATGTCCAAGGTTTAATGATTAAGTGTAACTCACTAGCATGGACATGTTGGAGCCTTGCATGCTGTAGCACCTCAAATTTGCACCTATCATTATACATACATTCTCATATTAGGTCATAACATAACATGGTCCACTGCATAGCATTGCATTGTCCCTTTTGCCTCAAGTGCAAGCCAGTCAGGAGAATTAGGTCAAACTGATCAGGAGGTCAGTCAATCAAGCAAGCCAGTGCAATCTCCATTGAGCCAAGGCCCTAGGGTTGGTCCAACATGTTCACATGACCTAGGGGTCCCTTGGAAGTGGTTTGGTCAAGCATTGGATGTTCAGAAGTCATCAGTCAATGCACAGTTTACCAGAAACCCTAAAAAGTCAACCTTGGTCAACTGGGCTTGATTTTATGGTTTTGATGGTGGAATTTGGTTTGAGAGGGCTTATTCATGTCCATATAGGCCTCATATAACATGTCAAACACCATCATGGAAGAATTTGAAGCCAGACAAGAAATTTCCAAAAAATAGAAACTTGACCTGTAACTGAAACTTGCCAAAAATGGAAACTTCTTGATCCCAAACTTACATCATGATACAAGGTTCAAATGAATTTTTGCCCAACATGAAAGTTGAAGATCTTGTTCTACCATTTCCAAAAAGTCTAAGAACTCTCAATTCCCATGTATGGTTGGCAAGTTATGATCAATTCATTTTCAAAAATTCTTGAACTTCAAAAGGCCATATCTCTCAAACCATTTGGCCAAATTGGGTGGGGTTTTTTGCAACAAGTCACATTTGACCTCCTCTTTCCAAAAATGTAATCATCATTCACCAAAACCTCATAGATCAAAATGGCATTTTTTGACTTACTTGAATTAATTTTAAGTGAAGTGGAAATTTGACTTTTTGAAATAACCAATTCCAATCCATTTTGCCACTTGAATACATTCTGAATTGACATTTGAGACTTATTAGAGGCCCAATTTCGTGGCTTTTGCTCATGCACCATCCATTTAGGCCAAATTGTCCAAATTAGCAAAAACACAAAAAATGACCAATTGCCAATTACCAAGTTAATTAATGATGCTTAGCTTCTTAAACAGAAGTATAAAGGATCATTTTCTGCTCATTTGGAACCCTAGCAGCCAACATACAAGACAAAAAATCTCACTCTCTCAAATTGGACATTTTTGCATTTTTGAACTTTGCTCTGAAAAATTGCAAACACTCGACCTTGCCTTGCTTGCTACATCATCTATCATCATCTTTGAGCTGATTCCAACCCTCATACACCAACTGTACAGCCATTACAAGCTATGTTTCTCCAAGCACTCATCAATGGCAGGCTGGATTTGAAGTAAAACCAAGCACTCTTGAGCTAAATTTCTTCATTCATCCATCATTGGGAAGCTTTGTATGCATCTGTTTCAAGCCAAAACATCCAAATCCCAACTGTTTCAACATTTTCTTCAAGAGCAAGTAAGATATCGATTCCTTCTTTTTTCAAAATCATGCTATGCCCTGTGTAGATCTCACTGCCCTGGTCACAATGAACTTGGAATCATGTTGAATGG